>NC_090923.1:83084080-83387110 GCF_040938575.1 Ambystoma mexicanum
ATGAAGACCTGGTCCCTGGGGGAGAGTTGAGGCACCGGTAAGTTCGGGGGGTCCGCTGGTAATGCTTCAGCTGCATCTTCTCTTCTAGGAGCAATCTGTCAAAACAAAATGTTAATACTTTTCATTATCTCCCTGAAGTACCCCTAAAACCTCTCCCCCAGTATTCCTGATGCCCTGGGAGCATATTTTACTGTGCGGGTAGGTGTGAGAGGTGTGTGCATACTACTCCCTGTCACTATCTCATGCAGGGACAAGTGGTAGTCTTTACTTGACTGCATTCTCAGGCTAAACAAAGCCAGAGGGAGTCAGTGCAGCCAGTTCCTCCCTAATGTAGTAAATATGTTTTACACTTTAGTATTCAACAGCCCGTTTAATTTTCTACAATTCCATTTCCCTGAGGATGATATATCGAGTACAGTTTGTGCCGTATTACAAATAGGTGTGCAATCTCTTTAAACAATTAGTTAAAAAAAGTGAGTTCCATTATCAAATTTTAGGACCTCACATAACCCGCCATCTTTCTGTGATTAAAGCGGCACGCAACCCACTCCCGCTTGATAGTAGATGCATGATTTGCCCTATTTACACCAGCCATCGAGTAGATAAACACAGAACTTGACAGTCTCTACATTAGTTACTGACGGGCCATTAATAATAGAGCTAAACCTGGGGCATACATATCCTGACCTCAATCTTTCTTGGGGACAACAATGGTCCTGCTTGATACCCACCTGCTAGGGCTGCAATAAGGTGATAAACCTCGGGCCGCACTTCAGGAACCACACTACATGTCTCACCACCGCCACCTGTCTGCATTTTAAAGCGGCACGCAACCCCCTCCTACTTGATAGGAGATGCATGATTTGCCCTGTTAACACCAGCCATCGAGTGAATAAACACTGAGCTAGAGAGCCTCTACATTGGTTACTGTGGGCCATTAGGAATAGAGCTAACCCTGGGGCATACAGATCATGATCTCAGTCTTTCTTGAGTACAACAACAGATGTTGCACTCTGACCCACCTAAATAGGGGAAGAGGGACAGTCTCGGGCTCCACCAACCCCAAACCTAGTACAAAACCGCTACACCCACTGCCTTAAGGCAGCAACGTAGTGAAAAGTTCCTTGCTAAACTCAGCAACATGTCAAGTCAGTGTATCACAACCCACGAAGCAGCTGAGAGGATCTGAGACCAGTAAGGGATTATTACCAAAGGGGCTGGGAAGAAGTGAGGCTCAATGGATTAATTTACAAGTACCCAACCAGTGTTCTTGCAACATCTAAGCCAGATGCAAGAAGGGAGCTTGAACAACACTCCTGGTCAAGCACGCGAAGACCAACTAATGCTGGCAATGCAGAGTGGCTTCATGCCATTAATGTCAAACTGGACGATATTGTTGCCACGATTGGATCTTTGAAGTCCAAGCTGGAGAAGGAGACTGCCCGTATTAATGAGGCTGAGACAAGAATCCGCAGTACAGAGGATGCAGTGGGGTGGCACGACCGAGACATAGCCGAACTTAGGTTTGAACTTACTAAAATACATGTCAAGTGCGATGACCTTAAGTTGTGCTCAAATCGAAACAACATACGTATCATTGGAATACCCGAGGCGGCATGCAAGGGGCCTATGGGGCCGTTTGTCGAAAGCCTGCTAACAACCATGTTTGGGCCAGCCACATTCATACTTCTGAACATGTCCGAAATCTAGCACCATTACTTAGACCAGGGGCCCCTCCATGAACGATCATAGTGTGACTACTCAACTACAGGGACAGAGACCTCATCCTGAAATTATCCAGGAAGCAAGCAACACTCAGATACGATTCTAGCAATGTCCACATCTATCCAGACTTTGCAGCTGGAATACAGGCGATCATATGACCTGGTGAAGAAGCTACTTATGGCCAGGCAGGTCCCAGATGCCCTTATGTTCCCTGTGCAACTGTGTATACAACATGGAGGCAGGGTGCACTTCTTTGAAAATCCTTCAACCGCTATAGCAATGTCGAGGCAATGATCCCGCTCCCCTCCACGGCCATGGGAATGATCAAAATGTAACAGCCCTGAAGCGGAAGCTGTCAGCAACAATGTGGGAGACTGAACATGAAGCTCACACAGGATTTCATGATAACCATATTTAATTCTGACATGTTAAATTGTTGATTGAAGCCCGGGCACATGCCAGTGGAACTTGTCGTTGCAAGTGATGACTGCTCATGACGATCCCCAGGAATGTTCCATAGTTTTAGGGAAATATCATCAAGTTGGGGAAGATGATGAGGTAGGAGGGAGGAGGGCACGTCAGGATTTTGATGGAGGTTTACAAGTTAGGGAGTTCAAGGACATGTGAAGTCGGAAGGAGACAAATGGGAAGTTAAAAGCAGACAGTGTTGGGAGGATTGTTGAATGTGGGAGGTACTATGCGCAATTTTGTTACCCAAGACACAAACATACAAATTGATGTGGTTCACAAATAAATGCCAGGTGAAACAATAGATTTCCTCTCATAAAATATGCAGGGCCTGAATAATCCGATTAAAGCTAGGAAGATTGGGGCGTACCTTGAATGCCATTCCCCGAAAATTGCAATGTTACAGGAGACGCATGGTTTGGGACCGATGCATCAGGGTTTTCACCTAAATGGGGCCGACAAAGGTTCTACACAACTTACTCCTCGCAGACCAGGGAGGTGCTCATTTTAGTACACCATTCCATAGGTTTCCAAGCGGTGGAGAGAATAATGGATCCAGAGGGACGTTACGTCATAATGAGAGGGGGAAATGGCAGGTGAAAAGGTCATACTTGTAAACACATACAGACCAAACACTGATGATCCGGGATTCTAGGGCCAGATATCAGGGTGGTTGGCAAAGATGACAGAGGCTCCCATTATATGGGGAGGGGACTTTAATACAATCCTGGACTTACATAAAGACAGATCAACCACCACACAATGTGGCTCTACTGCCGCAGCTAAAATGATTAAACAAATAATGGAACAACTATGTCTTATAGAGGCCTGGAGGAAGGAACACCCTTGGATGACTGAATACACGTACTACTCTACAGCCCACGATGCTGCGTCATGGATTGATTATTGGTTACTTTCATCTACGTGGGCCGCACGCCTACGACGGAGCAATATCCTGCCACATACACTCTCAGACCACTCCCCAGTGGGGATATCACAGGAAGTTTCTCATCCACCCCACCAGCGCCCGCTCTGGACCATGTCACAATTTTTTTGTTCAGACATTAGACAACACACTGGTTGAAGACCTATACCAGAAAATTGAAGGGTTTTTTGAGGTCAATGAGTCTCAAGTTACGCCACAGTATAGGAAACCTTCAAGCCCTGGCTGTGGGGCATGCTTATTTCAGTTACATCTGGAGTACTCAAGACTACTAGATTGGAACTAGCAGAGACCAAACGTAGGCTAGGTAAATTAGAGAATGGGTATGGCACCACTGCCAATAAGACACTACTGCGGGTAACTAAGGAAAACCTAGTGAAATTTCACGAACTGACTGATCGCGAAGTACAATACATGACAAAGCCTGTTCAAGTCTGCCGATATGGGGAGGAAGAACGTCCCAGACATTTTCTGGCCAGTATAATTAGGGAAGAGAGAGTGGTGAAACCCATTACCGTAATCGAAGAGGTGACGGGAGTGTTTCTTACATCCAACGAGGCAATTAACAAGCAATTCATGCAATACTATAAGACACTGTATGCAAAAGCAGATACCTGCATTGAAGAGGAGTTAGACCTCTATCTGAACAGGATAGCACTGCAGAATCTCCGCCGGGAAACATGCAAAGCATTAGATACCCCGGTCACCACTGATGAGATTGCAGGAGCCATTGCTTTGCTTTCATCGGGCAGGGCCCCAGGCGCTGATGGATTAGACATAGAACTATATAAGTCACACACTAGAACATTAGCTTCACGCCTACTCAAGGTTTGGAAAGAATCGTTGAAAATGGTGGGATTCCCACCCACGCTCACTAAGGCCGTAATATCAGTACTCACGAAAACAGGTAAACCACCGAACAAGGTTGCATCTTACCATCCTTTATCATTGATTAACGTTGATGCCAAGATTTTTGAGAAAGTACGTGCAAACATGCTCTTACTGCATAGTGCACTCTGACCAGACAGGTTTTATTCCCGCAAGATCAACAGCCCTTAATTTACAGAGACTTTTTGCCATTATTTTGCAAATAAATCCACAGGCCCAAGTAGTGGCAGCATCATTAGACGACAAAAAGGTGTTAACTCCATATCATGGTACTAGCTATTTTTAGTGCTTGAACACTTTGGGATGGGCCACAACGTTATTAGGTAGGTAAGACTGTTGTACGCCTACCTGGTAGCCAGGGTCCGTACAAATGGCACAATGTCCAGGGTGTTCTCGTTGGCCCTGGGTACACGTCAAGGCTGTCCCTTCTCCCTATTGTTGTTGTTATTGACGATAGAGCCACTAGCGCGAGTAATCAGGGATCAACATGCACACAGGGGAATACACATTGCTGATCCCCACAAATAATATCATTATATGCAGACGACACTTTGTTATAAATACGGAACCCAAATGAAGATCTGGGTCTAGTTATGGAAGAAGTTGCCAGATTCACAAATCATTCAGGATACAAGATTAACATCTCTAAATCCGAATTATTCCCATTAACAAATAACACAGCAACACCAGTTGACCTTAGAGGATTCCGATGGGCTCCAAACTCCTTTAAATACTTGGGGGTCACAGTATCTCGCACACAACGAACCCTCAATGAAGACAATCACGCAACATACTTGAATGCTCTAGCGGTTAAACTTTCACTGTGGACTAGATTCCTGATCTCCCGGTATGGCAGATTATCTCTGTTGAAAATGGCAGTCGTCCCCAAACCTTTGTATTATTATACCTCAATACCAATCTGGCCAGGGCACTCCTTTTTTGCAAGGCTCCGATCACTGGTGGTGCAATTTGCTCGGGGAAATGGTACACCCTGCATGAGCTGGGAGGAACTGACCGAACCATACGAGAGGGGTGGACTGGCAGTGCCAGACTTCGAGTTATATTATCTAGTGGCTCCGTTGCAATTCGCTGCACATTGGTATGCCCCTGACCAGGGCCGGTACACTTAGCACTCAAAAGACACAGTACAGCCCGACCGACCTTAGATCAGTTATACTTGATGACAGCTACTCTGACAGTTGCACATTCTACCCGGTGTACACAACAGTTAATGCATGGACCCAAATGTTCAGGCAGCTGGCGATATCAATACACTATAGTGATAGAATCGGGCTCTGGCCTGGTCTCCCCCCTACATATGACCCCAATATACAGAGGTCCTGAGGTCTCGGGGAAACAATGAACCTAGGAGACCTGTTTTCTGAAGGAAGGTTTGTGACTCAAGAGGAGTTTGCCAAAGAATTAAGTAATGACCCCATTAAATTGATACAATATTACTGTATGAGAGCTGTGGCACGTAGAAAATGGCTGCTGTTCCCTCTTGAGGCTAAAACATGTTACTACATGGAGGTAGTGATACAGAAAGAATCACAAAGGGGATTTGTGTCAAAACTATACAACTGCTATACTGCTGCTCGGCCTTTGAGAAACACTGCGAAGTCCAAATGGGAAAAGCTCTAGCTCTTGACATAGATGACATCAAACGGCATAGATATTGTCTTCTAACGAAAGAAGTTGTTCTCAATGCATGCCTGCGCCTGATTCAATTCAAGGACCTAAACCAACTACATTATACTCCTGGCAGGGGGGCCCACTTTTCCCCGGATGGTAAATACATGAAGTGTGGGAATGAGGGGGCTAACTCAATCCATATGTTTTGGAGATGTCCGAAAATATCACAATTCTGGCAGGAAATAGCAGGAATATTGCACCTTATAACTGGAATACCACTGGTACTCCTCCCCCTCAAATACTTACTGGGAGACATAGGTAAAGTTTCAACCAAAAAGCCTAGACTGTTTAATATAAATTGTATGGTTGAGAAAAAATGTATCTTGTTGAAATGGAAATCCAAGCTGGCACCATCAAGCACGGAATGGTTAAAGGAGCTTACGTATGTGAACGAGAGGGAGGAGGAGTATATTGCAACTGTTAGTGCAACCAGTAGACCTAAAAACATATGGGACCCCCTGCATAAATACCTGAGCAAAGTGCAATCTAACAATGTATAAAAACCTGTTTGTTTAACTGTCTGTAGAGGACCTATATATGAAATGAACCATTATGATACATACAGTTCTACGTATTATGTGTGGAGTCCAACCTGCCTCCAATCTGACTGCCTGTCGCTTGAATAAATAAATATATAAAGTTTAAAAAAGAAAAACGGTTCAGGTGTGGGCAGGGTGAATTTTGTGCAGCAGAAGGCGAATGTATTACTTGTAGTTAGTGTTGACACATATTAGATATCCACATACAGCAACACAGAAAGAGTAAAAAATGTACTGCAGAGGTTAAAGTTAAGTAGTGGTATACAAAGTTATGTACTTTAGTGAGATCCGAGGAAAGAGCTGAAGCATATGGAAGATGGAGTCAGAAAGGTAATGTGGTTCGAGTGAGGGCAGTGTGTTAACATGGCAGGAGTGCCGCCATATTGGATGTTAAGGCGTGGTAAATAAGGAACAGAATAGCGCACAGGTCTCGATGTGAAGCTGCAGCTCAGTTTAACTCGGCCCAAAGACAAATCCCTTTTCCGACCGCTCCCTTCCCCAGAGAGAAGCCGAGGACTGAGGCAACTACAGCACACAGATAAACGCTAATTGTATTCAGCTGCAGGGCCTGAACGTAGTGGGAATGGAAACTTGGCTGAAGAGAGGGTAGGTAGGGATGCACCCTTTGAAGGACACATTTATGAGAATAACACAAGAGGTTTTGTGATGCCAAGAGGCCAGGCAAATATTTAGTGCACTACTGCCCCCACCTAAGAAGCGATCATCATATTTGAACTACAAGTACACTACCAAAGCAAATAAGTGCCTGAACGACTCACGAGTGGTGCCCTTGTCACGTCATTACTGGGCACCTGCATCTGAAGGAGATAAGGGGGAGCTGTGCCTGGAATGTTTCCGTGATTTGGGATAGGAGGAACAGAGGTGATGGCAATGAATTCAGTACAAGGTCTGGGGTGCAGCTTGTGTGCGCTGCGGCTTCTGGTATAATGAGAAGGCCTATTGTCTTATCAAAGTAGAGTAGGCCTCGCAGTTGACTTTGAATGTGTCTGGATCAGGGGTGTGCACATCACATGACAGTCACAACTTATCAATGTAACCTGAATTTAGTAGTGGCGATGTAGTGGGCCACGTGGAAAGGGAAATGGGTTTAGATAAGGTGTGGCCAATCGGTCCAGGAACTATAGTGGGTCATTAGCATGTTTTATAGGTGGTAGCCAATGGGGGTGGTGGGGGAACATTGCAACCTATGCATGATCATTTTATGGTTTTCTGCTATATAACCTGTAACTTCGTGGAACATAGAGCGTGCAATGTCAGTTCAGTTCTACGGACGGTCTAATACCTTTTTGCATGTAATAAACCTTTTTTTCCATGGTAAAGAGGTGCAGTGACTATTTGCACTCCTGGATTATTTGTAACATTCGGGCTGTGGGTTTGCCTTCTCTTTACACTATAAATGATCAATATTGTTATTAATATATATGGATAAACAACACTATACATTAGAAAACGATACACGCGTGAGGCCTTCGGGGAAGTGCAATTTCAACAAAGTCGCTTCTTAGAGAGCCCAATTTTGAAAAGCCACAGAAAATAAGTCCCATTTTGTTGGACTCATTTGTCCAGGATTGCATACATTTGTCGAAAGGAGGGCGAAGCCTTGTCGTGAGCCCATGTGTTCTGTTTGTACAGTTTGCACATTTTCTGAATGCATTTTGAGTTTTGCACCAACATACAACGTTGTCTGCATGTTAGTGTGGCAAGTGTCAAACTCGTGGTATGTTCATGGCGGGGCTCAGACCTCAAGTGCAACCTTTAGCTGAGCCGAAGTGACCTCATAGGAAAAGTCTAACTACTGCAAACAAGTAAGGGTGGGAGTGACGGGGGATAGGATTTCAAGGCAGTGCCTTTTTTTTAGACTTACTGTCACACTTTTAGACGTTCATGAGCTTCTGTAAACTGGCAGTATCGCTTCCCACAGAACACTTCGATATTTGGGAGGAAGGGCCAATCCACTGAGAGTACTGGATATTTGCACTAATTTCAGCAAAGATGCAGAAACAGGGCTCTCCAGCTGCACCGGGGAAGGACTGAGATGTATTGCAAATACTTTTGTTTTAGATCACACATTTCTTTATATTAATAGAATATTTGCAGTTTCATTTTGCCGGAATAGATTGAGATCGAAGGCTAAAAGTTAAGCCTGGTTGAGCATCCCACAGTGAATTTGGGCCAACTCAAGATGTCCTTAAAATATCTTCTGGGATTTACATGTGTGATAACATCACCTCCTCATAGTCATTGTCTGATTATGCCAAGCATTTTATCGTTATGCCTGACATGAATGTGAGTTTCATTTCGTGAAAAGCAAAACATACAATAAGTTACAGAAATCAACAGTTGGATTTCAATTCAAGAAAATAGTGTTACTTTGCAGCTGTGATTTTTTTTGTAGACTCTGAAATTGTAAGTGAAACAGTGAATCTAGTCCTTGTTAGTAGCCGGCTTGAGCAAAGTGTGCTCCTCAAGTGTGATTTTAATTTGCAATGTGAATGACCCGTCATCTAAAGGATAATTGCATGCTTTGTGTGTTGCAGGTCATCAATCGCTGTCCAGTCCAAACAAACAATCACCTCCAGGCCCTCCTGGAGTGCAGAACCCCCCGTCATGCTATACCGGATCCAGCTCCACAGAGCCATCACCACAGGCCAGATGCCTGCTTTCTTGAAGGGCAGATGCCTGCGTTCTTGGAGGGCAGATGCCTGCTTTCTTGGAGGGCAGAAGTCTCCTTTGGGGCGTCGCGCCCGCCTCCTTTGGGCAGTTTTGCTGATGTGATCACAGAATATACTTTGACTAGACTTGGATTTTGTTGGAAATTGGCGGAAAAGATGCTTTTACGTTTGTCCGACTCTTCTCCATCATAGACTTGTTTCGTCCATTCTGTTCGATCCTCATTTCCAGTGACGTCACTTTAACCTCATTCTTTAGTGGTAACTATATATCCAAGTTCTAACAGCAGTTTCGCGCTCTGAAACACCTGTGTACGAGCGTGATATAAATAAAATATCATTTCATTTTATTTACATGTATGTTGCAGTCAGTGCCCGAGGATAGCACAGGGGCAGTGCAGAGCAACATAGGTTCAAATCCCTGATCGGCGCTAAGAAACCGAACTCAGGTACGGTATTAGGCACATTATAAACACCATTTAAATTGAAAAAAAAATAAAGTGCGAATTACCAAATAGGCAAAGTAGGCATCGGTTTATGGGCCCCACTCCTTTAGGGGCCCCACAACAACGGATCAAAATAATATTGATTTGATCTTGAAATCAAATTCCAATGAAGCTTTCTTAAATTGTTTCTAAAAGATAGAAAAAAATGAATCAACGGAAACACACGAACAAAAACTTTACATGAAAGACTCTATAGAGAAAATACTGTATTCATGTAATGTACCCATCAACAACTTAGAGTACATAAACTAGAGACAGCGGACATGCACACTACTTAGTTCAATGTTATTCCACTAGAGCGTGCGGTGCAATCGCACACGAGAAACCTCCAGAAACTAAGATTTCTGTGAGTTACTTTGTCGCAAGTTACCGCCAACTCCGGACTCTAGTACAATATTTGCGAGAAGAAGCTTCGAGAACACTGACAAGTATATATATACGGTACCCAGCATAGTTATAATGAAACTTGATTAACGTCACCTTCTAATTTCTACCATAACAGAACAAATCTATCTTGTTCAGGTACGACTACCCTTTTTTGGCTGAGACTTGAGAATTCTTTCATTTTTTTGAACAAAGCATATGTTTTGTTTGTCGTCTCTCTTTTGTAAACCCATGATGTTGGCAGCTGAAAAGAAGAGGTGCGAAAGTGGTGCTGTTAGGAGATAATTTACGAGAGGGGCCCCGAAATGTGTACTCCCTAAGGACTTCCAGAGGACAATATGTGTCCACCTTCTCTCCCCCAGTGACCTTCTAGGATATTGGCATTTCACCAGACTAACTGACCTGTCGTATCCCAGGAGTTGATGCCAGTGTCCTAGAAGGTCATGAATGTGTTACTCAACCTACCAACGCCTAGAGCAGAAAGAAAGGGGCTGAGGAGGCTTTTTATATCTATATTGTTAATTGTTGGGGATCTTTTTGTTTGTATTTAGGGTTTCATATATAGTAATACTACGTGAATCACCAGGAAACTTGACGCCTGACAGATACACGGCAGCAGGCAGTCAATATCCAAACGTAGCCTTGATAAAGACCCTGAGAGGTGAGACCACCATAACCATGCTAATCAATGCACAAAATAAGTCACAGCAATCATGGATGTAAAGAGTGAATACCTTCATTAAAGCGCAAGGTATCCGGGCACAAACATAAATCAATCCTTAACACGAGGTGTGGGCAACACCTCACATTCCTGTAACCTCGCAGCTGAAACCCACCAGACCAAACCAGAAGAACTCTAAGTGCAGCTTAAGTTCATCAAAGCCTAGTGCCCACATTTCTTTACTCCTATTTGCATATGAACTCGACCTAAGAGGAAATGTAGGATGCAAGAAATGAACACAATGAACTAAAATAATGAGTCCTGAGTTCCTTAAAGTTAAAAAAAAGACTGGAACGTTCCACCCTGCAGAGTCCCATCTGTAGTTTCAGATGACGTGTATAGTGTCACCGGCAGTTGCCGACTCTTCTCATTTACTTGCTTCTCTACTTGCTTTAGCCCTGCTAAACCTTTTCTGGCCAAACGCACACACATTTCCTAATCCTACTCCATGACCTCCAACACTTTGGACTTCAGTCCTCCAAGGGTGTTCCCACTAACAGCGCATTGAGACTATGATAATGGTAAAAGGCGCTATACAAATTACAAGTACAATACAATACTAAAAAGTTCGGTTGGACTACGTAGGACACGTCGACCATTATGTTCAGTCGGTGGCAGCGGCGCATGGTATTAATCACAGTAGCAAGACATATAATTTTGCCTGTGCAATCGATGACAGTGCCCGGGAATTTGGCCTTCAGTAGCAAAAGCCTGTGTATGATAGAAATAACTGCAATATGACTTAAGAACTGGAGTAAACAGGCAAAAGGGGTCTGTTTTCAGTACCCCGTTTTAGGTCTCCCCAGTTTCTCAGTTTGGCACTGCGAGACTGCAGTCCTTGCACTGGCAGTAGATTCCAGCAATTCTTTTATCGAGTTAGCTCTCTAGGCGTATCTCCTTTTGTGTAGGCACCCCCAGTTTTGTTGCTTCATTTGGGCTGAGCTTACCATTCTATGCCAAGGATCCCTTTAGCTGTAATGGTCTGTAAGGGAGCGATTGGCATTGTACCTGGTGAAATGTGTCAAATTCTATATGCATCTAAATTGATCAGTTCTGACCAAAATTTCCCCACTTCGTCAATTTCATCTGGATAGCAAATGTTGCTATTTTCGGCATTTCCTGGGCAAAATTTTATTGTGTGGGCTGTTTTGCCTGAAATGTCCAATTTCGGGCGAAGGGCCACAAAAACATTTGTGCCTCCTAATTGGCTGAATTTTCAGGTGAAACCAGCCAAAAATAAAATCTGAGGCGGGAAATCAAAATGTGTTTAAAAGAGGTGAATTAGAAGGGACGGGGGAGGCACTCAGCCGGCAAAGTGAAATTGGATGCACATTGTGGCACCATATATTGCCAATGACATATAGTCATGAGTATTTTCCAACTCCCAATTTGTTGGATAGTGCGGAGGACCACTTTATTTTTTATTTATTTATTTATTTATTTATTTTATTTGTTACACGCCCAGACCCTCGGGTGTCACGGCGAGGTTATAAGACAGCTTAGAAATTAGTCACATTCAAACATTACATTAGTTGCATTACATGATATAGGTTACAACATATTCACAACAATATACAGTGGCCTAAGTATTCACAACAGTATCCGATGGAAGGGGTCCCATCTTTGGGTGCTAATATTGGTTGAATAACCAGGTTTTTAGCTGTTTCTTAAAGATCGTGAAGGAGGATGCTTTTTTGATGATGATGGGTAGGGTGTTCCAGTGTTTGGGGGCTAAAGTGGTGAAGCTGCTGCCCCCTGCTCTTGTGGTTTTGAATCGGGGGAGGGTCCAGGAGGAGTTTGTCGTTGAATCTCAGTAATCTTATGTTAGTTTTAGGGTGCAGAGTGTTATTGAGGTAGATAGGTCCTTTTTTTGTAATGCATTTGTGGGTGATGCATAATGTTTTGAAAATGATGCGGGCTTTGATGGGGAGCCAGTGGGCATCTTTCCTGGTCTTGGATATATGGTCTGATTTTTTTATGCCTAGCGCTGCCCTCAGGACTTTGTTTTGCAAAAGTTGCATTTTGGCTAGGTTGGTGTTGGAGGTGCCCAGTAGTAATACATTACAGTAGTCCAATTTCGATAGGACCAGTGCTCTGGCCAGGGTGAGGCAGTTTGCTGGGGTCAGAAATTGTCGGCTGAGTGCAATTAATTTGGAAGTGTAGGGCGTGGAGGAGGAAAGTACATTGATCTGTTTAGTCATGGTCAGGCTAGCATCGAAGTACACGCCCAGTGTTTTTACTTGCTTTAACACTGGGATATTGGTGCCGTCGATGTTGATGGTTGAATATTCTGGCTGAAGGGTTGCTAATTTGGCTGGAGCTCCTACGATGAGGACTTCCGTCTTCTCATCGTTAAGACATAGGCTGTTTAATGCCATCCAGTTTTGTATGATGACGTAAATTTTATTGATTGTTAAAGTGTCCTGGTCATAGTTGCCTGTAAGAGGTATAAGGATCTGGGTGTCATCCGCAAAATTTGTGTATATGACACCCATATCGTCAAGTGCTGAGAACAGGAGCTTGGTATATGCGTTATACAGCGTGGGGGAAAGGCAAGAGCCTTGGGGCACTCCTATGGGGACTGGGATGGGGTTGGCTGCTTCTTTGCCTATGGACACTCTGGAGGTGCGGCCAGTTAAGAATGATTTCACCCAAGCAGTGGCTGCCCCAGAGAAGTTAAATTCACGGGCAAGTGAGTTGCAGAGTTTGTCGTGGTCCACCAAGTTGAACGCAGCTGAGAGGTCCAACAGCAGGAGAATGCAAAGTTTCCCTGAATCTCTAATGGCATCCATCTGGATTTTGAGGTCCAAGAGAGCTGTTTCAGTGCTGTGGTTGGGCCTGAAGCCTGATTGTCTGGTGCCGAGGAGCTGGTTAGATTCTAAATGGGTTTGAATTTGGTTGTAGGCTAGTTTGTCGATGATTTTGAGTAAGAATGGGACCGTGGTTATGGGGCGATAGTTAGATGGAATGGTGGGGTCTAGATTTGTTTTTTTTAGAAGTGGTGTATCCCAGGCTTCTTTAATGCAAGTCGGAACTGTATTGGAGTTGAATGAGGCATTGACACATTTAGTGATGAGGGGGGTCAGGGTGGGTGCACAGGCTTTGACTAGTTTGGCTGGGACAGTATCTCCTTTGCAGTTGGATGCTTTTAGTTTGGAGATAGTATCGAGTACGAGATTGTGGGTGACTGGTGTGAATTGGAAGGGGGGGTTGGAGTTGTCACTGGAAAGGGTACAGGGATTAGGGAAGGGGGGGGTTTATAGCTAGGAGTAATTTTTTGGAATTGATTTTGTTTTGTAACATAGTGATTTTGGAGGCAAGAGCATCGCAGTATGGTGGTACACCGTTTGTTGCATGTGTTTATGGGTGTGTCGGTCGGAAGTGGATTTTCAAGTTCTTTAAGGATAGAGAAGAGCTCTTTGGAGTCGGATGCTGCAGTGCTAATGCGAGCATTGTAGGCGTTAGCTTTATGTGAGATGATAGCAGATTTGTAGAGGGTATTTGCGTCTTTGAATGCTTTAGCTGAGTCCGAGGAGGGATGTTTATTATGGGCATGCTCAAGAGAGCGTTTTTTTCTTCTAAGGGCGATTAATTCCTCGTTGAACCAGAAGTTGGATCAATGCAAATGGTACCAGGCAAATGCCCCCATACATAATGTCCCCATACATAATGTCCCCATACATAATGTCCCCATACATAATGTCCTCATACATAATGTCCTCATACATAATGCCCCCATACATAATGGCCCCATACATAATGGCCCCATACATAATGTCCTCATACATAATGTCCCCATACATAATGCCCCCATACATAATGTCCTCATACATAATGGCCCCATACATAATGCCCCCATACATAATGTCCTCATACATAATGTCCCCATACATAATGTCCTCATACATAATGTCCTCATACATAATGGCCCCATACATAATGTCCCCATACATAATGTCGCCGGGAAAAGCCATTGGCGACTTTATATATGGTGACATTATGTATGGGGATAGGTTGCGGGGATATCCGCTGCTCCCATTGTTAAAAAAAACAGGGGTTCGAGCGTGTGCCCCGCATCTTCAATGTAATAATGTCTCTGCAAAAAACGGCAACTTTTTTGTCAGGGGCCATTTTTAAATGGAACCGTGCAAATTGTGTCAAAGGACTCTCTCCGCAGCATTAACTGGGAGGAGGGCTTTCATACAACATCCAACTTTAATGCTAGGGGCCTGATTCCAAAAGTGAGAGCACTTGGCTCTAAATGAATAGCGCCAAAGGTTCTGTTTATAAAGAAATGCACAGAAGGGTCGGTAATGACATTCCTGCACATTGCACAGGTAGTAATGGCGCAGCAGAACGTGCGCATTTCTGCACATGCTCTGATGTATTACGGGGCCGCATTTTTCACGCAAGTAAAGGGATGAATTAAGGCACCCCATCACTTGTGAGGAAAATGTTTTTTGGGGTCAACCCCATCGTGTATCACCAAAAATATGCTTGCCTCTGTCAGTTATATGGTGGGAAACGCATGGGTATTTTCCTGTGATATTCTGCCTTTTAACCATGGAGTATTATGAACATATATCATGCAGTATTTACTCACGGGGTAAAATGTCTAATGAGATGGACAGTATTTATGTACGACTTAGAAACAGAATAATGAGATGAAAGATGAATTAAGAATGTGGCCTCATTTAAGTTTAATGACGACTTATAGATTAAGGGGCGGGTCATTATTGCTATCTATTGAGAAAGCGCAAAACAAAAGAGGTGATGGCTGGAAGGTTTAGAATTCATCTTTACCTCTGGCATTCCTCCAGACCATTGTTCTTTACCTGCCAGGCCCTTACAGAAGGGGAAAGACCATATGCAAATCAGGTTTGGTCCCACCCCAAAAGGGGCAGTCCATCCCAAACTGCTTGGTCACATCACTTCTGCACGAGACCACAAGCACCCCCAGAAATGTTTTGGCCTTGTTGGGCCTCATCAGTGAGGAGTAGCTTGGGTCTCTAGGCCCGGCAGGCATTGGACACATGTCTGGGCAAACCCGTCCCACTCGGGGTGACAAAGTAAAAACAAAAAGGTGATGGCTAGATGGTTTAGAATGAATCTTAACCTCTGGCATTGCTCTGGCCAACCCTCCAGACCATCGTTCTTCACCTGCCAGGCCCTTACAGAAGGGGAAAGACCATATGCAAATCAGGCTTGGTCCCACCTCAAAGGGGCAGTCCAGCCCGAACTGCTTGGTCACATCACTTCTGCACGAGACCACAAGCATCCCCAGACATGTTTCAGCCTTGTTGGGCCTCATCAGTGAGGAGTAGCTTGGGTCTCTAGGCCCGGCAGACTCGGGCCCACGTCTGGGCATACCCGTCCCACTCGGGGTGACTTACACAAAACAAAAGAGGGCCAGAGGTTGAGATTAATTCTAAACCTTCCAGCCATCACCTCTTTTGTTATACATTGGGGAAGCAGCTCTACCCCAAGGGGAAATGAACCGTCCCGTGGGCTCGAGTTTTCTGAGCACACCGAGGAGTGAAACGTGATAGAAAGCGTTTTTTCATTATGGGTAAAACACGGGTAACTTGTAATGTTATTTAGAGAAAAGGGAACTAGTAGCAATTTACTTAACCCATCTTGCGCCTGATTCACAAAGTGTTTTCAATGGGATTTACCCATTGAAAAACACGTTGTAAATCAGACCCGTTGAGTTTAATTCCTGCAAATCTGTGGAAATGTACTGCACTTTCTCCCGTCTGCCTTTACACAGCAAAAGAGACTTGTTCCTGTGCTCTTTTACAGGCAGCTGCTCAAGTCACAATGTTCGGAATGAGCTCTATACAACAGGTTATAGAAATGGAAAAGGGACTTAATCCGTTTCCCGATGGCGGTGGGCATGTTGTTGTTTTTTTTTCTCGGGTGATTGGCATCACGCAATAATCAGAGCCAATGTCCTTAGAAAAATAAATCAGCGATTTGCACCCCGGGCACACCCTGGGGTGTGAATAGCAATCAGGCTCCAGCAGGGAGGCGTTTAGGCCGGTGACAGCCCACAGCCCTTGCCCAGGCCCTTGCTTCACTCTGACCTGCCTATGCACGGTCTGGAGGGCCGTTAACAGCCATGTATGCCCCCCTGCTGGGGCGTGATTGCTACAGTCTCAGCATTCTGATTGGCTGGGTGTACTAATATGTTTTATCACGTGGAAAGCATTTTTGGAGTTTGATTAAGATGAATGACAAAGTTGTGCTTTGTGGATTTGATGTATTTGTTGTATTTTTTAGGATAGCAAGAAATGCCGCATATATTACTGGCCGGGGAGTCTTTTTGGAGGGGGCCTTAAAAAAGTTCAAAGTAACAGTGGCAGAAACAAACCTAAAATTAATAACAAACCCAAGCAAAGCCCAGAAATAATACAAAAATAGGTATCATATCATATCATTAGATACAAAGATGGGCAGTACAGTAGTAGTTCAGGGGAGAGTAGGAACAGGTAACAAATCGGGTACCCCCTTGAATGAGAGGGTTCCATGAGTTAATATCCCCGCAAAAATATTGCCATACAAAAATATCGCCATATTTTTGCAGCGATATTAAGGCATGGAACCTGCAGGGGACACCCCCGCAACCCTTGCATTATTTTTAATGGAGCGGGGGACACCCTAGGAACCTCCGTTCCCAAAACCCCAAAAATGATCCACCCCCAAAAATATCACCTATCGCCGTTCCAGGCGACCATATATACAGCAATATTTTTGGTGGGGATAATATGTAGTGATGAGAGTTGGTGCTTCTTAAGGGCAGGAATGGAAGGTGGTCCCACGAAGGCTTTAATTGAAGTGGCATGTTGTGAGGATGACAAGCTGAGTTTTGGGAGTTGACGTGTGGCCCCCAAATCGAGGGGGAAGAACTTGTAGAAGAGGACGACAAATGTCCCAGAAAAGAGGGTTTACGCGGCGGGGGAACAAAATATATGCTTCCCTACTAGAGAAAGGGTTTCTAGGGTGGTGTGTATTTTATATAATGAACACATTGTAGCCTGCATGCTTTACCAGTGAATATGGCAAGACTAGTTTTCTGATCCCCACTGGTGATTTGTTTTGGTGTCCCCAAACCTTTTGTGCCCTGGGCTACAAATATCTTTATGATAGTCCTGGTTGCATAAGACCTTTATTGGCGGTAAGATAGCTTATGTGGTTCAGCACTCGCTAATGTGATTTATGTGTGCTCTAACGTTTAGCAGTGCAAATCCTGGCTGGGCTAGCTCAGACTTTCATCCTTCTGAGGTCAACAAATTAGTACTATCTTTGGTTGGGTGATAACTGTATGTAAAGTGCTTCGGCGAAAGCGGTATATAGATAACAAATCATTATTATTGGTAATGTGTTTTATGCTGGCAAAACAAGTGTTTTCAAACAAAATACAGGTAGAGTAAATGGAATAATGTTAGGTGGGCATAATGATGGGTGAGACTGGCTTCTCTGCAGTGTGGAAAGCGACAGAGTCCTGACACCATCACAAAGCAGAGGTATTTGCTGCGCCTTGTGTGAGCTTGGTCCTGTGTCATGTAAAATACTTTGCAGTGGTATACAAAATTGTAATGCTCTCTGAAAACACAGTACCCAAAAGGATGGTGCATGTACATCATTGCACAGCATGGTCCCAGGTGGCATTGTCCAGTGTTAATTTGCACCAGTGCTTAATTCTTTAAAGAATAAGTGGCTGGTCCCTCCATTTGTATAGGATGTTGTGCCACTGGGGACAGGTTGTAAGAGTTTCATTTTTTTTTTGCTTGGGATTTTCCAACTGTTTCACTTTAAAAAGATCTGTAGCCTGGGGAATTCCACCAAACTGAATAGTACAGACTGGAGACAACTCTGTTAAATCGGTCAGGTCTGTGCTACTAGGGAAAACACATCAGTTCCTCGCGGAACTGCACCCTAATTGTTTTATTCTCTGTGTCCCACTATGGAATGTGTGTGAGTATACCTTGTTTTGGGCATCGTGCAATCGAGGGAAGAGGGCGTCCACTTTATGAATAAGGTGAGAAAGTAAACTTCTGTGCATTTGTGAAAAATGTCCCAATTTCTATATTTGAAATCATTTTGTGTAGGTATATTTACAAAACCGCTGTTGAATTGGGACACTTACGATGGAGAACACATGCAACATTGCATGCTCTACAAAAGAGCACAGGAGGCAGAAGCAGTATTATTTCTATTTAAAGAAGAGGGATGTCAATTTCGATCAGAAATGACTTACTATAACACATTTACAAATGTCAAAAGCATTCCCACAAAGGGTGCCTGTACAGTAGCACAAAGATGCAGACAAGTGGTGAGCCAGTTTATGAGGGTGTGAAAAAGTGGGACATATACCAACAAACAAAATATTACAGGACCTGTGGTAGCGGCCCAGTAGTTATGGTTAAGTTGTACAACTCATAGAAAAAGCACTTTCTGGGCGGCTTATAACTTTGTCCCTCCCCCAGGGGAATCTTCACCAAACTTTGCAAAAAAGTACATGGCACTCACGGAACGATTCTGCGAAGTCTGGGGTGGTTACGTCAAATGGGGGGCAGGGGGCAGAGTTATAGGGGGGTCCCAACATTTTTTAAATCCTCATAGATACAATGGAAACACATTTATGCTCGCACCTACAGCCCAAACCACTAGATCGATTTGCACCAAACGTGTGCGAGGAGCGACCGCTTGGTGTAAATCCATCCAGTCATTTAAAAAGTAGAAAAGGAAAATAGTGATACCTTGGTCCGTTCCGTAGACTTATGTCTTGATTCGGAGTCCACTGACACTCCCTGGACCAATCAGAGAGCAGCGTGATGTTCGTGGACATCATACACGCCCGCTGATGGGTCAACGTGAGGTGTGTAAAAACTTTAGTCCGCGGACATCGCAGGAAAAACATATTATAAAACACAACATTGCACTTGTCAAACTAATGTAACAACCTCTGGGGAGGTGAGGGGTGAGGAGGATGGAATATGGCCTTAAAAAGCCATAAATCAGGTGTTTTTTCTTCTATGAAGTCTGCGACCATCCCAAATGTTCGGAGACATCCACGCATATTTCTGCATTGCAGGGTTGGTGAAAAGCAGTTTTTGGATGGCTTATAACTTTGGCGCCACTCAATGAAACAGCATGACATTTTGTATTATCATTTTAGACCTCACCCTGAATGGTTATGCAAAGTCTGGTGCTGTTTCACCAAGAGAGGCCAAAAATTGAGGGGGTGCTCTCAAAATATTTGAAAGGCTTATACATTTGGTGCCATTTGACAAATCTGCAGAAATGTTTGCATACAGATTTTAGACCCGGAGTCGAATGTTTTTGCACACCCATAACTCCTTACTGTTACCCTCTGTATCCTTTATTTAAATGTCCTTCCAAATGTACCCTTAATATTCAACGCTTCTAGTTGTATCCATGTTACTGTATCCGAAGTGCATCTAAAGTGGACTGCTGGACTGGGAGGTCTGATATTTCTACTCGCTTGCATGCCTGTGGAGAACTAGCCGTGTTCAGGGCCTTAGTCGGCAAGAAGAAGCTGACCTTGTTAGTCATCTGCCGCAACACGTTTGGATTGGGACTCAAAGACTGTCAATCTCCTTACCGCACCTCCAACTTGCCTTCAGGTCCGCCCCTTGAATCTCCGCCCACCGCCTTCCTCCTTCCGACCTCCACTTCCTATAACTGCACTGCTGCGCGCGTATCGCGCGCACGCATCCGAAGTGCATCTAAAGTGGACTGTTGGACTGGGAGGTCTGATATTTCTACTTGCTTGCCTGCCTGTGGAGAACTAACCGTGTTCGGTGCCTTAGTCGGCAAGAAGAAGCTGACCTTGTTAGTCATCTGCCGCAACACGTTTGGATTGGGACTCAAAGACTGTCAAGTAATTGTTTTGTCATTGGCAGTGAACTTGTTTTTTTTTTCTTTCTTCTCTTTGCTGACTTTAAGTTTCTGCCGCGGCTGATTGTAGCAGCTGCTTGGATTACAGCATTCTTGCACGCTTCCTTTTGTTCCCTTTTTTGTTTCTTCTGCAGTCTCCTGACCGCACCTCCAACTTGCCTCCAGGGCCGCCCCTTGAATCTCCGCCCACCGCCTTCCTCCTTCCAACCTCCACTTCCTGTAACTGGACTGGTGCGCGCGCATCGCGCACGCGCATCCGAAGTGCATCTAAAGTGGACTGTTGGACTGTTAGACGGTGAGGCGGCTGGGGTGGCAGGGGCATCATTAATTTGGCATTTTTCTTCATTGTTTAGCTATCCATGCACCCTTCTCCCGTGTGTCTGACTTGTGGTTTAATTGCTTCTCGTCTGAACGGCGAGTCACTTGTTGCACACTTAAGCCTACATATCATGGTGGGGGGGCTGCGTAGCGTTAAAAAAAAGAAAACCAACACCATTTTTAAAAAGCAGAGGTCGACCAAATCAACGCCAAACCACATCCTGAGATGTCTCCTATTCCACCCATTCGTGAAGAGGACACGGAAAGAAATCCTTCCCTTGATCCTTTACAAGGAAGTTTACCTTAGTCAGGAAATATAAATGGCCCTCCTAAGATTCAAAAGGAGGTGGCTTTGCTTCCAGAAAGTGATTCTGCGTCAAAATGCAGTATCGCCCCAGCCTCCTCTGAGTGCACTAAGAACAAGGTTTAGTGCATTCTCCCCGTATCTGATGGAACTGTTTCTTCGCTGTCAAACACTTTGCCGGTTGCTAGCGAAAAATCTAATTCTACGCCACCTAAAATAGAAGCCCATGCAGATCTAGTCATTGAGGCTTCTAAAGAAAAATCCTGGCCAAAAAATCGGACTCTGAATACTGTTTGGGAGATTCCTTTTTCAAAACTGGCTAAACAAAAACAGATTCTAAAACTGTATTGGGGTCTCTATCTGTCAAAGAAGCCAATACAATTTCCCAGAGAGGCTGGGAAAACGACAAGTCCTACCTTGATCTTAGTCTAGACAGGGATGCTATTAAAAAGAAAATGGGAATTGAGCAGTTTGGTACTCTCACTGCTGATTTCTCCATGCTAGCCCCTGCAATAGAGTCAGAACTGGGAAAGCGCATAAGACTCTCACATGAACCCTCAACCCCAGTTAATAAAAGTAAGTATGGGATTGAAAATGTGTTCTTATTTAACAATGCTCAACCTTATGCATACTCTGTGCATCCCCACTTCAGTGCTCAAAAAGAGGCACAAATGTTAGGGGGTTCCCTTCCTCCGAGAATTGTTAGTGCCGGAGGGCCTTCGACTCAGATAAACAGCTCCCCCATATCTAAAAAATCAGTGGTCCAAGCTACTCAACTCCCACAGAGTCCCGAAGGTTTAGGGGCTTCTCATTTCGACTTTAATGAGTCCATGAATCATGAAAATGTGCCACGGTTGAATCATGGTATGACTGAACAATAAAAATGTAGAAATGAGCAACAACAATGCCTTGAAACCTTCCCTGTTCTGACCCGAATCCAAAACTTACTTGACAAGGGTAATGAGCAAACACATGAGGAAATAAAAATTCTACAGATGCAAATGTCTGACCTCGTAAGCACCCTCAGTAAAATGGAAGGCATGTTGTTTTCTTGTCAAATGTTTTCTTCCTTAATTCACAAAAAAGACTTGGGGCCAGATTACAGAAACTTTGCACCGGTGCAAGTGCAAAGTCACACGGTATTAGCACTAGGGCAAAGTTTGCCCTATTTTTAAACACACTGGGACGCATTTGAAAACTATTGCACCATGACAAGTGCAGATTGAAATATTAAAAGCACCATGGCAAAAATTGACCTAGTGCAAAAAAGGAACATTTTTGATGCATTTTTGCATCAGGGCAATGTTTGCCCTAGTGCTAATACCATTCCGTATTAGCACTAGGGCAAACTTTGCCCTGGTGCGAAAATGCTGTAGAAATGTATCTCTTTTGCACTAAGGCAATATTTGCCATGGTGCTTTTAATATGCCAAACTGCCCTTGTCATGTTGCAGTAGTTTTCTAGTGTGTGCCACTGTTTTTAAAAATAGGGCAAACTTTGCCCTAGTGCTAATACCGTGCAACTTTGCCTTTGCATTGGCGCAAAGTTTCTGTAATCTGGCCCCAGATGTCAAACTTCTAAAGCATTGCTACTCAAACCAAGTCCTTTGCTGAGGCTGTGACTGAAGGGCTTTCACCCAAACACGCCACAGAGAAGAATTCTATAGTATTGACCGTAAAATCAGAAGACACTAACGCATCTAACATTGCAGCTCTGACTGTACTTGTAACGGAGATGGCTACCACTCTTGCAACTCTCTGTAAGTCATCTAGTAAGAAAGCCATCACGCCCACGATGGGCAAAGATGAGGCTCCATTAGATAGTCCTTCAGCATTGACTGACCTTATCGATCTAACGGGAGAGGATCTTGTGCTAAAAGCAACAGGAAAAATGACCATTAATGATCCTCAGCACACCAAACCTCCTTCATTGCCCCAAACTAAAAATCAAAGAAGGGCCTTGGCTCGTGCCAAAAAGCGCAGCTTATTCAATAAAAATCTGAAAGGAAAACAAGAAAAAACACAAAAAAAACAAGAATATGATAAAACAGACAAACACAATTTACACATGAAAGACATTTGTAATCTATCTGGGGGAGACAATATCATTGATTTGAATCAATTGAATGAAGAATCCAAGGCCTTGTTGAACCTTCCTGAATCCATTCCGACTGCCCAATCTTTAAAAAAAAAAAAAAACCTCCTGAAAAGAAAAAAGCCTTTGAATCCAAGGCTAATGAGGAACTTCCATCAGAACCAGTTACAAATGATCCAAAAAAGCTTCAAATTAAAGCAAAGAAAGGGCCAGGCTGCGTGGATGAAGGATCTGCAAATTTAGACTTGGAATCAAATCCCAACATTGAGTTGAGGCTCCATACCAAATACAATCTGTTCTTACAAATTTCTATCCCATGCTGAAAATTAAAAAGACTGAGAAAGTGATTCTTGGTAAAGATAACGGGCAAAGGGGCATAAAACAAGAAAACTATCCAAAAAAGCTAGGAAAGATTAAAACCCCCATGTCCGATGGGTCAAGGGCAAATATGCCTGATTTAAAAGCACTTGATTCATATGTCTAACCTGATGATCAGTCTGTCCATGAAGATGCACAGGACATGGAGCAAACAATACCTACTTCAAATTCGCTGAATCCGATCGCACAATACCCACAAGCAAATGTTAATCCCATTGTGACAAAAGCTGCCACAAATACAGGGCAGCAAGATTCCTCAATAATTGATAATCCCATTGATTTAAAATGTGCCATAATGATGGGATGGGAAAGCGAACAAGTACGACATAGCAAGGCTCGCCTGAATCGTACTTTTATGATGACTGTCATCCAAGATATTCCCGCTCTGCGGATTATTCGATCAAATGACATAGATTGGGTGAAACTAGTAGCTACAAATAACAACAGAATGATCTGTAAATTTATGTCACCTTTTATTTTGAAGCTGTTATGGGAACATAGAGAAGATCTAGCATCCATTGGCTTAACCATCTCTATTTTTTCCTCACTTGAGGAAGCAAAATACGACTTAGAAACTATGTCTTCTGTAGTTGAAAGTACAGCCTCTTGCTCCATCCAGGGTGCTCCCTCAAATTTTGATGCTGATACCATGAAACAGTTCATGTATTCATGTCAGCATTAAAGGAGACGTCATGGAGGGATCCTAAAATCGATCAGCCCCCGATTCAATCAAAAGGGATGAGAGACTCTTAGCTTGGTTAAACTTCATATCATCTCGTGGAACCCTTGCGGTTTAAACAACTTCAAAAAATGGTATAGCCTAAAATATCTCCAAAGACCTGATATTATTTGTATTCAAGAATCTAGAATCAAAGGATCTTTACCATAGAGGGCTATTTCGCATTTATTCAGGTCGCTAGGCGGGGATCCTGGGGAAGACCCTCGGGTGGCCTTGCGATACTTATTAATACCGCTTATAAGTGTTCCACAGAGAAGATCAGTAGTTCTGAACCTATACTAGCCATTATATTAAAAGACGATGAGGTTCCCTCCATCATTCTTCTATTGATCTGCACTTATTGGAACAAACTAACTACTTCAATTGAGACTATCTTGGGTGAAATGAATGATGTATTAGAAAAGGGGCTGATTTTATTTCCTTCTGCTAGAATCATCGTCGGTAGTGACCTAAATTGCTATTGTTATGACAAAAGTGTTCATAATTGTGAAATGTGGAATATGCACTCGCTTACCTCAGAGAAATTTGGGAAACTGTGGAGTACCTTCTTTCTCGATTGGGACATGCAGTCACCTTACTATCCTTTGGAACGTTACCACTATACTTGGGCAAGAGCAGGATGCAAATCCCTCATTTATTACTTTTTTATTTCTTCGAGGCTATACTCGATTTATGTTCTAATTATCATCAATCGGAACCTAGGAGATCACATGATGATTTCTTTGACCTTGAATATCCCTATGGCTCGTTTTGATGACAACCTTTTTCTATCTCTGGTAGAAGCTGATCGTCACCGCTTAACAGTAAGATGGAATCCAAGAGTATGTTCTACATTCATACAGCATCTTGAATGTGACCCCAATATTCTCTTGCTTTCAGCCCTAAACGATTCCTCCCTTTCACATCTGGACAACTTAAGTTCCTCTAGAATCCAATTTCATCTCTACAAGCTAAACCATATACGAAATAAGAATGAGCTAGTTACCTCTACCCATGTCCACAAATTTAACCTTCAAGTTGCATGCTTAAAAGCGCAGAAAAAGTCTGAGGTCAGAAAGCTCATTAAAACAACTTGTCCCTCTGAAATTCGAAGCAAAATGATTCAATCGGTCAGACAACGCTACCGAAACAAGTTAAAATGGTTGAAAGGTAAATTGCACTATGCAGATAACCAAAAAGTTCTTTTTTATCTTCTTAAACACAACTCCAGGCAAATCTGGTGTACCTTGCGCTCCATCACCTCGGATTCTGCCAACAAAATTGAATCTGTGATTACCGCAGAAAGTTGGGTCTCCTATGTTAAGACCAAATACCACATGCCTGAGCGCTTCTGTACTCTAAAGGGCGGAGTGCCACGTTTGTGTTTAGACTCTCACCTCAGATGGTCAATTAGAGATATCATTGATGCCATCGGTAAACTTAAAAATTCAAAGGCGCCAGGCCCCAATGCTATCCCTTCTTATGTATACAAGTCAAACACCGACTTTTGGGCTCATATTCTTAAAATTAAATTTGATTCCATTCTGCTATCTGGCAATATTCCTTTATCCTGGTCTTCAGCTCTGGTCATTCCGGTTTATAAAAAGGGTCCCCCTGACTGCCCTTCTAATTACCGACCTATTGCTCTTACTGATGCTTCATCGAAAATCTTCTCTATTCTTCTACTTCAACAATTACAACCGCATATCCATGACCACGACCTCCTGTCCATTTATCAAGTAGGATTTAGAAAATATATTGGTTGCCAGCTAAATGCCACCCTTCTTTCCCATCTTCAGGCTCACACCACTGTCTCTAAATCTGATGCGGTCTATATGGCTAGCTTAGATTTGACCGCAGTCTTCGACTGCGTCATACGTGAAATCTTGTGGAAGAAAATGATTGCTTTGGGTATTCCTCACCAACTGGTTGCCTTGATTGCTCTGCTCCACAAAAATACAAATTATCGTATTCGTTTGCAAAAAGAAGGCGCTCTGACTGACCCTATTCCAACTGAAATAGGTGTAAAACAGGGAAGCGGTGCTGTTCAACCTATATTTGCTGGGACTAGATGCTAATTGGCAGGCTGGAGAATGTTTCCCCGTGAAGCTTGGCTCTCTCAAGCTGGACTGGTTGGGATTTGCGGATGATCTGCTTTTCTTTGACAGAACCCCTTTTGGTCTCCAACGAAAATGTAATTTATTTGCAGACTTCACATTTAGTCACAATCTCTCTCCTAATCCTGCTAAAACCTTAATTCTGATTTTTTCTAATGGAAAAATAAATTCTCACCGTTTTTCCTGGTATTTAAATGATACTAAAATTGAATACTCTCCCATGATGCGGTACTTGGGTGATCCTTTAACAGATAAATATTCTTTAATAATGTGGAAAAACTATCTTAATCAAAAAGTAAGAATTCTATCCTCTCAAATGAAAATCATTTATCACAAATATTGTATGTTTTCTCTTTTACCCTTGATACAATTTTATCTGCAAAAAGTAGAACCAATTGTTCTTTACTCCTTGGATATATGTTCTTATGACCTTGATGTTCTCCTAAATGCCCTTCAGGGAAAACTTTGGAAAACTGCTCTGGGTCTTCCACTCTCTATCCCAAACGTTATGATTTGTCACGAGTTAAACCTACTACCTCTATCTGTAAAGCATACCTGGCGAGGTATTACCAACTATATTAAGATGCATAATCTTCCTAAGAACATGCTTTATACTGAATTGAACAAATTATTGGGTGAGTCGCACATTAAATCTCTCAACCACATTTCCGCAAAACTAACAAATATTTTATCATCTTTCAGCGAAACATTTGCCTCTATGAGCATGTGGTTGCCCAGCCAAAAAAATAAATACCAAAGATTCTATTGGTGCAAAATGCTTGACGAAACGGGCACTTGCTCATCATATAAAGAACATAATGATGTCCGTGGTAAATGGGAATGTAGATTAAAATACCTGATTCAATTCCCATCTGCTATTGCAAGGAAAACCTATATGCGATTTCGCCTAAATCAATTCCCTACGTGTGATCGGACCAAATATTGGGCTGGCAATCTTAAAAGTATAAAAGACATAATGGGTCGTTTCTGCGAAAATAGTAAAGCACCAGAAAAATTAAAACATCTAGTAATTGCTTGTCCGCACTTCGAGAAATCCCGTGTCCAAATCTTTGAGCATTGTTATTCGAATTCAGATATTGCTAAGGAATTGTTATGGAAACGTTGTATGGAAGGTCATAGTCAAAAACGTATACTTAACCTAATAAATCTGTTGGGAATAATAGAGATTAAGTTGGCTGAAGAATTGCCGTCGGTTTAAACAGTGTAACATCTTATTATCACTTAATGTTCTGGCATCAAAAATTCTTTTGTAGTTACTTTATATACTCTCTGTTTATATGTCATTTGTTTATATCTCATGTATGTATTGCTCCCGCATTTGTATTAATTGTATTATTAGTTATGTGCTGCGTCTGGATTTGGGGTATGTTATTGTAATGTTGTCCATGGAAAAATTGTGTTTCTTTCTATGTCCGTTTTTAATTCTTTTTAAAAATTCAATGTCCATATGTCATTTTTATGTTTCTATGAAAAATAATTGTAAAGGCTTGCTTTCTAATGAACCAAAACAATAAAAAAAAAAGTTACTGTATCTGATTACTGCATCTTCATCGTGTTCTGCATCACACTAAACTTCACTACTATGTTTGCCATACATAAAACCCAGTACATACATACATATATGCATACATATAAATCTTGGGTACACAGAGGTGACCACAGTACAATGGGAGCTGCTTATGAAAAGAGAGTGGGGGATTTCTGAAAAAGCTCTCTAGAAAATGGCAGCCATGGAATTCACCATCTTTGGAGGACAGTGCACCACCAGAAGCAACACCAAAGACCTGCAAGAGAGAAAATAAAAGAAAGAGGCCATGTCCTCTGTGGAACAAGTTACCAAGGCAGATAAGACTGACCGCTCCATCCTAAACTTCAGGAAGACCAGAAGACCCGGCTCTTAAAACAACATCTTTCCAATTGCTGATGGTTCCAGTCAATGCTACCTCCCCTCCGTCCCCTGTTTCCCCTGCCCATCCTAGCTCCTGTGCTACGGTACGCCCTATTGGTATCACACAACATGCATCCCACCCAAGACCTTCCCAGCCTAGGTTTGCACTTTATAAATCCCATAATACACACAAGGCACTTTCAAAGGTGAATAATAAGTGCCTATGACAAGGACTATAAATAGAAGAGCAACAGATTTAATATATGGGCGGCCATATAGTCTTGACTTTCAAACTGCAGTACCTCTTCCTGTGTCATCCACATATAATTAAACAAATCCTAAATGTATGTTCTAAATTAATGGAATTCAGAAAAGGACTGAAAACTTGTCGCTTTGACCCACAGCCAGAAGGAAACGACTAGGAAGCATAGACCTCGCTGGAAACAAGACTCCCTAATTTAATCTTCTGCAACCAGAAGGCGGGGGCACACCCCTACCACCCATGTGCACATACCACTAGTCCACAGAGGAAACTTAGGTACGTAAGGACCCAAAACAGGATGGGCATGGAGGGACCAGAATCCTCTAACCTAAAAATCGCTAAACCTCAGGGCAGGGAACACGCCTGCATCAGCCAGGTACACATACCACTAGAGTAACAGAGAGGAAAACTGCCACTCCTCAACATGCCTGCCAACTAGGCAGACCAATTACAATACCAAACACACAGGATAATCATAGATGTTGAGCACAGAAACACAAAGACAAAGAGGTAAGGAAAACCTGCTAACCCAACTCTAAATCTTCAACTTTCCACATACAGTTCTCATACAGAAACTCACAGAACCACCTCTCTGCACAGCAATCCACACGTACTTCACCACATTGCAACAACAGACTAACACATAAACCGGCACAACAGCACATGGGGATTTGCACCGAACCGAAAACCACACTTAAGCTCAGCGCAGGGTGCAAACCAAACTGAAGCTGCCAACAGGACATCACAACTCTCACTCTCCTATTCCCACTACACCCTACTAACCCCCCACACCCTCCTTTTCAGATATGCCTGGGGACCTACTAGTGGTGACGGTGCACGGTACAAATACCTTTAACATTAAGATTACCATTCTACTCTATTTTTATATCATCCTCATATATACACCACTGACTAACAGAAAATAGAATGAATTCCCAGAAACGAACCCAGTATTGCTCAATCATGAATCCTGCTTCTAATGATTAAGAACATGACATCATGGGGATACGGGCATAAAGGAATGCCATTAACACAACCCGAGGAAGCGGCTTGATGGTGCGAAACATTGGTTGACCTGACTTTACATGAATGTGCAGTGAATTTTGGATAATAGCATCAAATGCATGTTTGAACTAAAAGAATGAATTGAGCAAATAGAAGAAAGTGTAACAAGGATTAAAGAGTGATGATTACATTGGCATATGTATCCCACGCCGAGGTCAGGACTGATATTGCAATAAGAACATATTTAATGTTAGGCTAAAACATAGCTTTCCATAGCGCACTCAGGTCACTGTGACCTACTTGCGCTTACTATCTGTTATTTCAAACTTTACGACTCCTTTCATGAAAAGTTTTATTTTCGTTTGAATTCTGTCAACCAGGAAGGTTTCTGTCCAAACATGTTTCATTTTGAACGATCCCAAAACAGCTGCTACTGGGCAGCGGGCTCAGTCGCCCAGCCGTGAGTCCCTGTTCATGCTCCCTTGTCTATTTCGTAGTTGGAGGTTAGGCATTGGGACAAGGCACCACTGACTTATGACAGGGAATCTCACACGCCGTTTCCCTGGTGAGACTTTGCACTGCACTCAGAGGACCTGCCCTCCAGCGAGAAGGCAAGGGACATAGCTTAGGAGTCTGTCCTGATACGTTCTGGTATTCACCATCACTGTCTTGTGGCCAACGCTGGATTTGACTTTTATGGAGTTCATTGATTCACAGTGCGCGACCCTTTCTCAACTCTCATGCTGGACTTCCTTTGCATCTCGTACTCATGGTGGCTCTGAAACATGCTGTTCCCATCTTCATCTTGCATCCTGGCTTGCAACGTTATGTGTTACTACTGAGTTTTTTTTTTTTTTTTTTTTTTTTTTTAATTAAACATAGTTTATTATAAACTTTTTGTTATAACACAAGTCCTTGCACAGATCCTTACACAGTCCTTATGCCTAACCCTCGGCCCACATAAGTTATCAAACATTTAGGGCATCAATAAAGTTAATCACTGCACAAGTCAGAATGATAGAACTTCCACTCAATATTCGATACCACCAATCGTCCATGTTCTCATTTAGTGGTGCGAACTTCATGAGATGTACAGATCTTAAGGAATGGAGTTTAGGGCAGGCAGCTATCAAATGTCTTACTGTCTCAATTTCCTTTCGACAAAATCTACACAAATTATCGCTTGTCTCTACGTCTTGTGTTACTACTGAGTTATGCAATTGTATTCGCTCTCCCCTCTTGCTTCTCCACTCTTTTTGACTGCTTACTCTCTGTTCTCTCCTCCTCTCCCCTCCCGTCCTCCCCTTACTTTCTTCTATACACTTATCAGAATTGTCCCTGGACCTAGTATTATTGCAACCTCGTCTGTCTCCTACTCCCTCCCATTACTTGTTCCCCCCTACGCTCCTGCACTATCTGAAATGTTGTCAGGCCTAGTACGATAGTCACTTGTTTTGTTCCTCCCCTTCCTTTCTGCACCCCTCTCCCTCACCTTTTGTTTTTCTCCGGCTCTACCAGAAATGTCATCAGGCCTAGTACGCTAGTCGCCGGTCTGTTTCCATTTCCTTCACACTCTCCCCCTCCCTTCCTTATCTATGTCTTAGCTCTTGCACTATCTGAAATGTTGCCAGGCCGATTACGATATTTAATTTCACATCCTTACTGATCATGGCCTGTAGGAATGTCATTGTATTTTCCCTTGTTCCCTCCCTTGCCTTGAAGCGCTTTGAAACATATTGTGTATAGGCACTAAATAAATAAACTATCGTGTCATATTAAACTCATCCTCACACCTCAGTTGAAGTCACCTAGGATGGTCATGTCAGAGGAAGTGATGAGATGGGAGGGCAGGGTACGTCTAAGTGAGGGTTGGGATGGATGGAGAACAGAGTGAACAAGACGGAGCTGCGCTCCAGAAAAAGCCATCTGCTCAAACCCTCTGCCTCCAAGTTGCCAAAGCTCTCTGCTTCTGACTGCGTCAAATGCAGGTGAGCTGCACACGTTTTGACAGATTGAAACCAGAAGTCGTCCTTTGCTCAACAGCCCAAACTTAAAAGATATACTTTCTTCTTCTTCTTAATTATCAGATGCGTGGGCGGACCCGCGCAGGCGCTTCCCCATCCTAAAGGATGATGTGCACCAGACCCACCAATCAGTACGTTGCTCCCATAAACTCACAACTCCTCCCACCGGCCAGTCTGCCTCACAAAATCCAACATCACACTGTTGCTTCTCCTGCCTCTCACCCCGTCACCTCCCAGCAAAGCCTTCCCACTCAGCTCAGCCACACCCAGCGCAGACAACCGAACCCTCATCAATTCTCTCTCCTCAACATGTCTCTCACATCTAAGCAGAAAATGTCCCACAGTCTCAGGCACCCCACACACCCCACAATCCCTCGACTCACGCTTCCCTACTCGAAGCATACAGTCATTCAGCCCCACATGTCCTACCCTCAACCGATTCAGCATCACCTCCTCCCCCCTCCTCCATTCCAGGCTCCCCGCATCCACCTTCCCCGCCACTTTCCCACGAACACCGAACATCCACCTGCCCTTCACCCCACTCACCCAAAATCTCTGTATATGTCTTATGCTTTGAATACATGTTACTCTCAGGGTGACTCTTCTGACAGAGGCAATGGGCACCATACCAAGTGTGCACGGCATGCTCAAAAGGAAGGAACATTTGAATTACTACTTTACTAGCACATACATGTTTGATAAATTGGTGGTCATTCGTGTTATGCCAAAATGCACTTTGTTTTTATGCAAAGCAGCCAGTATCCTATATTCAGCAAATGCACATCATTTGACACTTATGGGGGTTGGGGTGGGAGGGGGTGGGGGTCTTCCTCCAGTAACTTTTGTCCATGTCCAGCCCTAACTACAATGGTAGATTGAAGTGGTGGGAGACACATGTGCAAGTCACGTGACTGATATATGTTTGATTGAGACCAGGCTAAAAGGTTTGGTGTGTAGGAAGTGGATGGCGATAGTTTGCATTCTAACAGTTCTACAGATATTTTTCTGTATTATCTACTCTCGAAGCATGAGTCCAAATGTGCGCCATTTTGCATTTCTCACAGGCCGGGTGCGGCCGGATCTACCGACAATTAGGAACACGTGAGTGTCGAAGCTGTGTAGTTGGCCAGACTGGAACCCGTGGCACGTGTGTTAATGACTGACATTCAGCGTGTGCCTTAATCCGATGAACGATTAAATAAAGATGTTAATTCCTGTTTTGATGCAGACGCACGAGCCTGCATGCTCCGTTGTTATGTTCCTGCCCCGCGCGGAGGCATAGCGTGGTAGGCCGCAGCAGTAGGCCTCAATGACGCAGCTCCAGCCAGAGCGAGAAAGAAAGACACGACACACACTGCTAGGGTCTGTGCCCGGAACTGCCTCCCTCGCGCGGGGGCAGGGCTTTTATTCAGACGCCCTACGTCACCGCGTAGCGGGGCGAAGGGTCGATATAACATTCCTCCTTTATTATAAACAAAACACGACAATAACACACCAACACAAACGTTACTGCTCCTACTCATAACAGAACTGCAGTTGCGCACTCCCATTTCTAAACGTCCAGAGTCCAACCTACCACACATAGTCCTTGAGCCGTGGTGCTGCTGGATGGCAGCCCTCAGGCCATACCGTCGACCCCGTGGGGCGGCTGCTACAGTCTCAGGGGATCTCTCACCTTCCACCTCTGGCTTACCCAGGTCCGGTTCGCTCCCCTGCTCCCACGTTCTATCATCCGTGTGTCCTTCGCCTTGGAAATCTTCGGGTCCATCCTCAAACCTCGGAGACTCCTCATCTTCTTGGGGACACTCCCCATCCGTCCATAGGTTGCGCGGCACCGCCTTAAACCATGATGCGTTGCGCGTCACCTGGCGATGTCCCCTTTGTGCAGTTATCATGGTCCCTCGTGTCTCACGAACAGTCCATGGGAGAGTCTCGTATCGGGAGTCCATTTTGGACTTCGACGGGTTCCGTAACATGACCACCTGATTGCCCACTTGGTGGTCGGATGGTCGCGACCTCCTCTTGGTGCTCATGTTTGCGTTGGCGTCCCTGCGTCGTCGGTCAGTGCGCACCTCGTCTAGCTCGTCCGGTCCCCTGCTGGGGTGGTGTGGGATGGACGACCTGATGACGGTGCCGAACATGAGATCCGCTGGGGGGACGCCTGTTGTGCAGTGCGGGGTTACCCGGTAGTTCCTCAGGAATCGATAGAGGTCAACCTTCCACGGGCTGGCATTTGCCTTGGACAGCCTCAGCACTTTATTGAGTGTTCTCATGAAGCGTTCTATGTCGCCGTTGGCCTGTGGCCATCTGGGCATGATGTGGTGGTACCGGATGTTTAGATCTTGCAGGTACTGTTTGAACTCCACCCCTTGGAAGGGGCCTCCATTGTCACTTTTGATCGTGGTTGGTAGTCCATGTGTCGCGAACATCTTCTCAATGGCCGGGATGACCACGTCCGCTGCTGTGGACTCGACCACCTCAACCTCGGGGTATCGAGAGTGGTCATCGATTGCCACCAGGAGGTACAGGCCCTCCCGTAGTTTGCAAAAGTCAATGCTTATTGCGTCCCACCTGCCAGAGCCCCTTTCCGCCGATAAGATGGGTTCTGGATCTGGTGGGGCTCCAGTTATGAGGCACGGCAGGCAGGTGTTGACCAGAGTTTCGACTTTTTTGCCAATGCGAGGGAACCACACTCGGTGTCGGATGCGCGCCTTCGTTCGAGCCATCCCTTGGTGGCCCTCATGGGCGAGTGCCACTATCCGTCGTGCAGGCCTGGTGGGATGACGATGCGATCTCCGCAGAGCAACAGCCCCTGGTCTGTTATCGATAAGTCTTGGCGGACGGTAAACATTCCGTGAGGAACGCTTTTGCCTCCTCCGTCCGGTTATGCGTGTTGCTCATGAACGACCTCCAGTCGCCCAAAATGATGGCGTCTTTCACCAGATCGCAGCAAGGGTCGCTGCATGTCTCCTCCGCGATGTCCTCAGTGCTGACCGCCTTCGGCCTCATTGCTCGCACCACCTGGCAGATGTGCTCTTCGGTCTCTTCGGCCACCTGGAGTTCCTGTGGCGTTGCCTCTCTCGGGTGCCTGGAGAGGAAGTCTGCCGGGTTGCCACATCCCGGTTGATACTGGAGCTCAAAGTTGTACTGCTGAAGGTGTAGCAGCCATTTGGCTATTCTGGTCGGTGGGTGTGATGAGGTGCCCATGAAGATGGGGAGGAGGGGCTTGTGGTCCGTAATGGTTGTGAACTTGCGGCCATATAGGTAGAGGTGGAAATGGCGGCACCCCCATAGTACGGCGATTGCCTCTTTCTCGATGTGCGAGTACCTCTGCTCCGTCGCCGTGAGAGCACGCAACGCATAGGCGATGGGTCTCTTCTCGCCTTCGTTGGTGACCTGCATGAGGATGGCCCCCAGGCCGACAGGGCTGGCATCGACGTAGAGCTCCGTCGGAAGGGCAGTGTTATAGTACGCCATTCTTGTCTCTGCGGACAGCGACTCTTTTATGCTCTCGAAAGCATCTTGGCAAACTTTTCCCCACTCCCACTTCGCATTGAGCTTCGTGAGTTCACGGAGGGGTTCCGACAGTGTGGTCAGGTTTCGAATGAATCTTCCACAGTACGTAGCCATCCCCAAAAAGCTGCGGACGTCAGTGGGAGTCTTGGGTGGGCTTGCGGCCTGTATGTCAGCGACCTTTTGGGGGTCCGGCGAGACACCAGAACTGCTGAACTTGTAGCCGAAAAAAGCTATGTCTGTCTTGAAAAACTCGCATTTTTCCTCGTGGATGGTTAGGCCCGCCGCCTCCAACCGGTCCAGCAGCATCTCCAACCTCCTCGAGTGTTCCTCCTTGTCCTGGGCGTGGATCAGGATGTCATCACTGACATTGAGGACACCTGGGATGTCCCGGATGACTTCCTGTATAGTCTTTTGGAAGACTTGGGCTGCTGACGATATGCCGAAGCTCAGACGCTTGTATCTCCACAGACCCAAGTGCGTGGAGAAAGTTGTTATGTACCGGGAGTCTTTGTGTAGCTTCAGCTGGTGGTATCCTGCCTTCAGGTCAACTTTTGAGAAGACTCTGGATCCCGTGAGATCAGCCACGATCTCGTCGAGGGTTGGCGTAATGTGGCGCTCCCTCTTGATGGTGGTATTCGGGAGGCACATATCTATGCAAATGCGGACCTTCCCCGGCTGTTTGGGTTTCCGGGTGACCACCATCGGGGACACCCATGGTGTCAGCCCTGTTACCTCCTCGATGATGCCGGATTTTTCCAGCGCTTTCAGTTCCAGCTCGACCTGCTCGCGCATGTGGAAGGGGGTCCTCCGGTGCCTGACGGCCCTTGGCTGAACCGACTTGTCGATGTGGAGTTTAATTGTCTTTCCCTTCAGGCACCCAATCCCGTTCAGCAGGTTCGGATGTCGCGCCAGGAGCTTCTCGACCTCGTGGGCTTCCCCAATTTGATTGACGAATTGTATGAGCCCTAAGTCTTCCGCTGCTTCGCCGCTCAGGAGACATTCGATCCCGGCATCCACAACGTAGACTTTTGACGGTAGGTAGTACTCCCCATGGCTGAGGGTCGTGCGGAACCTGCCGACAACGGTAGCGGCTTCTTGCAGCCATACGCGAACAGGAGGGTGTCAGTGTTTTTGAGGGACAGTTGCGGCTGTAGTGTCTTGAACGTGGACGTGGGCATGACATTCACCGAGGCCCCCGTGTCAATGGTCATCCATATCTGTTGGTTTTGGATGGTGACCTGACATTTCCGTCTCCGAAGCCCTCTCTTCTGCGTGCCTCGTCCTCGATCCAGGGCTGACACTAGGTAGACTTTTCTACCTTTGGTCCGCTGCTCTCTGCCAGGGTCTAATGGAGTCCCTGTGATGTCGTCACCGTCTTCCTCAGTCGAGGAGTTGTTTGCTTCGACGCGCCTCGTGACTCCCTGGTTCTTCTTCTTTGTACTACTTCTCTCCTGAGGATTTTGCAGAGGCGGTAATGGAGCGCCTGAGGAGCGGCACACCTTTGCATAGTGGGCCTTTCTGCCACATGCCCCGCACGTTGTGCCTTGTGCCGGGCAATTTCGCCATCCGTGACGCGGTCCACCGCACCACCCACACTCTGTGGGCCCTGGGGTCCGTGGTTGCCATCTGGGCGGTGTGTAGTTTCTACCATATTCATTCCTTGTGGATTGACTGTTTGTGACCTGGGCCACCATGGACGACGCGAGAGCCGGCTGTAGTTTGTGCAGAGTCACGCCCATGTTGGCAGCCCTGGTGTGCGCTAGCTCCCTCTGCCAGCCTAACTCCAAAATGCGCATCAAAGAAATGCCCCTCTCACCCAGCACCAGCCTCCGTAGTTTCTCGGAGTGGATGCCATTGATTATTTGTCTTCGGATCTCCTGCTCAACGTCCGTGAACTCACATGACATCGCTAACTTCCTGAAACGCATCCAACGTCTCTTCTTCCACCTGAAAAGTGGTGCAGAATATGAATGTCTCGTAATCGGGATTTAGTTGCGGGAGGAAGTGGGCCGTTAACGCGTCCTTCGCTCGCTGGTAGACGTCCAGGCCATCCGCGATGGTGAGCGCGTTGAAAATGCATAGCACCTCGTCCCCTACGTTCAGAAGTAGGTGCAATCTCATCTTCCTTGACGATGTCACATCTTTGCACTCCATGGCCATCTCAAATTTTTGGAGCCATAGCTGCCAGCGGGGGCCAACTGATAATGGATCCGTGAAAGGATCGAAAGGTTGAATCATCGTGGTCGCGTTGCTTTGTGTGCGAACCGGCGGTGGCGACCGTGGCAGGTTCGCCGTGATTCTGGACGGCGTGCCAGGGCCGGGAGTGGACGTGCCGGTCGCCATATTGTGTGACGATGTCCCCTGACGGTTCCAGTTAAGGCTGCCCTTTGAAATCTGTATGCGGATAGGGTCGCTGCCTGTCCTCCACTGTCTATAGCCGTGACCGCACGTGCATGTTTCGTACGCAGTCGGCCCACATGTCGACACTCGGTGCCATCGGCACGCTGGAAGGAGGTGTCAGTCGTGCGATGCAGGAGGGATGAGATGGTTGGGTGCCGAGCGCCTGTGCTGGGTTCCGTTTCCCTCGTCGCCAGTGTTATGTTCCTGCCCCACGCGGAGGCATAGCGTGGTAGGCCGCAGCAGTAGGCCTCAATGACGCAGCTCCAGCCAGAGCGAGAAAGAAAGACACGACACACGCTGCTAGGGTCTGTGCCCGGAACTGCCTCCCTCGCGCGGGGACGGGGCTTTTATTCAGACGCCCTACGTCACCGCGTAGCGGGGCAAAGGGCGGATATAACATCCGTAACACGCCCCAAGCAGTCCATTACGAACCATGCCATTTTCAAGTCTTTCTGTACAGAGCTGGGAAGCGGAACACCGCGTCAAAATACGCTTGGTTTTATCACATGCAAAAATTATCTGGTATCCACTGGGATTCATGTAAATGCCATCAGCAACTTACAGAGGCCGCAGGCGGCATTTACAGGTGGATTCACGGAGGGTGTGGACTACAACTGCCATCATCCCTAACCAGCATAGTAAATAGCCAGGTATCCTGGGAATTGTAGTACAAAACATCTGAAGAGCCAAAGGATGCAGACCCCTGGTTTAGGCACAAGTGGGATAAGCGCAAATGAGCTGGAATGTACGACTCTTCGCAGCTTTGAGTCCCTTCATCTGGGAATCAGCGTCAGTTAAGAATCAGTGCTTCTGCTGCAGCGAGAAGAGAAATTGCCAAGTAAAACATTGTAGCTCCAGGGTGGTGCCCTCTGTGCTCCTGCCCCTCTGGCTAGGAGACTTGTAGACATAAGCAAGCGTGGTGCTATTCATAGACCCTTCCCTGGGCTCACTGCCCACAGAGAATGGGTGGCAGGTCACAGTCAAACAAGTTCATTCTGTAGCGGCCGCTCTCGGACTGCTCCCAGTGGCAATGCCAAGCCAGCACCTCCTGCAGCGTCGCCTCTCAGTAGCTCACAGCAGCACTTGGCATTAGTGACCTGCATTGCCACTTTGCTCTCAGTAGCCCACAGCAGCACTTGGCATTAGTGACCTGCATTGCCACCTTGCTCTCAGTAGCCCACAGCAGCACTTGGCATTAGTGACCTGCATTGCCACCCTGCCCTCTGTAGCCCACAGGAGCACCTTGGCATTAGTGACCTGCATTGTAACCTTGCTCTCAGTAGCCCACAGCAGCACTTGGCATTAGTGACCTGCATTGCCACCTTGCTCTCAGTAGCCCACAGCAGCACCTTGGCATTAGTGACCTGCATTGACACCTTGCTCTCAGCAACCCACAGCAGCACCTTGGCATCAGTGACATGCATTGCCCCCTTGCTCTCAGTAGCCCAGAGCAGCACCTTGGCATTAGTGACCTGCATTGCCACCTTGATCTCAGTAGCCCACAGCAGCACTTGGCATCAATGACCTGCATTGCCACCCTGCCCTCTGTAGCCCACAGGAGCACCTTGGCATTAGTGACCTGCATTGTAACTTTGCTCTCAGTAGCCCACAGCAGCACCTTGGCACTAGTGACCTGCACTGCCACCTTGCTCTCAGTAACCCACAGCAGCACCTTGGCATTAGTGACCTGCATTGTAACCTTACTCTCAGTAGCCCAAAGCAGCGCCTTGGCATTAGTGACCTGAACTGCCACCTTGCTCTCAGTAACCCACAGTAGCACCTTGGCATTAGTGACCTGCATTGTAACCTTACTCTCAGTAGCCCACAGCAGCGCCTTGGCATTAGTGACCTGCATTGCCACCTTGCTCTCAGTAGCCCACAGCAGCACCTTGGCATTAATGACCTGCAGTGTAACCTTGCTCTCAGTAGCCCACAGCAGCACCTTGGCATTAGTGACCTGCACTGCCACCTTGCTCTCAGTAGCCCACAGCAGCACTTTGCATTAGTGACCTGCATTGCCACCTTGCTCTCAGTAGCCCACAGCAGCATTTGGCATTAGTGACCTGCATTGCCACCCTGCCCTCTGTAGCCCACAGGAGCATCTTGGCATTAGTGACCTGCATTGTAACATTGCTCCCAGTAGCCCACAGCGGCACTTGGCATTAGTGACCAGCAATGCCACCTTGCTCTCAGTAGCCCACAGCAGCACCTTGGCATTAGTGACCTGCATTGCCACCTTGCTGTCAGCAACCCACAGCAGCACCTTGGCATCAGTGACATGTGTTGCCCCCTTGCTCTCAGTAGCCCAGAGCAGCAACTTGGCATTAGTGACCTGCATTGCCACCTTGAACTGAATAGCCCACAGCAGCACTTGGCATCGATGACCTGCATTGCCACCCTGCCCACAGGAGCACCTTGGCATTAGTGACCTGCATTGTAACCTTGCTCTCAGTAGCCTACAGCAGCACCTTGGCACTAGTGACTTGCACTGCCACCTTGCTCTCAGTAACGCACAGCAGCACCTTGGCATTAGTGACCTGCATTGTAACCTTACTCTCAGTAGCCCACAGCAGCGCCTTGGCATTAGTGACCTGCATTGCCACCTTGCTCTCAGTAACCCACAGCAGCACCTTGGCATTATTGACCTGCATTGCAACCTTGCTCTCAGTAGCCCACAGCAGCACCTTGGCATTAGAGACCTGCACTGCCACCTTGCTCTCAGTAGCCCACAGCAGCACTTGGCATTAGTGACCTGCATTGCCACCTTGCTCTCAGTAGCCCACAGCAGAACTTGGCATTAGTGACCTGCATTGTCACCCTGCTCTCAGTAGCCCACAGCAGCACCTTGGCATTAGTGACCTGCATTGCCACCCCACCCTCTGTAGCCCACAGGAGCACCTTGGCATTAGTGGCCTGCATTGCCACCTTGCTCTCAGTAGCCCACAGCAGCACCTTGGCATTAGGGACATGCATTGCCACCTTGCTCTCAGTAGCCCACAGCAGCACCTTGGCATTAGTGACCAGCATTGCCACCTTGCTCTCAGTAGCCCACAGCAGCACCTTGGTATTAGTGACCTGCTTTGTAAACTTGCTCTCAGTAGCCCACAGCAGCACCTTGGCATTAGTGACCTGCATTGGCACCTTGTTCTCAGTAGCCCACAGCAGCACCTTGGCATTAGTGACCTGCACTGCCACCTTGCTCTCAGTAGCCCACAGCAGCACCTGGCATTAGTGACCTTCATTGCCACCTTGCTCTCAGTAGCCCACAGCAGCACTTGGCATTAGTGACCTGCATTGCCACCCTGCCCTCTGTAGCCCACAGGAGCACCTTGGCATTAGTGACCTGCATTGTAACCTTGCTCTTAGTAGCCCACAGCAGCACTTGGTATTAGTGACCTGCATTGCCACCTTGCTCTCAGTAGCCCACAGCAGCACCTTGGCATTAGTGACCTGCATTGCCACCTTGCTCTCAGCAGCACATTGGCATCAGTGACATGCATTTCCCCATTTCTCTCAGTAGCCCATAGCAGCAACTTGGCATTAGTGACCTGCATTGCCACCTTGAACTCAATAGACCACAGCAGCACTTGGCATCGATGACCTGCATTGCCACCCTGCCCTCTGTAGCCCACAGCAGCACCTTGGCATTAGTGACCTGCATTGTCACCTTGCTCTCAGTAGCCCACAGCAGCACCTTGGCATTAATGACCTGCTTTGTAAACTTGCTCTCCGTAGCCCACAGCAGCACCTTGGCATTAGTGACCTGCACTGCCACCTTGCTCTCAGTAGCCCACAGCAGCATTTGGCATTAGTGACCTGCATTGCCACCTTGCTCTCAGTAGCCCACAGCAGCACTTGGCATTAGTGACCTGCATTGTCACCTTGCTCTCAGCAGCCCACAGCAGCACCTTGGCATTAGTGACCTGTATTGCCACCCCACCCTCTGTAGCCCACAGGAGCACCTTGGCATTAGTGACCTGCATTGCCACCTTGCTCTCAGTAGCCCACAGCAGCACCTTGGCATTAGGGACCTGCATTGCCACCTTGCTCTCAGTAGCCCACAGCAGCACCTTGGCATTAGTGACCAGCATTGCCTCCTTGCTCTCAGTAGCCCACAGCAGCACCTTGGTATTAGTGACCTGCATTGCCACCTTGCTCTCAGTAGCCCACAGCAGCACCTTGGCATTAGTGACCTGCATTGGCACCCTGCTCTCAGTAGCCCACAGCAGCACCTTGGCATTAGGGACCTGCATTGTCACCCTGCTCTCTGTAGCCCACAGCAGCACCTTGGCATTAGTGACCAGCATTGCCACCTTGCTCTCAGTAGCCCACAGCAGCACCTTGGAATTAATGACCTGCATTGCTATCTTGCTCTCAGTAGCCCACAGCAGCACTTGGCATTAGTGACCTGCATTGCCACCTTGCTCTCAGTAACCCACAGCAGCACCTTGGCAATAGTGACCTGCATTGCCCCCTTGCTCTCAGTAGCCCACAGTAGAACCTTGGCATTAATGACCTGCATTGTAACCTTGCTCTCAGTAGTCCACTGCAGCACCTTGGCATTAGTGACCTGCACTGCCACCTTGCTCTCAGTAGCCCACAGCAGCACTTGACAATAGTGACCTGCATTGCCACCTTGCTCTCAGTAGCCCACAGCAGCACTTGGCATTAGTGACCTGCATTGCCACCTTGCTTTCAGTAGCCCACAGCACCACTTGGCATTAGTGACCCGCTTTGCCACCTTGTTCTCAGTAGCCCACAGCAGCACTTGGCATTGATGACCAGCATTGCCACCCTGCCCTCTGTAGCCCACAGCAGCACCTTGGAATTAATGACCTGCATTGCTATCTTGCTCTCAGTAGCCCACAGCAGCACTTGGCATTAGTGACCTGCATTGCCACCTTGCTCTCAGTAACCCACAGCAGCACCTTGGCAATAGTGACCTGCATTGCCCCCTTGCTCTCAGTAGCCCACAGTAGAACCTTGGCATTAATGACCTGCATTGTAACCTTGCTCTCAGTAGTCCACTGCAGCACCTTGGCATTAGTGACCTGCACTGCCACTTTGCTCTCAGTAGCCCACAGCAGCACTTGACAATAGTGACCTGCATTGCCACCTTGCTCTCAGTAGCCCACAGCAGCACTTGGCATTAGTGACCTGCATTGCCACCTTGCTTTCAGTAGCCCACAGCACCACTTGGCATTAGTGACCCGCTTTGCCACCTTGTTCTCAGTAGCCCACAGCAGCACTTGGCATCGATGACCAGCATTGCCACCCTGCCCTCTGTAGCCCACAGGAGCACCTTGGCATTAGTGACCTGCATTGTAACCATGCTCTCAGTAGCCCACAGCAGCACCTTGGCACTTGTGACCTGCACTGCCACCTTGCTCTCAGTAACCCACAGCAGCACCCTGGCATTAGTGACCTGCATTGTAACCTTACTCTAAGTAGCCCACAGCAGTGCCTTGACATTAGTGACCTGCATTGCCACCTTGCTCTCAGTAGCCCACACCAGCACCTTGGCATTAATGACCTGCATTGTAACCTTGCTCTCAGTAGCCCACGGCAGCACCTTGGCATTAGTGACCTGCACTGCCACATTGCTCTCAGTAGCCCACAGCAGCACTTGGCATTAGTGACCTGCATTGCCACCTTGCTCTCAGTAGCCCACAGCAGCACTTGGCATTAGTGACCTGCATTGCCACCCTGCCCTCTGTATCCCACAGGAGCACCTTGGCATTAGTGACCTGCATTGTAACCTTGCTCTCAGTAGCCCACAGCAGCACTTGGCATTAGTGACCTGCATTGCCACCTTGCTCTCAGTAGCCCACAGCAGCACCTTGGCATTAGTGACCTGCATTGCCACCTTGCTCTCAGCAACCCACAGCAGCACCTTGGCATCAGTGACATGCATTGCCCCCTTGCTCTCAGTAGCCCAGAGCAGCACCTTGGCATTAGTGACCTGTATTGCCACCTTGATCTCAGTAGCCCACAGCAGCACTTGGCATCGATGACCTGCATTGCCACCCTGCCCTCTGTAGCCCACAGGAGAACCTTGGCATTAGTGACCTGCATTGTATCCTTGCTTTCAGTAGCCCACAGCAGCACATTGGCACTAGTGACCTGCACTGCCACCTTGCTCTCAGTAACCCACAGCAGCACCTTGGCAATAGTGACCTGCATTGTAACCTTACTCTCAGTAGCCCACAACAGCGCCTTGGCATTAGTGACCTGCATTGCCACCTTGCTCTCATTAGCCCACAGCAGCACCTTGGCATTATTGGCCTGCATTGTAACCTTGCTCTCAGTAGGCCACAGCAGCACCTTGGCATTAGTGACCTGCACTGCCACCTTGCTCTCAGTAGCCCACAGCAGCACTTGGCATTAGTGACCTGCATTGCCACCTTGCAATCAGTAGCCCACAGCAGCACTTGGCATTAGTGACCTGCATTGTCACCCTGCTCTCAGTAGCCCACAGCAGCACCTTGGCATTAGTGACCTGCATTGCCACCTTGCTCTCAGTAGCCCAGAGCGGCACCTTGGCATTAGGGACCTGCATTGCCACCTTGCTCTCAGTAGCCCACAGCAGCACCTTGGCATTAGTGACCAGCATTGCCACCTTGCTCTCAGTAGCCCACAGCAGCACCTTGGTATTAGTGACCTGCATTGCCACCTTGCTCTCAGTAGCGCACAGCAGCACCTTGGCATTAGTGACCTGCATTGGCACCCTGCTCTCAGTAGCCCACAGCAGCACCTTGGCATTGGGGACCTGCATTGTTACCCTGCTCTCTGTAGCCCACAGCAGCACCTTGGCATTAATGACCTGCATTGCTATCTTGCTGTCAGTAGCCCACAGCAGCACTTGGCATTAGTGACCTACATTGCCACCTTGCTCTCAGTAACCCACAGCAGCACCTTGGCATTAGTGACCTGCATTGTAACCTTACTCTCAGTAGCCCACAGCAGCGCCTTGGCATTAGTGACCTGCATTGCCACCTTGCTCTCAGTAGCCTACAGCAGCACCTTGGCACTAGTGACTTGCACTGCCACCTTGCTCTCAGTAACGCACAGCAGCACCTTGGCATTAGTGACCTGCATTGTAACCTTACTCTCAGTAGCCCACAGCAGCGCCTTGGCATTAGTGACCTGCATTGCCACCTTGCTCTCAGTAACCCACAGCAGCACCTTGGCATTATTGACCTGCATTGCAACCTTGCTCTCAGTAGCCCACAGCAGCACCTTGGCATTAGAGACCTGCACTGCCACCTTGCTCTCAGTAGCCCACAGCAGCACTTGGCATTAGTGACCTGCATTGCCACCTTGCTCTCAGTAGCCCACAGCAGAACTTGGCATTAGTGACCTGCATTGTCACCCTGCTCTCAGTAGCCCACAGCAGCACCTTGGCATTAGTGACCTGCATTGCCACCCCACCCTCTGTAGCCCACAGGAGCACCTTGGCATTAGTGGCCTGCATTGCCACCTTGCTCTCAGTAGCCCACAGCAGCACCTTGGCATTAGGGACATGCATTGCCACCTTGCTCTCAGTAGCCCACAGCAGCACCTTGGCATTAGTGACCAGCATTGCCACCTTGCTCTCAGTAGCCCACAGCAGCACCTTGGTATTAGTGACCTGCTTTGTAAACTTGCTCTCAGTAGCCCACAGCAGCACCTTGGCATTAGTGACCTGCATTGGCACCTTGTTCTCAGTAGCCCACAGCAGCACCTTGGCATTAGTGACCGGCACTGCCACCTTGCTCTCAGTAGCCCACAGCAGCACCTGGCATTAGTGACCTGCATTGCCACCTTGCTCTCAGTAGCCCACAGCAGCACTTGGCATTAGTGACCTGCATTGCCACCCTGCCCTCTGTAGCCCACAGGAGCACCTTGGCATTAGTGACCTGCATTGTAACCTTGCTCTTAGTAGCCCACAGCAGCACTTGGTATTAGTGACCTGCATTGCCACCTTGCTCTCAGTAGCCCACAGCAGCACCTTGGCATTAGTGACCTGCATTGCCACCTTGCTCTCAGCAGCACATTGGCATCAGTGACATGCATTTCCCCATTTCTCTCAGTAGCCCATAGCAGCAACTTGGCATTAGTGACCTGCATTGCCACCTTGAACTCAATAGACCACAGCAGCACTTGGCATCGATGACCTGCATTGCCACCCTGCCCTCTGTAGCCCACAGCAGCACCTTGGCATTAGTGACCTGCATTGTCACCTTGCTCTCAGTAACCCACAGCAGCACCTTGGCATTAATGACCTGCTTTGTAAACTTGCTCTCAGTAGCCCACAGCAGCACCTTGGCATTAGTGACCTGCACTGCCACCTTGCTCTCAGTAGCCCACAGCAGCATTTGGCATTAGTGACCTGCATTGCCACCTTGCTCTCAGTAGCCCACAGCAGCACTTGGCATTAGTGACCTGCATTGTCACCTTGCTCTCAGCAGCCCACAGCAGCACCTTGGCATTAGTGACCTGTATTGCCACCCCACCCTCTGTAGCCCACAGGAGCACCTTGGCATTAGTGACCTGCATTGCCACCTTGCTCTCAGTAGCACCTTGGCATTAGGGACCTGCATTGCCACCTTGCTCTCAGTAGCCCACAGCAGCACCTTGGCATTAGTGACCAGCATTGCCACCTTGCTCTCAGTAGCCCACAGCAGCACCTTGGTATTAGTGACCTGCATTGCCACCTTGCTCTCAGTAGCCCACAGCAGCACCTTGGCATTAGTGACCTGCATTGGCACCCTGCTCTCAGTAGCCCACAGCAGCACCTTGGCATTAGGGACCTGCATTGTCACCCTGCTCTCTGTAGCCCACAGCAGCACCTTGGCATTAGTGACCAGCATTGCCACCTTGCTCTCAGTAGCCCACAGCAGCACCTTGGAATTAATGACCTGCATTGCTATCTTGCTCTCAGTAGCCCACAGCAGCACTTGGCATTAGTGACCTGCATTGCCACCTTGCTCTCAGTAACCCACAGCAGCACCTTGGCAATAGTGACCTGCATTGCCCCCTTGCTCTCAGTAGCCCACAGTAGAACCTTGGCATTAATGACCTGCATTGTAACCTTGCTCTCAGTAGTCCACTGCAGCACCTTGGCATTAGTGACCTGCACTGCCACCTTGCTCTCAGTAGCCCACAGCAGCACTTGACAATAGTGACCTGCATTGCCACCTTGCTCTCAGTAGCCCACAGCAGCACTTGGCATTAGTGACCTGCATTGCCACCTTGCTTTCAGTAGCCCACAGCACCACTTGGCATTAGTGACCCGCTTTGCCACCTTGTTCTCAGTAGCCCACAGCAACACTTGGCATTAGTGACCTGCATTGTAACCATGCTCTCAGTAGCCCACAGCAGCACCTTGGCACTTGTGACCTGCACTGCCACCTTGCTCTCAGTAGCCCACACCAGCACCTTGGCATTAATGACCTGCATTGTAACCTTGCTCTCAGTAGTCCACTGCAGCACCTTGGCATTAGTGACCTGCACTGCCACCTTGCTCTCAGTAGCCCACAGCAGCACTTGACAATAGTGACCTGCATTGCCACCTTGCTCTCAGTAGCCCACAGCAGCACTTGACAATAGTGACCTGCATTGCCACCTTGCTTTCAGTAGCCCACAGCACCACTTGGCATTAGTGACCTGCATTGCCCCCTTGCTCTCAGTAGCCCACAGTAGAACCTTGGCATTAGTGACCTGCATTGTAACCATGCTCTCAGTAGCCCACAGCAGCACCTTGGCACTTGTGACCTGCACTGCCACCTTGCTCTCAGTAGCCCACACCAGCACCTTGGCATTAATGACCTGCATTGTAACCTTGCTCTCAGTAGCCCACAGCAGCACCTTGGCATTAGTGACCTGCACTGCCACATTGCTCTCAGTAGCCCACAGCAGCACTTGGCATTAGTGACCTGCATTGCCACCTTCCTCTCAGTAGCCCACAGCAGCACTTGGCATTAGTGACCTGCATTGCCACCCTGCCCTCTGTATCCCACAGGAGCACCTTGGCATTAGTGACCTGCATTGTAACCTTGCTCTCAGTAGCCCACAGCAGCACTTGGCATTAGTGACCTGCATTGCCACCTTGCTCTCAGTAGCCCACAGCAGAACCTTGGCATTAGTGACCTGCATTGCCACCTTGCTCTCAGCAACCCACAGCAGCACCTTGGCATCAGTGACATGCATTGCCCCCTTGCTCTCAGTAGCCCAGAGCAGCACCTTGGCATTAGTGACCTGTATTGCCACCTTGATCTCAGTAGCCCACAGCAGCACTTGGCATCGATGACCTGCATTGCCACCCTGCCCTCTGTAGCCCACAGGAGAACCTTGGCATTAGTGACCTGCATTGTATCCTTGCTTTCAGTAGCCCACAGCAGCACATTGGCACTAGTGACCTGCACTGCCACCTTGCTCTCAGTAACCCACAGCAGCACCTTGGCAATAGTGACCTGCATTGTAACCGTACTCTCAGTAGCCCACAACAGCGCCTTGGCATTAGTGACCTGCATTGCCACCTTGCTCTCATTAGCCCACAGCAGCACCTTGGCATTATTGGCCTGCATTGTAACCTTGCTCTCAGTAGGCCACAGCAGCACCTTGGCATTAGTGACCTGCACTGCCACCTTGCTCTCAGTAGCCCACAGCAGCACTTGGCATTAGTGACCTGCATTGCCACCTTGCAATCAGTAGCCCACAGCAGCACTTGGCATTAGTGACCTGCATTGTCACCCTGCTCTCAGTAGCCCACAGCAGCACCTTGGCATTAGTGACCTGCATTGCCACCTTGCTCTCAGTAGCCCAGAGCGGCACCTTGGCATTAGGGACCTGCATTGCCACCTTGCTCTCAGTAGCCCACAGCAGCACCTTGGCATTAGTGACCAGCATTGCCACCTTGCTCTCAGTAGCCCACAGCAGCACCTTGGTATTAGTGACCTGCATTGCCACCTTGCTCTCAGTAGCGCACAGCAGCACCTTGGCATTAGTGACCTGCATTGGCACCCTGCTCTCAGTAGCCCACAGCAGCACCTTGGCATTGGGGACCTGCATTGTTACCCTGCTCTCTGTAGCCCACAGCAGCACCTTGGCATTAATGACCTGCATTGCTATCTTGCTGTCAGTAGCCCACAGCAGCACTTGGCATTAGTGACCTACATTGCCACCTTGCTCTCAGTAACCCACAGCAGCACCTTGGCATTAGTGACCTGCATTGTAACCTTACTCTCAGTAGCCCACAGCAGCGCCTTGGCATTAGTGACCTGCATTGCCACCTTGCTCTCAGTAGCCCATAGTAGCACCTTGGCATTAATTGCCTGCATTGTAACCTTGCACTCAGTAGCCCACAGCAGCACCTTGGCATTAGTGACCTGCACTGCCACCTTGCTGTCAGTAGCCCACAGCAGCACTTGACATTAGTGACCTGCATTGCCACCTTGCTCTCAGTAGCCCACAGCAGCACTTGGCATTAGTGACCTGCATTGTCACCCTGCTCTCAGTAGCCCACAGCAGCACCTTGGCATTAGTGAACTGCATTGCCACCCCGCCCTCTGTAGCCCACAGGAGCACCTTGGCATTAGTGACCTGCATTGCCACCTTGCTCTCAGTAGCCCACAGCAGCACCTTGGCATTAGGGACCTGCATTGCCACCTTGCTCTCAGTAGCCCAAAGCAGCACTTGGCATTAGTGACCTGCATTCCAACCTTGCTTCCAGTAGCCCACAGCAGCACCTTGGCATTAGTGACCTGCATTGCCACTTTGCTCTCAGTACCCCTCAGCAGCACTTGGCATTAGTGACCTGCATTTTGACCCTGCCCTCTGTAGCCCACAGCAGCGCCTTGGCATTAGTGACCTGCATTGCCACCTTGCTCTCAGTAGCCCACAGCAGCACCTTGGCATTAGTGACCTGCATTGGCACCCTGCTCTCAGTAGCCCACAGCAGCACATTGGCATTAGGGGCCTGCATTGCCACCTTGCTCTCAGTAGCCCACAGCAGCACCTTGGCATTAGAGACCAGCATTGCCACCTTGCTCTCAGTAGCCCACAGCAGCACCTTGGTATTAGTGACCTGCATTGCCACCTTGCTCTCAGTAGCCCACAGCAGCACCTTGGCATTAGTGACCTGCATTGGCCCCCTGCTCTCAGTAGCCCACAGCAGCACCTTGGCATTGGGGACCTGCATTTTTACGCTGCTCTCTGTAGCCCACAGCAGCACCTTGGCATTAGTGACCAGCATTGCCACCTTGCTCTCAGTAGCCCACAGCAGCACCTTGGCATTAATGACCTTCATTGCTATCTTGCTGTCAGTAGCCCACAGCAGCACTTGGCATTAGTGACCTACATTGCCACCTTGCTCTCAGTAGCCCACAGTAGCACCTTGGCATTAATGGCCTGCATTGTAACCTTGCACTCAGTAGCCCACAGCAGCACCTTGGCATTAGTGACCTGCACTGCCACCTTGCTGTCAGTAGCCCACAGCAGCACTTGACATTAGTGACCTGCATTGCCACCCTGCTCTCAGTAGCCCACAGTAGCACCTTGGCATTAATGGCCTGCATTGTAACCTTGCACTCAGTAGCCCACAGCAGCACCTTGGCATTAGTGACCTGCACTGCCACCTTGCTGTCAGTAGCCCACAGCAGCACTTGGCATTAGTGACCTGCATTGTCACCCTGCTCTCAGCTGCCCACAGCAGCACCTTGGCATTAGTGAACTGCATTTCCACCCCGCCCTCTGTAGCCCACAGGAGCACCTTGGCATTAGTGACTGCATTGCCACCTTGCTCTCAGTAGCCCACAGCAGCACCTTGGCATTAGGGACCTGCATTGCCACCTTGCTCTCAGTAGCCCACAGCAGCACTTGGCATTAGTGACCTGCATTCCAACCTTGCTTCCAGTAGCCCACAGCAGCACCTTGGCATTAGTGACCTGCACTGCCACCTTGCTGTCAGTAGCCCACAGCAGCACTTGGCATTAGTGACCTGCATTGTCACCCTGCTCTCAGTAGCCCACAGCAGCACCTTGGCATTAGTGAACTGCATTGCCACCCCGCCCTCTGTAGCCCACAGGAGCACCTTGGCATTAGTGACTGCATTGCCACCTTGCTCTCAGTAGCCCACAGCAGCACTTGGCATTAGTGACCTGCATTCCAACCTTGCTTCCAGTAGCCCACAGCAGCACCTTGGCATTAGTGACCTGCATTGCCACTTTGCTCTCAGTACCCCTCAGCAGCACTTGGCATTAGTGACCTGCATTTTGACCCTGCCCTCTGTAGCCCACAGCAGCACCTTGGCATTAGTGACCTGCATTGCCACCTTGCTCTCAGTAGCCCACAGCAGCACCGTGGCATTAGTGACCTGCATTAGCACCCTGCTCTCAGTAGCCCACAGCAGCACATTGGCATTAGGGGCCTGCATTGCCACCTTGCTCTCAGTAGCCCACAGCAGCACCTTGGCATTAGTGACCAGCATTGCCACCTTGCTCTCAGTAGCCCACAGCAGCACCTTGGTATTAGTGACCTGCATTGCCACCTTGTTCTCAGTAGCCCACAGCAGCACTTGGCATTAGTGACCTGCATTGTCACCCTGCCCTCTGTAGCCCACAAGAGCACCTTGGCATTAGTGACCTGCATTGCCACCTTGCTCTCAGTAACCCACAGCAGCACCTTGGCAATAGTGACCTGCATTGCCACCTTGCTCTCAGTAGCCCACAGTAGAACCTTGGCATTAATGACCTGCATTGTAACCTTGCTCTCAGTAGTCCACTTCAGCACCTTGGCATTAGTGACCTGCATTGCCACTTTGCTCTCAGTACCCCTCAGCAGCACTTGGCATTAGTGACCTGCATTTTGACCCTGCCCTCTGTAGCCCACAGCAGCGCCTTGGCATTAGTGACCTGCATTGCCACCTTGCTCTCAGTAGCCCACAGCAGCACCTTGGCATTAGTGACCTGCATTGGCACCCTGCTCTCAGTAGCCCACAGCAGCACATTGGCATTAGGGGCCTGCATTGCCACCTTGCTCTCAGTAGCCCACAGTAGCACCTTGGCATTAGAGACCAGCATTGCCACCTTGCTCTCAGTAGCCCACAGCAGCACCTTGGTATTAGTGACCTGCATTGCCACCTTGCTCTCAGTAGCCCACAGCAGCACCTTGGCATTAGTGACCTGCATTGGCCCCCTGCTCTCAGTAGCCCACAGCAGCACCTTGGCATTGGGGACCTGCATTTTTACGCTGCTCTCTGTAGCCCACAGCAGCACCTTGGCATTAGTGACCAGCATTGCCACCTTGCTCTCAGTAGCCAGCCCACAGCAGCACCTTGGCATTAATGACCTTTATTGCTATCTTGCTGTCAGTAGCCCACAGCAGCACTTGGCATTAGTGACCTACATTGCCACCTTGCTCTCAGTAGCCCACAGTAGCACCTTGGCATTAATGGCCTGCATTGTAACCTTGCACTCAGTAGCCCACAGCAGCACCTTGGCATTAGTGACCTGCACTGCCACCTTGCTGTCAGTAGCCCACAGCAGCACTTGACATTAGTGACCTGCATTGCCACCCTGCTCTCAGTAGCCCACAGTAGCACCTTGGCATTAATGGCCTGCATTGTAACCTTACACTCAGTAGCCCACAGCAGCACCTTGGCATTAGTGACCTGCACTGCCACCTTGCTGTCAGTAGCCCACAGCAGCACTTGGCATTAGTGACCTGCATTGTCACCCTGCTCTCAGTAGCCCACAGCAGCACCTTGGCATTAGTGAACTGCATTTCCACCCCGCCCTCTGTAGCCCACAGGAGCACCTTGGCATTAGTGACTGCATTGCCACCTTGCTCTCAGTAGCCCACAGCAGCACCTTGGCATTAGGGACCTGCATTGCCACCTTGCTCTCAGTAGCCCACAGCAGCACTTGGCATTAGTGACCTGCATTCCAACCTTGCTTCCAGTAGCCCACAGCAGCACCTTGGCATTAGTGACCTGCACTGCCACCTTGCTGTCAGTAGCCCACAGCAGCACTTGGCATTAGTGACCTGCATTGTCACCCTGCTCTCAGTAGCCCACAGCAGCACCTTGGCATTAGTGAACTGCATTGCCACCCTGCCCTCTGTAGCCCACAGGAGCACCTTGGCATTAGTGACTGCATTGCCACCTTGCTCTCAGTAGCCCACAGCAGCACCTTGGCATTAGGGACCTGCATTGCCACCTTGCTCTCAGTAGCCCACAGCAGCACTTGGCATTAGTGACCTGCATTCCAACCTTGCTTCCAGTAGCCCACAGCAGCACCTTGGCATTAGTGACCTGCATTGCCACTTTGCTCTCAGTACCCCTCAGCAGCACTTGGCATTAGTGACCTGCATTTTGACCCTGCCCTCTGTAGCCCACAGCAGCACCTTGGCATTAGTGACCTGCATTGGCACCCTGCTCCCAGTAGCCCACAGCAGCACATTGGCATTAGGGGCCTGCATTGCCACCTTGCTCTCAGTAGCCCACAGCAGCACCTTGGCATTAGTGACCAGCATTGCCACCTTGCTCTCAGTAGCCCACAGCAGCACCTTGGTATTAGTGACCTGCATTGCCACCTTGTTCTCAGTAGCCCACAGCAGCACTTGGCATTAGTGACCTGCATTGTCACCCTGCCCTCTGTAGCCCACAAGAGCACCTTGGCATTAGTGACCTGCATTGCCACCTTGCTCTCAGTAACCCACAGCAGCACCTTGGCAATAGTGACCTGCATTGCCACTTTGCTCTCAGTAGCCCACAGTAGAACCTTGGCATTAATGACCTGCATTGTAACCTTGCTCTCAGTAGTCCACTTCAGCACCTTGGCATTAGTGACCTGCACTGCCACCTTGCTCTCAGTAGCCCACAGCAGCACTTGACAATAGTGACCTGCATTGCCACCTTGCTCTCAGCAGCCCACAGCAGCACTTGGCATTAGTGACCTGCATTGCCACCTTGCTTTCAGTAGCCCAGAGCAGCACTTGGCATTAGTGACCCGCTTTGCCACCTTGTTCTCAGTAGCCCACAGCAGCACTTGGCATCGATGACCAGCATTGCCACCCTGCCCTCTGTAGCCCACAGGAGCACCTTGGCATTAGTGACCTGCATTGTAACCATGCTCTCAGTAGCCCACAGCAGCACCTTGGCACTTGTGACCTGCACTGCCACCTTGCTCTCAGTAACCCACAGCAGCACCCTGGCATTAGTGACCTGCATTGTAACCTTACTCTAATTAGCCCACAGCAGTGCCTTGACATTAGTGACCTGCACTGCCACATTGCTCTCAGTAGCCCACAGCAGCACTTGGCATTAGTGACCTGCATTGCCACCTTGCTCTCAGTAGCCCACAGCAGCACTTGGCATTAGTGACCTGCATTGCCACCCTGCCCTCTGTATCCCACAGGAGCACCTTGGCATTAGTGACCTGCATTGTAACCTTGCTCTCAGTAGCCCACAGCAGCACTTGGCATTAGTGACCTGCATTGCCACCTTGCTCTCAGTAGCCCACAGCAGCACCTTGGCATTAGTGACCTGCATTGCCACCTTGCTCTCAGTAGCCCACAGCAGCACTTGGCATCGATGACCTGCATTGCCACCCTGCCCTCTGTAGCCCACAGGAGAACCTTGGCATTAGTGACCTGCATTGTAACCTTGCTTTCAGTAGCCCACAGCAGCACATTGGCACTAGTGACCTGCACTGCCACCTTGCTCTCAGTAATCCACAGCAGCACCTTGGCAATAGTGACCTGCATTGTAACCTTACTCTCAGTAGCCCACAACAGCGCCTTGGCATTAGTGACCTGCATTGCCACCTTGCTCTCATTAGCCCACAGCAGCACCTTGGCATTATTGGCCTGCATTGTAACCTTGCTCTCAGTAGGCCACAGCAGCACCTTGGCATTAGTGACCTGCACTGCCACCTTGCTCTCAGTAGCCCACAGCAGCACTTGGCATTAGTGACCTGCATTGCCACCTTGCAATCAGTAGCCCACAGCAGCACTTGGCATTAGTGACCTGCATTGTCACCCTGCTCTCAGTAGCCCACAGCAGCACCTTGGCATTAGTGACCTGCATTGCCACCTTGCTCTCAGTAGCCCAGAGCGGCACCTTGGCATTAGGGACCTGCATTGCCACCTTGCTCTCAGTAGCCCACAGCAGCACCTTGGCATTAGTGACCAGCATTGCCACCTTGCTCTCAGTAGCCCACAGCAGCACCTTGGTATTAGTGACCTGCATTGCCACCTTGCTCTCAGTAGCGCACAGCAGCACCTTGGCATTAGTGACCTGCATTGGCACCCTGCTCTCAGTAGCCCACAGCAGCACCTTGGCATTGGGGACCTGCATTGCTACCCTGCTCTCTGTAGCCCACAGCAGCACCTTGGCATTAGTGACCAGCATTGCCACCTTGCTCTCAGTAGCCCACAGCAGCACCTTGGCATTAATGACCTGCATTGCTATCTTGCTGTCAGTAGCCCACAGCAGCACTTGGCATTAGTGACCTACATTGCCACCTTGCTCTCAGTAACCCACAGCAGCACCTTGGCATTAGTGACCTGCATTGTAACCTTACTCTCAGTAGCCCACAGCAGCGCCTTGGCATTAGTGACCTGCATTGCCACCTTGCTCTCAGTAGCCCATAGTAGCACCTTGGCATTAATTGCCTGCATTGTAACCTTGCACTCAGTAGCCCACAGCAGCACCTTGGCATTAGTGACCTGCACTGCCACCTTGCTGTCAGTAGCCCACAGCAGCACTTGACATTAGTGACCTGCATTGCCACCTTGCTCTCAGTAGCCCACAGCAGCACTTGGCATTAGTGACCTGCATTGTCACCCTGCTCTCAGTAGCCCACAGCAGCACCTTGGCATTAGTGAACTGCATTGCCACCCCGCCCTCTGTAGCCCACAGGAGCACCTTGGCATTAGTGACCTGCATTGCCACCTTGCTCTCAGTAGCCCACAGCAGCACCTTGGCATTAGTGACCTGCATTGCCACTTTGCTCTCAGTACCCCTCAGCAGCACTTGGCATTAGTGACCTGCATTGGCACCCTGCTCTCAGTAGCCCACAGCAGCACCTTGGCATTAGTGAACTGCATTGCCACCCCGCCCTCTGTAGCCCACAGGAGCACCTTGGCATTAGTGACCTGCATTGCCACCTTGCTCTCAGTAGCCCACAGCAGCGCCTTGGCATTAGTGACCTGCATTGCCACCTTGCTCTCAGTAGCCCACAGCAGCACCTTGGCATTAGTGACCTGCATTGGCACCCTGCTCTCAGTAGCCCACAGCAGCACATTGGCATTAGGGGCCTGCATTGCCACCTTGCTCTCAGTAGCCCACAGCAGCACCTTGGCATTAGTGACCAGCATTGCCACCTTGCTCTCAGTAGCCCACAGCAGCACCTTGGTATTAGTGACCTGCATTGCCACCTTGCTCTCAGTAGCCCACAGCAGCACCTTGGCATTAGTGACCTGCATTGGCCCCCTGCTCTCAGTAGCCCACAGCAGCACCTTGGCATTGGGGACCTGCATTGTTACGCTGCTCTCTGTAGCCCACAGCAGCACCTTGGCATTAGTGACCAGCATTGCCACCTTGCTCTCAGTAGCCCACAGCAGCACCTTGGCATTAATGACCTTCATTGCTATCTTGCTGTCAGTAGCCCACAGCAGCACTTGGCATTAGTGACCTACATTGCCACCTTGCTCTCAGTAGCCCACAGTAGCACCTTGGCATTAATGGCCTGCATGGTAACCTTGCACTCAGTAGCCCACAGCAGCACCTTGGCATTAGTGACCTGCACTGCCACCTTGCTGTCAGTAGCCCACAGCAGCACTTGACATTAGTGACCTGCATTGCCACCCTGCTCTCAGTAGCCCACAGTAGCACCTTGGCATTAATGGCCTGCATTGTAACCTTGCACTCAGTAGCCCACAGCAGCACCTTGGCATTAGTGACCTGCACTGCCACCTTGCTGTCAGTAGCCCACAGCAGCACTTGGCATTAGTGACCTGCATTGTCACCCTGCTCTCAGGAGCCCACAGCAGCACCTTGGCATTAGTGAACTGCATTTCCACCCCGCCCTCTGTAGCCCACAGGAGCACCTTGGCATTAGTGACTGCATTGCCACCTTGCTCTCAGTAGCCCACAGCAGCACCTTGGCATTAGGGACCTGCATTGCCACCTTGCTCTCAGTAGCCCACAGCAGCACTTGGCATTAGTGACCTGCATTCCAACCTTGCTTCCAGTAGCCCACAGCAGCACCTTGGCATTAGTGACTTGCACTGCCACCTTGCTGTCAGTAGCCCACAGCAGCACTTGGCATTAGTGAACTGCATTGCCACCCCGCCCTCTGTAGCCCACAGGAGCACCTTGGCATTAGTGACCTGCACTGCCACCTTGCTCTCAGTAGCCCACAGCAGCACCTTGGCATTAGTGAACTGCATTGCCACCCCGCCCTCTGTAGCCCACAGGAGCACCTTGGCATTAGTGACTGCATTGCCACCTTGCTCTCAGTAGCCCACAGCAGCACCTTGGCATTAGGGACCTGCATTGCCACCTTGCTCTCAGTAGCCCACAGCAGCACTTGGCATTAGTGACCTGCATTCCAACCTTGCTTCCAGTAGCCCACAGCAGCACCTTGGCATTAGTGACCTGCATTGCCACTTTGCTCTCAGTACCCCTCAGCAGCACTTGGCATTAGTGACCTGCATTTTGACCCTGCCCTCTGTAGCCCACAGCAGCACCTTGGCATTAGTGACCTGCATTGCCACCTTGCTCTCAGTAGCCCACAGCAGCACCGTGGCATTAGTGACCAGCATTGCCACCTTGCTCTCAGTAGCCCACAGCAGCACCTTGGTATTAGTGACCTGCATTGCCACCTTGCTCTCAGTAGCCCACAGCAGCACTTGGCATTAGTGACCTGCATTGTCACCCTGCCCTCTGTAGCCCACAAGAGCACCTTGGCATTAGTGACCTGCATTGTAACCTTGCTCTCAGTAGCCCACGGCAGCACCTTGGCATTAGTGACCAGCATTGCCACCTTGCTCTCAGTAGCCCACAGCAGCACCTTGGCATTAATGACCTTCATTGCTATCTTGCTGTCAGTAGCACACAGCAGCACTTGGCATTAGTGACCTACATTGCCACCGTGCCCTCTGTAGCCCACAGGAGAACCTTGGCATTAGTGACCTGCATTGTAACCTTGCTTTCAGTAGCCCACAGCAGCACATTGGCACTAGTGACCTGCACTGCCACCTTGCTCTCAGTAATCCACAGCAGCACCTTGGCAATAGTGACCTGCATTGTAACCTTACTCTCAGTAGCCCACAGCAGCACTTGGCATTAGTGACCTGCATTGCCACCTTGCTTTCAGTAGCCCACAGCAGCACATTGGCACTAGTGACCTGCACTGCCACCTTGCTCTCAGTAGGCCACAGCAGCACCTTGGCATTAGTGACCTGCACTGCCACCTTGCTCTCAGTAGCCCACAGCAGCACTTGGCATTAGTGACCTGCATTGCCACCTTGCAATCAGTAGCCCACAGCAGCACTTGGCATTAGTGACCTGCATTGTCACCCTGCTCTCAGTAGCCCACAGCAGCACCTTGGCATTAGTGACCTGCATTGCCACCTTGCTCTCAGTAGCCCAGAGCGGCACCTTGGCATTAGGGACCTGCATTGCCACCTTGCTCTCAGTAGCCCACAGCAGCACCTTGGCATTAGTGACCAGCATTGCCACCTTGCTCTCAGTAGCCCACAGCAGCACCTTGGTATTAGTGACCTGCATTGCCACCTTGCTCTCAGTAGCGCACAGCAGCACCTTGGCATTAGTGACCTGCATTGGCACCCTGCTCTCAGTAGCCCACAGCAGCACCTTGGCATTGGGGACCTGCATTGTTACCCTGCTCTCTGTAGCCCACAGCAGCACCTTGGCATTAGTGACCAGCATTGCCACCTTGCTCTCAGTAGCCCACAGCAGCACCTTGGCATTAATGACCTGCATTGCTATCTTGCTGTCAGTAGCCCACAGCAGCACTTGGCATTAGTGACCTACATTGCCACCTTGCTCTCAGTAACCCACAGCAGCACCTTGGCATTAGTGACCTGCATTGTAACCTTACTCTCAGTAGCCCACAGCAGCGCCTTGGCATTAGTGACCTGCATTGCCACCTTGCTCTCAGTAGCCCATAGTAGCACCTTGGCATTAATTGCCTGCATTGTAACCTTGCACTCAGTAGCCCACAGCAGCACCTTGGCATTAGTGACCTGCACTGCCACCTTGCTGTCAGTAGCCCACAGCAGCACTTGACATTAGTGACCTGCATTGCCACCTTGCTCTCAGTAGCCCACAGCAGCACTTGGCATTAGTGACCTGCATTGTCACCCTGCTCTCAGTAGCCCACAGCAGCACCTTGGCATTTGTGAACTGCATTGCCACCCCGCCCTCTGTAGCCCACAGGAGCACCTTGGCATTAGTGACCTGCATTGCCACCTTGCTCTCAGTAGCCCACAGCAGCACCTTGGCATTAGTGACCTGCATTGCCACTTTGCTCTCAGTACCCCTCAGCAGCACTTGGCATTAGTGACCTGCATTTTGACCCTGCCCTCTGTAGCCCACAGCAGCGCCTTGGCATTAGTGACCTGCATTGCCACCTTGCTCTCAGTAGCCCACAGCAGCACCTTGGCATTAGTGACCTGCATTGGCACCCTGCTCTCAGTAGCCCACAGCAGCACATTGGCATTAGGGGCCTGCATTGCCACCTTGCTCTCAGTAGCCCACAGCAGCACCTTGGCATTAGTGACCAGCATTGCCACCTTGCTCTCAGTAGCCCACAGCAGCACCTTGGTATTAGTGACCTGCATTGCCACCTTGCTCTCAGTAGCCCAGAGCAGCACCTTGGCATTAGTGACCTGCATTGGCCCCCTGCTCTCAGTAGCCCACAGCAGCACCTTGGCATTGGGGACCTGCATTGTTACGCTGCTCTCTGTAGCCCACAGCAGCACCTTGGCATTAGTGACCAGCATTGCCACCTTGCTCTCAGTAGCCCACAGCAGCACCTTGGCATTAATGACCTTCATTGCTATCTTGCTGTCAGTAGCCCACAGCAGCACTTGGCATTAGTGACCTACATTGCCACCTTGCTCTCAGTAGCCCACAGTAGCACCTTGGCATTAATGGCCTGCATGGTAACCTTGCACTCAGTAGCCCACAGCAGCACCTTGGCATTAGTGACCTGCACTGCCACCTTGCTGTCAGTAGCCCACAGCAGCACTTGACATTAGTGACCTGCATTGCCACCCTGCTCTCAGTAGCCCACAGTAGCACCTTGGCATTAATGGCCTGCATTGTAACCTTGCACTCAGTAGCCCACAGCAGCACCTTGGCATTAGTGACCTGCACTGCCACCTTGCTGTCAGTAGCCCACAGCAGCACTTGGCATTAGTGACCTGCATTGTCACCCTGCTCTCAGGAGCCCACAGCAGCACCTTGGCATTAGTGAACTGCATTTCCACCCCGCCCTCTGTAGCCCACAGGAGCACCTTGGCATTAGTGACTGCATTGCCACCTTGCTCTCAGTAGCCCACAGCAGCACCTTGGCATTAGGGACCTGCATTGCCACCTTGCTCTCAGTAGCCCACAGCAGCACTTGGCATTAGTGACCTGCATTCCAACCTTGCTTCCAGTAGCCCACAGCAGCACCTTGGCATTAGTGACTTGCACTGCCACCTTGCTGTCAGTAGCCCACAGCAGCACTTGGCATTAGTGAACTGCATTGCCACCCCGCCCTCTGTAGCCCACAGGAGCACCTTGGCATTAGTGACCTGCACTGCCACCTTGCTCTCAGTAGCCCACAGCAGCACCTTGGCATTAGTGAACTGCATTGCCACCCCGCCCTCTGTAGCCCACAGGAGCACCTTGGCATTAGTGACTGCATTGCCACCTTGCTCTCAGTAGCCCACAGCAGCACCTTGGCATTAGGGACCTGCATTGCCACCTTGCTCTCAGTAGCCCACAGCAGCACTTGGCATTAGTGACCTGCATTCCAACCTTGCTTCCAGTAGCCCACAGCAGCACCTTGGCATTAGTGACCTGCATTGCCACTTTGCTCTCAGTACCCCTCAGCAGCACTTGGCATTAGTGACCTGCATTTTGACCCTGCCCTCTGTAGCCCACAGCAGCACCTTGGCATTAGTGACCTGCATTGCCACCTTGCTCTCAGTAGCCCACAGCAGCACCGTGGCATTAGTGACCAGCATTGCCACCTTGCTCTCAGTAGCCCACAGCAGCACCTTGGTATTAGTGACCTGCATTGCCACCTTGCTCTCAGTAGCCCACAGCAGCACTTGGCATTAGTGACCTGCATTGTCACCCTGCCCTCTGTAGCCCACAAGAGCACCTTGGCATTAGTGACCTGCATTGTAACCTTGCTCTCAGTAGCCCACGGCAGCACCTTGGCATTAGTGACCAGCATTGCCACCTTGCTCTCAGTAGCCCACAGCAGCACCTTGGCATTAATGACCTTCATTGCTATCTTGCTGTCAGTAGCACACAGCAGCACTTGGCATTAGTGACCTACATTGCCACCGTGCTCTCAGTAGCCCACAGTAGCACCTTGGCATTAATGGCCTGCATTGTAACCTTGCACTCAGTAGCCCACAGCAGCACCTTGGCATTAGTGACCTGCACTGCCACCTTGCTGTCAGTAGCCCACAGCAGCACTTGACATTAGTGACCTGCATTGCCACCCTGCTCTCAGTAGCCCACAGTAGCACCTTGGCATTAATGGACTGCATTGTAACCTTGCACTCAGTAGCCCACAGCAGCACCTTGGCATTAGTGACCTGCACTGCCACCTTGCTGTCAGTAGCCCACAGCAGCACTTGGCATTAGTGACCTGCATTGTCACCCTGCTCTCAGTAGCCCACAGCAGCACCTTGGCATTAGTGAACTGCATTTCCACCCCGCCCTCTGTAGCCCACAGGAGCACCTTGGCATTAGTGACTGCATTGCCACCTTGCTCTCAGTAGCCCACAGCAGCACCTTGGCATTAGGGACCTGCATTGCCACCTTGCTCTCAGTAGCCCACAGCAGCACTTGGCATTAGTGACCTGCATTCCAACCTTGCTTCCAGTAGCCCACAGCAGCACCTTGGCATTAGTGACCTGCACTGCCACCTTGCTGTCAGTAGCCCACAGCAGCAGTTGGCATTAGTGACCTGCATTGTCACCCTGCTCTCAGTAGCCCACAGCAGCACCTTGGCATTAGTGAACTGCATTGCCACCCCGCCCTCTGTAGCCCACAGGAGCACCTTGGCATTAGTGACTGCATTGCCACCTTGCTCTCAGTAGCCCACAGCAGCACCTTGGCATTAGGGACCTGCATTGCCACCTTGCTCTCAGTAGCCCACAGCAGCACTTGGCATTAGTGACCTGCATTCCAACCTTGCTTCCAGTAGCCCACAGCAGCACCTTGGCATTAGTGACCTGCATTGCCACTTTGCTCTCAGTACCCCTCAGCAGCACTTGGCATTAGTGACCTGCATTTTGACCCTGCCCTCTGTAGCCCACAGCAGCGCCTTGGCATTAGTGACCTGCATTGCCACCTTGCTCTCAGTAGCCCACAGCAGCACCGTGGCATTAGTGACCTGCATTGACACCCTGCTTCTCAGTAGCCCACATCAGCACCTTGGCATTAGGGGCCTGCATTGCCACCTTGCTCTCAGTAGCCCACAGCAGCACCTTGGCATTAGTGACCAGCATTGCCACCTTGCTTTCAGTAGCCCACAGCAGCACTTGGCATTAGTGACCTGCTTTGCCACCTTGCTCTCAGTAGCCCACAGCAGCACTTGGCATTAGTGACCTGCATTGTCACCCTGCCCTCTGTAGCCCACAAGAGCACCTTGGCATTAGTGACCTGCTTTGTAACCTTGCTCTCAGTAGCCCACGGCAGCACCTTGGCATTAGGGACCTGCATTGCCACCTTGCTCTCAGTAGCCCACAGAAGCACCTTGGCCTTAGTGACCAGCATTGCCACCTTGCTCTCAGTAGCCAACAGCAGCACCTTGGTATTAGTGACCTGCATTGCCACCTTGCTCTCAGTAGCCCACGGCAGCACTTGGCATTAGTGACCTGCATTGCCACTTTGCTCTCATTACTTCTCAGTAGCTCTTGGCATTAGTGACCTGCATTTTGACCCTGCCCTCTGTAGCCCACAGCAGCGCCTTGGCATTAGTGACCTGCATTGCCACCTTGCTCTCAGTAGCCCACAGCAGCACCTTGGCATTAGTGACCTGCATTGGCACCCTGCTCTCAGTAGCCCACAGCAGCACCTTGGCATTAGGGGCCTGCATTGCCACCTTGCTCTCGGTAGCCCACAGCAGCACCTTGGCATTAGTGACCAGCATTGCCACTTTGCTCTCAGTAGCTCACAGCAGCACCTTGGCATCAATGACCTGCATTGCTATCTTGCTCTCAGTAGCCCACAGCAGCACTTGGCATTGGTGACCTGCATTGCCACCTTGCTTTCAGTAGCCCACAGCAGCACTTGGCATTAGTGACCTGCTTTGCCACCTTGCTCTCAGTAGCCCACAGCGGCACTTGGCATTAGTGACCTGCATTGTCACCCTGCCCTCTGTAGCCCACAAGAGCACCTTGGCATTAGTGACCTGCATTGTAACCTTGCTCTCAGTAACCCACGGCAGCACCTTGGCATTAGGGACCTGCATTGCCAACTTGCTCTCAGTAAGCCACAGAAGCACCTTGGCATTAGTGACCAGCATTGCCACCTTGCGCTCAGTAGCCCACAGCAGCACCTTGGTATTAGTGACCTGCATTGCCACCTTGCTCTCAGTAGCCCACAGCAGCACTTGGCATTAGTGACCTTCATTGCCACCTTGCTCTCAGTAGCCCACAGCAGCACCTTGGCATTAGTGACCTGCATTGCCAACTTGCTCTCAGTACCCCTCAGCAGCGCTTTGGCATTAGTGACCTGCATTGCCACCTTGCTCTCAGTAGCCCACAGCAGCACCTTGGCATTAGTGACCTGCATAGGCACCCTGCTCTCAGTAGCCCACAGCAGCACCTTGGCATTAGGGACCTGCATTGCCACCTTGCTCTCAGTAGCCCACAGCAGCACCTTGGCATTAGTGACCAGCATTGCCACCTTGCTCCCAGTAGCCCACAGCAGCACCTCACATTAATGAAGTGCATTGCTATCTTGCTCTCAGTAGCCCACAGCAGCACTTGGCATTAGTGACCTGCATTGCCACCTTGCTTTCAGTAGCCCACAGCAGCACTTGGCATTAGTGACCCATTTTGCCACCTTGCTCTCAGTAGTCCACAGCAGCACTTGGCATTAGTGACCTGCATTGTCACCCTGCTCTCAGTAGCCCACAGCAGCACCTTGGCATTAGTGACCTGCATTGCCACCCCGCCCTCTGTAGCCCACAGGAGCACCTTGGCATTAGTGACCTGCATTGCCACCTTGCTCTCAGTAGCCCACAGCAGCACATTGGCATTAGGGACCTGCATTGCCACCTTGCTCTCAGTAGCCCACAGCAGCACCTTGGCATTAGTGACCAGCATTGCCACCTTGCTCTCAGTAGCCCACAGCAGCACCTTGGTATTAGTGACCTGCATTGCCACCTTGCTCTCAGTAGCCCACAGTAGCACTTGGCATTAGTGACCTGCATTGCCACCTTGCTCTCAGTAGCCCACAGCAGCACCTTGGCATTAGTGACCTGCATTGCCACCTTGCTCTCAGTACTCCTCAGCAGCACTTGGCATTAGTGACCTGCATTGTGACCCTGCCCTCTGTAGCCAACAGCAGCGCCTTGGCATTAGTGACCTGCATTGCCACCTTGCTCTCAGTAGCCCACAGCATCACCTTGGCATTAGTGACCTGCATTGGCACCCTGCTCTCAGTAGCCCACAGCAGCACCTTGGCATTAGGGACGTGCATTGCCACCTTGCTTTCAGTAGCCCACAGCAGCACCGTGGCATTAGTGACCAGCATTGCAACCTTGCTCTCAGTAGCCCACAGCAGCACCTTGACATTAATGACCTGCATTGCTATCTTGCTCTCAGTAGCCCACAGCAGCACTTGGCATTAGTGACCTGCATTGCCACCTTGCTTTCAGTAGCCCACAGCAGCACTTGGCATTAGTGACCCACTTTGCCACCTTGCTCTCAGTAGTCCACAGCAGCACTTGCCATTAGTGACCTGCATTGTCACCCTGCTCTCAGTAGCCCACAGCAGCACCTTGGCATTAGTGACCTGTTTTGCCACCTTGCTCTCTGAAGCTAACAGCAGCACTTGGCATTAGTGAACTACATTGTCACCCTGCCCTCTGTAGCCCACAGGAGCACCTTGGCATATGTGACCTGCATTGTAACCTTGCTCTCAGTAGCCCACAGCAGCACCTTGGCATAAGGGACCTGCATTGCCACCTTGCTCTCAGTAGCTCACAGCAGCACCTTGGCATTAGTGACCAGCATTGCCACCTTGCTCCCAGTAGCCTACAGCAGCACTTTGGTATTAGTGACCTGCATTGCCACCTTGCTCTCAGTAGCCAACAGCAGCACTTGGCATTAGTGACCTGCATTGCCACCTTGCTCTCAGTACCCCTCAGCTGCACTTGGCATTAGTGACCTACATTGTCACCCTGCCCTCTGTAGCCCACAGCAGCACCTTGGTATTAGTGACCTGCATTGCCACCTTGCTCTCAGTAGCTCACAGCAGCACCTTGGCATTAGTGACCTGCATTGGCACCCTGCTCTCAGTAGCCCACAGCAGCACCTTGGCATTAGGGACCTGCATTGCACCTTGCTCTCAGTAGCCCACAGCAGCACCTTGGCATTAGTGACCAGCATTGCCACCTTGCTCTCAGTAGCCCACAGCAGCACCTTGGCATTAATTACCTGCATTGCTATCTTGCTCTCAGTAGCCCACAGCAGCACTTGGCATTAGTGACTTGCATTGCCACCTTGCTTTCAGTAGCCCATAGCAGCACTTGGCATTAGTGACCCACTTTGCCACCTTGCTCTCAGTAGCCCACAGCAGCACTTGGCATTAGTGACATGCATTGTCACCCTGCCCTCTGTAGCCCACATGAGCACCTTGGCATTAGTGACCTTCATTGTAACCTTGCTCTCAGTAGCGCCCAGCAGCACCTTGGTATCGATGACCTGCATTGCCACCTTGCCCTCTGTAGCCCACAGGAGCATCTTGGCATTAGTGACCTACATTGTAACCTTGCTCTCAGTAGCCCACAGCAGCACCTTGGCACTAATGACCTGCACTGCCACCTTGCTGTCAGTAACCCACAGCAGCACCTTGGCATTAGTGACCTGCATTGCCACCTTGCTCTCAGTAGCCCACAGCAGCACCTTGGCATTAGTGACCTGCATTGCCACCTTGCTCTCAGTAGCCCAGAGCGGCACCTTGGCATTAGGGACCTGCATTGCCACCTTGCTCTCAGTAGCCCACAGCAGCACCTTGGCATTAGTGACCAGCATTGCCACCTTGCTCTCAGTAGCCCACAGCAGCACCTTGGTATTAGTGACCTGCATTGCCACCTTGCTCTCAGTAGCGCACAGCAGCACCTTGGCATTAGTGACCTGCATTGGCACCCTGCTCTCAGTAGCCCACAGCAGCACCTTGGCATTGGGGACCTGCATTGTTACCCTGCTCTCTGTAGCCCACAGCAGCACCTTGGCATTAGTGACCAGCATTGCCACCTTGCTCTCAGTAGCCCACAGCAGCACCTTGGCATTAATGACCTGCATTGCTATCTTGCTGTCAGTAGCCCACAGCAGCACTTGGCATTAGTGACCTACATTGCCACCTTGCTCTCAGTAACCCACAGCAGCACCTTGGCATTAGTGACCTGCATTGTAACCTTACTCTCAGTAGCCCACAGCAGCGCCTTGGCATTAGTGACCTGCATTGCCACCTTGCTCTCAGTAGCCCATAGTAGCACCTTGGCATTAATTGCCTGCATTGTAACCTTGCACTCAGTAGCCCACAGCAGCACCTTGGCATTAGTGACCTGCACTGCCACCTTGCTGTCAGTAGCCCACAGCAGCACTTGACATTAGTGACCTGCATTGCCACCTTGCTCTCAGTAGCCCACAGCAGCACTTGGCATTAGTGACCTGCATTGTCACCCTGCTCTCAGTAGCCCACAGCAGCACCTTGGCATTTGTGAACTGCATTGCCACCCCGCCCTCTGTAGCCCACAGGAGCACCTTGGCATTAGTGACCTGCATTGCCACCTTGCTCTCAGTAGCCCACAGCAGCACCTTGGCATTAGTGACCTGCATTGCCACTTTGCTCTCAGTACCCCTCAGCAGCACTTGGCATTAGTGACCTGCATTTTGACCCTGCCCTCTGTAGCCCACAGCAGCGCCTTGGCATTAGTGACCTGCATTGCCACCTTGCTCTCAGTAGCCCACAGCAGCACCTTGGCATTAGTGACCTGCATTGGCACCCTGCTCTCAGTAGCCCACAGCAGCACATTGGCATTAGGGGCCTGCATTGCCACCTTGCTCTCAGTAGCCCACAGCAGCACCTTGGCATTAGTGACCAGCATTGCCACCTTGCTCTCAGTAGCCCACAGCAGCACCTTGGTATTAGTGACCTGCATTGCCACCTTGCTCTCAGTAGCCCACAGCAGCACCTTGGCATTAGTGACCTGCATTGGCCCCCTGCTCTCAGTAGCCCACAGCAGCACCTTGGCATTGGGGACCTGCATTGTTACGCTGCTCTCTGTAGCCCACAGCAGCACCTTGGCATTAGTGACCAGCATTGCCACCTTGCTCTCAGTAGCCCACAGCAGCACCTTGGCATTAATGACCTTCATTGCTATCTTGCTGTCAGTAGCCCACAGCAGCACTTGGCATTAGTGACCTACATTGCCACCTTGCTCTCAGTAGCCCACAGTAGCACCTTGGCATTAATGGCCTGCATGGTAACCTTGCACTCAGTAGCCCACAGCAGCACCTTGGCATTAGTGACCTGCACTGCCACCTTGCTGTCAGTAGCCCACAGCAGCACTTGACATTAGTGACCTGCATTGCCACCCTGCTCTCAGTAGCCCACAGTAGCACCTTGGCATTAATGGCCTGCATTGTAACCTTGCACTCAGTAGCCCACAGCAGCACCTTGGCATTAGTGACCTGCACTGCCACCTTGCTGTCAGTAGCCCACAGCAGCACTTGGCATTAGTGACCTGCATTGTCACCCTGCTCTCAGGAGCCCACAGCAGCACCTTGGCATTAGTGAACTGCATTTCCACCCCGCCCTCTGTAGCCCACAGGAGCACCTTGGCATTAGTGACTGCATTGCCACCTTGCTCTCAGTAGCCCACAGCAGCACCTTGGCATTAGGGACCTGCATTGCCACCTTGCTCTCAGTAGCCCACAGCAGCACTTGGCATTAGTGACCTGCATTCCAACCTTGCTTCCAGTAGCCCACAGCAGCACCTTGGCATTAGTGACTTGCACTGCCACCTTGCTGTCAGTAGCCCACAGCAGCACTTGGCATTAGTGAACTGCATTGCCACCCCGCCCTCTGTAGCCCACAGGAGCACCTTGGCATTAGTGACCTGCACTGCCACCTTGCTCTCAGTAGCCCACAGCAGCACCTTGGCATTAGTGAACTGCATTGCCACCCCGCCCTCTGTAGCCCACAGGAGCACCTTGGCATTAGTGACTGCATTGCCACCTTGCTCTCAGTAGCCCACAGCAGCACCTTGGCATTAGGGACCTGCATTGCCACCTTGCTCTCAGTAGCCCACAGCAGCACTTGGCATTAGTGACCTGCATTCCAACCTTGCTTCCAGTAGCCCACAGCAGCACCTTGGCATTAGTGACCTGCATTGCCACTTTGCTCTCAGTACCCCTCAGCAGCACTTGGCATTAGTGACCTGCATTTTGACCCTGCCCTCTGTAGCCCACAGCAGCACCTTGGCATTAGTGACCTGCATTGCCACCTTGCTCTCAGTAGCCCACAGCAGCACCGTGGCATTAGTGACCAGCATTGCCACCTTGCTCTCAGTAGCCCACAGCAGCACCTTGGTATTAGTGACCTGCATTGCCACCTTGCTCTCAGTAGCCCACAGCAGCACTTGGCATTAGTGACCTGCATTGTCACCCTGCCCTCTGTAGCCCACAAGAGCACCTTGGCATTAGTGACCTGCATTGTAACCTTGCTCTCAGTAGCCCACGGCAGCACCTTGGCATTAGTGACCAGCATTGCCACCTTGCTCTCAGTAGCCCACAGCAGCACCTTGGCATTAATGACCTTCATTGCTATCTTGCTGTCAGTAGCACACAGCAGCACTTGGCATTAGTGACCTACATTGCCACCGTGCTCTCAGTAGCCCACAGTAGCACCTTGGCATTAATGGCCTGCATTGTAACCTTGCACTCAGTAGCCCACAGCAGCACCTTGGCATTAGTGACCTGCACTGCCACCTTGCTGTCAGTAGCCCACAGCAGCACTTGACATTAGTGACCTGCATTGCCACCCTGCTCTCAGTAGCCCACAGTAGCACCTCGGCATTAATGGACTGCATTGTAACCTTGCACTCAGTAGCCCACAGCAGCACCTTGGCATTAGTGACCTGCACTGCCACCTTGCTGTCAGTAGCCCACAGCAGCACTTGGCATTAGTGACCTGCATTGTCACCCTGCTCTCAGTAGCCCACAGCAGCACCTTGGCATTAGTGAACTGCATTTCCACCCCGCCCTCTGTAGCCCACAGGAGCACCTTGGCATTAGTGACTGCATTGCCACCTTGCTCTCAGTAGCCCACAGCAGCACCTTGGCATTAGGGACCTGCATTGCCACCTTGCTCTCAGTAGCCCACAGCAGCACTTGGCATTAGTGACCTGCATTCCAACCTTGCTTCCAGTAGCCCACAGCAGCACCTTGGCATTAGTGACCTGCACTGCCACCTTGCTGTCAGTAGCCCACAGCAGCAGTTGGCATTAGTGACCTGCATTGTCACCCTGCTCTCAGTAGCCCACAGCAGCACCTTGGCATTAGTGAACTGCATTGCCACCCCGCCCTCTGTAGCCCACAGGAGCACCTTGGCATTAGTGACTGCATTGCCACCTTGCTCTCAGTAGCCCACAGCAGCACCTTGGCATTAGGGACCTGCATTGCCACCTTGCTCTCAGTAGCCCACAGCAGCACTTGGCATTAGTGACCTGCATTCCAACCTTGCTTCCAGTAGCCCACAGCAGCACCTTGGCATTAGTGACCTGCATTGCCACTTTGCTCTCAGTACCCCTCAGCAGCACTTGGCATTAGTGACCTGCATTTTGACCCTGCCCTCTGTAGCCCACAGCAGCGCCTTGGCATTAGTGACCTGCATTGCCACCTTGCTCTCAGTAGCCCACAGCAGCACCGTGGCATTAGTGACCTGCATTGACACCCTGCTTCTCAGTAGCCCACATCAGCACCTTGGCATTAGGGGCCTGCATTGCCACCTTGCTCTCAGTAGCCCACAGCAGCACCTTGGCATTAGTGACCAGCATTGCCACCTTGCTTTCAGTAGCCCACAGCAGCACTTGGCATTAGTGACCTGCTTTGCCACCTTGCTCTCAGTAGCCCACAGCAGCACTTGGCATTAGTGACCTGCATTGTCACCCTGCCCTCTGTAGCCCACAAGAGCACCTTGGCATTAGTGACCTGCTTTGTAACCTTGCTCTCAGTAGCCCACGGCAGCACCTTGGCATTAGGGACCTGCATTGCCACCTTGCTCTCAGTAGCCCACAGAAGCACCTTGGCCTTAGTGACCAGCATTGCCACCTTGCTCTCAGTAGCCAACAGCAGCACCTTGGTATTAGTGACCTGCATTGCCACCTTGCTCTCAGTAGCCCACGGCAGCACTTGGCATTAGTGACCTGCATTGCCACTTTGCTCTCATTACTTCTCAGTAGCTCTTGGCATTAGTGACCTGCATTTTGACCCTGCCCTCTGTAGCCCACAGCAGCGCCTTGGCATTAGTGACCTGCATTGCCACCTTGCTCTCAGTAGCCCACAGCAGCACCTTGGCATTAGTGACCTGCATTGGCACCCTGCTCTCAGTAGCCCACAGCAGCACCTTGGCATTAGGGGCCTGCATTGCCACCTTGCTCTCGGTAGCCCACAGCAGCACCTTGGCATTAGTGACCAGCATTGCCACTTTGCTCTCAGTAGCTCACAGCAGCACCTTGGCATCAATGACCTGCATTGCTATCTTGCTCTCAGTAGCCCACAGCAGCACTTGGCATTGGTGACCTGCATTGCCACCTTGCTTTCAGTAGCCCACAGCAGCACTTGGCATTAGTGACCTGCTTTGCCACCTTGCTCTCAGTAGCCCACAGCGGCACTTGGCATTAGTGACCTGCATTGTCACCCTGCCCTCTGTAGCCCACAAGAGCACCTTGGCATTAGTGACCTGCATTGTAACCTTGCTCTCAGTAACCCACGGCAGCACCTTGGCATTAGGGACCTGCATTGCCAACTTGCTCTCAGTAAGCCACAGAAGCACCTTGGCATTAGTGACCAGCATTGCCACCTTGCGCTCAGTAGCCCACAGCAGCACCTTGGTATTAGTGACCTGCATTGCCACCTTGCTCTCAGTAGCCCACAGCAGCACTTGGCATTAGTGACCTTCATTGCCACCTTGCTCTCAGTAGCCCACAGCAGCACCTTGGCATTAGTGACCTGCATTGCCAACTTGCTCTCAGTACCCCTCAGCAGCGCTTTGGCATTAGTGACCTGCATTGCCACCTTGCTCTCAGTAGCCCACAGCAGCACCTTGGCATTAGTGACCTGCATAGGCACCCTGCTCTCAGTAGCCCACAGCAGCACCTTGGCATTAGGGACCTGCATTGCCACCTTGCTCTCAGTAGCCCACAGCAGCACCTTGGCATTAGTGACCAGCATTGCCACCTTGCTCCCAGTAGCCCACAGCAGCACCTCACATTAATGAAGTGCATTGCTATCTTGCTCTCAGTAGCCCACAGCAGCACTTGGCATTAGTGACCTGCATTGCCACCTTGCTTTCAGTAGCCCACAGCAGCACTTGGCATTAGTGACCTGCATTGCCACCCCGCCCTCTGTAGCCCACAGGAGCACCTTGGCATTAGTGACCTGCATTGCCACCTTGCTCTCAGTAGCCCACAGCAGCACATTGGCATTAGGGACCTGCATTGCCACCTTGCTCTCAGTAGCCCACAGCAGCACCTTGGCATTAGTGACCAGCATTGCCACCTTGCTCTCAGTAGCCCACAGCAGCACCTTGGTATTAGTGACCTGCATTGCCACCTTGCTCTCAGTAGCCCACAGTAGCACTTGGCATTAGTGACCTGCATTGCCACCTTGCTCTCAGTAGCCCACAGCAGCACCTTGGCATTAGTGACCTGCATTGCCACCTTGCTCTCAGTACTCCTCAGCAGCACTTGGCATTAGTGACCTGCATTGTGACCCTGCCCTCTGTAGCCAACAGCAGCGCCTTGGCATTAGTGACCTGCATTGCCACCTTGCTCTCAGTAGCCCACAGCATCACCTTGGCATTAGTGACCTGCATTGGCACCCTGCTCTCAGTAGCCCACAGCAGCACCTTGGCATTAGGGACGTGCATTGCCACCTTGCTTTCAGTAGCCCACAGCAGCACCGTGGCATTAGTGACCAGCATTGCAACCTTGCTCTCAGTAGCCCACAGCAGCACCTTGACATTAATGACCTGCATTGCTATCTTGCTCTCAGTAGCCCACAGCAGCACTTGGCATTAGTGACCTGCATTGCCACCTTGCTTTCAGTAGCCCACAGCAGCACTTGGCATTAGTGACCCACTTTGCCACCTTGCTCTCAGTAGTCCACAGCAGCACTTGCCATTAGTGACCTGCATTGTCACCCTGCTCTCAGTAGCCCACAGCAGCACCTTGGCATTAGTGACCTGTTTTGCCACCTTGCTCTCTGAAGCTAACAGCAGCACTTGGCATTAGTGAACTACATTGTCACCCTGCCCTCTGTAGCCCACAGGAGCACCTTGGCATATGTGACCTGCATTGTAACCTTGCTCTCAGTAGCCCACAGCAGCACCTTGGCATAAGGGACCTGCATTGCCACCTTGCTCTCAGTAGCTCACAGCAGCACCTTGGCATTAGTGACCAGCATTGCCACCTTGCTCCCAGTAGCCTACAGCAGCACTTTGGTATTAGTGACCTGCATTGCCACCTTGCTCTCAGTAGCCAACAGCAGCACTTGGCATTAGTGACCTGCATTGCCACCTTGCTCTCAGTACCCCTCAGCTGCACTTGGCATTAGTGACCTACATTGTCACCCTGCCCTCTGTAGCCCACAGCAGCACCTTGGTATTAGTGACCTGCATTGCCACCTTGCTCTCAGTAGCTCACAGCAGCACCTTGGCATTAGTGACCTGCATTGGCACCCTGCTCTCAGTAGCCCACAGCAGCACCTTGGCATTAGGGACCTGCATTGCACCTTGCTCTCAGTAGCCCACAGCAGCACCTTGGCATTAGTGACCAGCATTGCCACCTTGCTCTCAGTAGCCCACAGCAGCACCTTGGCATTAATTACCTGCATTGCTATCTTGCTCTCAGTAGCCCACAGCAGCACTTGGCATTAGTGACTTGCATTGCCACCTTGCTTTCAGTAGCCCATAGCAGCACTTGGCATTAGTGACCCACTTTGCCACCTTGCTCTCAGTAGCCCACAGCAGCACTTGGCATTAGTGACATGCATTGTCACCCTGCCCTCTGTAGCCCACATGAGCACCTTGGCATTAGTGACCTTCATTGTAACCTTGCTCTCAGTAGCGCCCAGCAGCACCTTGGTATCGATGACCTGCATTGCCACCTTGCCCTCTGTAGCCCACAGGAGCATCTTGGCATTAGTGACCTACATTGTAACCTTGCTCTCAGTAGCCCACAGCAGCACCTTGGCACTAATGACCTGCACTGCCACCTTGCTGTCAGTAACCCACAGCAGCACCTTGGCATTAGTGACCTGCATTGCCACCTTGCTCTCAGTAGCCCACAGCAGCACCTTGGCATTAGTGACCTGCATTGCCACCTTGCTCTCAGTAGCTCACAGCAGCACCTTGGCATTAGTGATCTGCATTGGCACCCTGCTCTCAGTAGCCCACAGCAGCACCTTAGCATTAGTGACCAGCATTGCCACCTTGCTCTCAGTAGCCCACAGCAGCACCTTGGCATTAATGACCTGCATTGCTATCTTGCTCTCAGTAGCCCAGAGCAGAACTTGGCATTAGTGACCTGCATTGCCACCTTGCTTTCAGTAGCCCACAGCAGCACTTGGCATTAGTGACCTGCTTTGCCACCTTGCTCTCAGTAGCCCACAGCAGCACTTGGCATTAGTGACCTGCATTGTCACCCTGCCCTCTGTAGCCCACAAGAGCACCTTGGCATTAGTGACCTGCATTGTAACCTTGCTCTCAGTAGCCCACGGCAGCACCTTGGCATTAGGGACCTGCATTGCCACCTTGCTCTCAGTAGCCCACAGAAGCACCTTGGCATTAGTGACCAGCATTGCCACCTTGCTCTCAGTAGCCCACAGCAGCACCTTGGTATTAGTGACCTGCATTGCCACCTTGCTCTCAGTAGCCCACAGAAGCACCTTGGCATTAGTGACCAGCATTGCCACCTTGCTCTCAGTAGCCCACAGCAGCACCTTGGTATTAGTGACCTGCATTGCCACCTTGCTCTCAGTAGCCCACAGCAGCACTTGGCATTAGTGACCTTCATTGCCACCTTGCTCTCAGTAGCCCACAGCAGCACCTTGGCATTAGTGACCTGCATTGCCAACTTGCTCTCAGTACCCCTCAGCAGCGCCTTCGCATTAGTGACCTGCATTGCCACCTTGCTCTCAGTAGCCCACAGCAGCACCTTGGCATTAGTGACCTGCATTGGCACCCTGCTCTCAGTAGCCCACAGCAGCCCCTTGGCATTAGGGACCTGCATTGCCACCTTGCTCTCAGTAGCCCACAGCAGAACCTTGGCATTAGTGACCTGCATTGCTATCTTGCTCTCAGTAGCCCACAGCAGCACTTGGCATTAGTGACCTGCATTGCCACCTTGCTTTCAGTAGCCCACAGCAGCACTTGGCATTAGTGACCCACTTTGCCACCTTGCTCTCAGTAGTCCACAGCAGCACTTGGCATTAGTGACCTGCATTGTCACCCTGCTCTCAATAGCCCACAGCAGCACCTTGGCATTAGTGACCTGCATTGCCACCTTGCTCTCAGTAGCCCACAGCAGCACCTTGGCATTAGGGACCTGCATTGCCACCTTGCTCTCAGTAGCCCACAGCAGCACCTTGGCATTAGTGACCAGCATTGCCACCTTGCTCTCAGTAGCCCACAGCAGCACCTTGGTATTAGTGACCTGCATTGCCACCTTGCTCTCAGTAGCCCACAGTAGCACTTGGCATTAGTGACCTGCATTGCCACCTTGCTCTCATTAGCCCACAGCAGCACCTTGGCATTAGTGACCTGCATTGCCACCTTGCTCTCAGTACCCCTCAGCAGCACTTGGCATTAGTGACCTGCATTGTGACCCTGCCCTCTGTAGCCCACAGCAGCGCCTTGGCATTAGTGACCTGCATTGCCACCTTGCTCTCAGTAGCCCACAGCAGCACCTTGGCATTAGTGACCTGCATTGGCACCCTGCTCTCAGTAGCCCACAGCAGCACCTTGGCATTAGGGACGTGCATTGCCACCTTGCTCTCAGTAGCCCACAGCAGCACCATGGCATTAGTGACCAGCATTGCAACCTTGCTCTCGGTAGCCCACAGCAGCACCTTGACATTAATGACCTCAATTCCTATCTTGCTCTCAGTAGCCCACAGCAGCACTTGGCATTAGTGACCTGCATTGCCACCTTGCTTTCAGTAGCACACAGCAGCACTTGGCATTAGTGACCTGTTTTGCCACCTTGCTCTCAGAAGCCCACATCAGCACTTGGCATTAGTGACCTACATTGTCACCTTGCTTTCAGTAGCACACAGCAGCACTTGGCATTAGTGACCTGTTTTGCCACCTTGCTCTCAGAAGCCCACAGCAGCACTTGGCATTAGTGACCTACATTGTCACCCTGCCCTCTGTAGCCCACAGGAGCACCTTGGCATTAGTGACCTGCATTGTAACCTTGCTCTCAGTAGCCCACAGCAGCACCTTGGCATTAGGGACCTGCATTGCCACCTTGCTCTCAGTAGCCCACAGTAGCACTTGGCATTAGTGACCTGCATTGCCACCTTGCTCTCAGTAGCCCACAGCAGCACCTTGGCATTAGTGACCTGCATTGCCACCTTGCTCTCAGTACCCCTCAGCAGCACTTGGCATTAGTGACCTGCATTGTGACCCTGCCCTCTGTAGCCCACAGCAGAGCCTTGGCATTAGTGACCTGCATTGCCACCTTGCTCTCAGTAGCCCACAGCAGCACCTTGGCATTAGTGACCTGCATTGGCACCCTGCTCTCAGTAGTCCACAGCAGCACCTTGGCATTAGGGACGTGCATTGCCACCTTGCTCTCAGTAGCCCACAGCAGCACCGTGGCATTAGTGACCAGCATTGCAACCTTGCTCTCAGTAGCCCACAGCAGCACCTTGACATTAATGACCTCAATTGCTATCTTGCTCTCAGTAGCCCACAGCAGCACTTGGCATTAGTGACCTGCATTGCCACCTTGCTTTCAGTAGCACGCAGCAGCACTTGGCATTAGTGACCTGTTTTGCCACCTTGCTCTCAGAAGCCCACAGCAGCACTTGACATTAGTGACCTACATTGTCACCCTGCCCTCTGTAGCCCATAGGAGCATCTTGGCATTAGTGACCTGCATTGTAACCTTGCTCTCAGTAGCCCACAGCAGCACCTTGGCATTAGGGACCTGCATTGCCACCTTGCTCTCAGTAGCCCACAGCAGCACCTTGGCATTAGTGACCAGCATTGCCACCTTGTTCTCAGTAGCCTACAGTAGCACTTCGGTATTAGTGACCAGCATTGCCACCTTGCTCTCAGTAGCCCACAGCAGTACTTGGCATTAGTGACCTGCATTGCCACCTTGCTCTCAGTAGCCCACAGCAGCACTTGGCATTAGTGACCCACTTTGCCACTTTGCTCTCAGTAGCCCACAGCAGCACTTGGCATTAGTGACCTGCATTGTAAGCTTGCTCTCAGTAGCGCCCAGCAGCACCTTGGTATCGATGACCTGCATTGCCACCCTGCGCTCTGTAGCCCACAGGAGCACCTTGGCATTAGTGACCTGCATTGTAACCTTGCTCTCAGTAGCCCACAGCAGCACCTTGGCATTAGGGACCTGCATTGCCACCTTGCTCTCAGTAGCCCACAGCAGCACCTTGGCATTAGTGACCTGCATTGCCACCTTGCTCTCAGTACCCCTCAGCAGCACTTGGCATTAGTGACCTTCATTGTGACCCTGCCTCTGTAGCCCACAGCAGAGCCTTGGCATTAGTGACCTGCATTGCCACCTTGCTCTCAGTAGCCCACAGCAGCACCTTGGCATTAGTGACCTGCATTGGCACCCTGCTCTCAGTAGCCCACAGCAGCACCTTGGCATTAGGGACGTGCAGTGCCACCTTGCTCTCAGTAGCCCACAGCAGCACCGTGGCATTAGTGACCAGCATTGCAACCTTGCTCTCAGTAGCCCACAGCAGCACCTTGACATTAATGACCTCAATTGCTATCTTGCTCTTGGTAGCCCACAGCAGCACCTTGGCATTAGTGACCTGCATTGGCACCCTGCTCTCAGTAGCCCACAGCAGCACCTTGGCATTAGGGACCTGCATTGCCATCTTGCTCTCAGTAGCCCACAGCAGCACCTTGGCATTAGTGACCAGCATTGCCACCTTGCTCTCAGTAGCCCACAGCAGCACCTTGGCATTAATGACCTGCATTGCTATCTTGCTCTCATGTGCCCACAGCAGCACTTGGCATTAGTGACCTGCATTGCTACCTTGCTTTCAGTAGCACGCAGCAGCACTTGGCATTAGTGACCTGTTTTGCCACCTTGCTCTCAGAAGCCCACAGCAGCACTTGACATTAGTGACCTACATTGTCACCCTGCCCTCTGTAGCCCACAGGAGCACCTTGGCATTAGTGACCTGCATTGTAACCTTGCTCTCAGTAGCCCACAGCAGCACCTTGGCATTAGGGACCTGCATTGCCACCTTGCTCTCAGTAGCCCACAGCAGCACCTTGGCATTAGTGACCAGCATTGCCACCTTGTTCTCAGTAGCCTACAGCAGCACTTTGGTATTAGTGACCAGCATTGCCACCTTGCTCTCAGTAGCCCACAGCAGCACTTGGCATTAGTGACCTGCATTGCCACCTTGCTCTCAGTAGCCCACAGCAGCACTTGGCATTAGTGACCCACTTTGCCACTTTGCTCTCAGTAGCCCACAACAGCACTTGGCATTAGTGACCTGCATTGTAACCTTGCTCTCAGTAGCGCCCAGCAGCACCTTGGTATCGATGACCTGCATTGCCACCCTGCGCTCTGTAGCCCACAGGAGCATCTTGGCATTAGTGACCTGCATTGTAACCTTGCTCTCAGTATCCCACAGCAGCACCTTGGCACTAATGACCTGCACTGCCACCTTGCTCTCAGTAACCCACAGCAGCACCTTGGCAATAGTGACCTGCATTGCCACCTTGCTCTCAGTAGCCCACAGCAGCACCTTGGCATTAGTGACCTGCATTGCCACCTTGCTCTCAGTAGCTCACAGCAGCACCTTGGCATTAGTGACCTGCATTGGCACCCTGCTCTCAGTAGCCCACAGCAGAACCTTGGCATTAGTGACCAGCATTGCCACCTTGCTCTCAGTAGCCCACAGCAGCACCTTGGTATTAGTGACCTGCATTGCCACCTTGCTCTCAGTAGCCCACAGCAGCACTTGGCATTAGTGACCTTCATTGCCACATTGCTCTCAGTAGCCCACAGCAGCACCTTGGCATTAGTGACCTGCATTGCCAACTTGCTCTCAGTACCCCTCAGCAGCGCCTTGGCATTAGTGACCTGCATTGCCACCTTGCTCTCAGTAGCCCACAGCAGCACCTTGGCATTAGTGACCTGCATTGGCACCCTGCTCTCAGTAGCCCACAGCAGCACCTTGGCATTAGGGACCTGCATTGCCATCTTGCTCTCAGTAGCCCACAGCAGCACCTTGGCATTAGTGACCAGCATTGCCACCTTGATCTCAGTAGCCCACAGCAGCACCTTGGCATTAATGACCTGCATTGCTATCTTGCTCTCAGTAGCCCACAGCAGCACTTGGCATTAGTGACCTGCATTGCCACCTTGCTTTCAGTAGCCCACAGCAGCACTTGGCATTAGTGACCCACTTTGCCACCTTGCTCTCAGTAGTCCACAGCAGCACTTGGCATTAGTGACCTGCATTGTCACACTGCTCTCAGTAGCCCACAGCAGCACCTTGGCATTAGTGACCTGCATTGCCACCCCGCCCTCTGTAGCCCACAGGAGCACCTTGGCATTAGTGACCCACTTTGCCACCTTGCTCTCAGTAGTCCACAGCAGCACTTGGCATTAGTGACCTGCATTGTCACCCTGCTCTCAGTAGCCCACAGCAGCACCTTGGCATTAGGGACCTGCATTGCCACCCCGCCCTCTGTAGCCCACAGGAGCACCTTGGCATTAGTGACCCACTTTGCCACCTTGCTCTCAGTAGTCCACAGCAGCACTTGGCATTAGTGACCTGCATTGTCACCCTGCTCTCAGTAGCCCACAGCAGCACCTTGGCATTAGGGACCTGCATTGCCACCTTGCTCTCAGTAGCCCACAGCAGCACCTTAGCATTATTGACCAGCATTGCCACCTTGCTCTCAGTAGCCCACAGCAGCACCTTGGTATTAGTGACCTGCATTGCCACCTTGCTCTCAGTAGCCCACAGTAGCACTTGGCATTAGTGACCTGCATTGCCACCTTGCTCTCAGTAGCCCACAGCAGCACCTTGGCATTAGTGACCTGCATTGCCACCTTGCTCTCAGTACCCCTCAGCAGCACTTGGCATTAGTGACCTGCATTGTGACCCTGCCCTCTGTAGCCCACAGCAGCGCCTTGGCATTAGTGACCTGCATTGCCACCTTGCTCTCAGTAGCCCACAGCAGCACTTGGCATTAGTGACCTGCATTGTCACCCTGCTCTCAGTAGCCCACAGCAGCACCTTGGTATTAGTGACCTGCATTGCCACCTTGCTCTCAGTATCCCACAGCAGCACCTTGACATTATTGACCAGCATTGCCACCTTGCTCTCAGTAGCCCACAGCAGCACCTTGGTATTAGTAACCTGCATTGCCACCTTGCTCTCAGTAGCTCACAGTAGCACTTGGCATTAGTGACCTGCATTGCCACCTTGCTCTCAGTAGCCCACAGCAGCACCTTGGCATTAGTGACCTGCATTGCCACCTTGCTCTCAGTATCCCTCAGCAGCACTTGGCATTAGTGACCTGCATTGTGACCATGCCCTCTGTAGCCCACAGCAGCGCCTTGGCATTAGTGACCTGCATTGCCACCTTGCTCTCAGTAGCCCACAGCAGCACCTTGGCATTAGTGACCTGCATTGGCACCCTGCTCTCAGTAGCCCACAGCAGCACCTTGGCATTAGGGACGTGCATTGCCACCTTGCTCTCAGTAGCCCACAGCAGCACCGTGGCATTAGTGACCAGCATTGCAACCTTGCTCTCAGTAGCCCACAGCAGCACCTTGATATTAATGACCTGCATTGCTATCTTGCTCTCAGTAGCCCACAGCAGCTCTTGGCATTAGTGACCTGCATTGCCACCTTGCTTTCAGTAGCCCACAGCAGCACTTGGCATTAGTGACCTGTTTTAACACCTTGCTCTCAGAAGCCCACAGCAGCACTTGGCATTAGTGACCTGCATTGTCACCCTGCCCTCTGTAGCCCACAGGAGCACCTTGGCATTAGTGACCTGCATTGTAACCTTGCTCTCAATAGCCCACAGCAGCACCTTGGCATTAGAGACCTGCATTGCCACCTTGCTCTCAGTAGCCCACAGCAGCACCTTGGCATTAGTGACCAGCATTGCCACCTTGCTCTCAGTAGCCTACAGCAGCACCTTGGCATTAGGGACCTGCATTGCACCTTGCTCTCAGTAGCCCACAGCAGCACCTTGGCATTAGTGACCAGCATTGCCACCTTGCTCTCAGTAGCCCACAGCAGCACCTTGGCATTAATTACCTGCATTGCTATCTTGCTCTCAGTAGCCCACAGCAGCACTTGGCATTAGTGACCTGCATTGTCACCCTGCCCTCTGTAGCCCACATGAGCACATTGGCATTAGTGACCTGCATTGTAACCTTGCTCTCAGTAGCGCCCAGCAGCACCTTGGTATCGATGACCTGCATTGCCACCCTGCCCTCTGTAGCCCACAGGAGCACCTTGGCATTAGTGACCTGCATTGTAACCTTGCTCTCAGTAGCCCACAGCAGCACCTTGGCACTAATGACCTGCACTGCCACCTTGCTCTCAGTAACCCACAGCAGCACCTTGGCATTAGTGACCTGCATTGTAACCTTACTCTCAGTAGCCCACTGCAGCGCCTTGGCATTAGTGACCTCCATTGCCACCTTGCTATCATTAGCCCATAGCAGCACCTTGGCATTAATGACCTGCATTGTCACCCTGCCCTCTATAGCCCACAGGCGCACTTGGCATTAGTGACCTGCATTGTCACCCAGCCCTCTGTAGCCCACAGGAGCATCTTGTCATTAGTGACCTGCATTGTAACCTTGCTCTCAGTAGCCCACAGCAACACCTTGGCACTAATGACCTGCACTGCCACCTTGCTCTCAGTAACCCACAGCAGCACCTTGGCATTAGTGACCTGCATTGCCACCTTGCTCTCAGTAGCCCACAGCAGCACCTTGGCATTAGTGACCTGCATTGCCACCTTGCTCTCAGTAGCTCACAGCAGCACCTTGGCATTAGTGACCTGCATTGGCACCCTGCTCTCAGTAGCCCACAGCAGCACCTTGGCATTAGTGACCAGCATTGCCACCTTGCTCTCAGTAGCCCACAGCAGCACCTTGGTATTAGTGACCTGCATTGCCACCTTGCTCTCAGTAGCCCACATTAGCACTTGGCATTAGTGACCTTCATTGCCACCTTGCTCTCAGTAGCCCACAGCAGCACCTTGGCATTAGTGACCTGCATTGCCAACTTGCTCTCAGTACCCCTCAGCAGCGCCTTGGCATTAGTGACCTGCATTGCCACCTTGCTCTCAGTAGCCCACAGCAGCACCTTGGCATTAGTGACCTGTATTGGCACCCTGCTCTCAGTAGCCCACAGCAGCACCTTGGCATTAGGGACCTGCATTGCCACCTTGCTCTCAGTAGCCCACAGCAGCACCTTGGCATTAGTGACCAGCATTGCCACCTTGCTCTCAGTAGCCCACAGCAGCACCTTGGCATTAGTGACCTGCATTGCCACCTTGCTCTCAGTAGCCCACAGCAGCACCTTGGTATTAGTGACCTGCATTGCCACCTTGCTCTCAGTAGCCCACAGTAGCACTTGGCATTAGTGACCTTCATTGCCACCTTGCTCTCAGTAGCCCACAGCAGCACCTTGGCATTAGTGACCTGCATTGCCAACTTGCTCTCAGTACCCCTCAGCACCGCCTTGGCATTAGTGGCCTGCATTGCCACCTTGCTCTCAGTAGCCCACAGCAGCACCTTGGCATTAGTGACCTGTATTGGCACCCTGCTCTCAGTAGCCCACAGCAGCACCTTGGCATTAGGGACCTGCATTGCCACCTTGCTCTCAGTAGCCCACAGCAGCACCTTGGCATTAGTGACCAGCATTGCCACCTTGCTCTCAGTAGCCCACAGCAGCACCTTGGCATTAGTGACCTGCATTGGCACCCTGCTCTCAGTAGCCCACAGCAGCACCTTGGCATTAGTGACCAGCATTGCCACCTTGCTCTCAGTAGCCCACAGCAGCACCTTGGTATTAGTGACCTGCATTGCCACCTTGCTCTCAGTAGCCCACAGTAGCACTTGGCATTAGTGACCTTCATTGCCACCTTGCTCTCAGTAGCCCACAGCAGCACCTTGGCATTAGTGACCTGCATTGCCAACTTGCTCTCAGTACCCCTCAGCAGAGCCTTGGCATTAGTGACCTGCATTGCCACCTTGCTCTCAGTAGCCCACAGCAGCACCTTGGCATTAGTGACCAGCATTGCCACCTTTCTCTCAGTAGCCCACAGCAGCACCTTGGCATTAGTGACCTGCATTGCCACCTTGCTTTCAGTAGCCCACAGCAGCACTTGGCATTAGTGACCCGCTTTGCCACCTTGCTCTCAGTAGTCCACAGCAGCACTTGGCATTAGTGACCTGCATTGGCACCCTGCTCTCAGTAGCCCACAGCAGCACCTTGGCATTAGGGACCTGCATTGCACCTTGCTCTCAGTAGCCCACAGCAGCACCTTGGCATTAGTGACCAGCATTGCCACCTTGCTCTCAGTAGCCCACAGCAGCACCTTGGCATTAATTACCTGCATTGCTATCTTGCTCTCAGTAGCCCACAGCAGCACTTGGCATTAGTGACCTGCATTGCCACCTTGCTTTCAGTAGCCCACAGCAGCACTTGGCATTAGTGACCCACTTTGCCACTTTGCTCTCAGTAGCCCACAGCAGCACTTGGCATTAGTGACCTGCATTGTAACCTTGCTCTCAGTATCCCACAGCAGCACCTTGGCACTAATGACCTGCACTGCCACCTTGCTCTCAGTAACCCACAGCAGCACCTTGGCAATAGTGACCTGCATTGCCACCTTGCTCTCAGTAGCCCACAGCAGCACCTTGGCATTAGTGACCTGCATTGCCACCTTGCTCTCAGTAGCTCACAGCAGCACCTTGGCATTAGTGACCTGCATTGGCACCCTGCTCTCAGTAGCCCACAGCAGAACCTTGGCATTAGTGACCAGCATTGCCACCTTGTTCTCAGTAGCCTACAGCAGCACTTTGGTATTAGTGACCAGCATTGCCACCTTGCTCTCAGTAGCCCACAGCAGCACTTGGCATTAGTGACCTTCATTGCCACATTGCTCTCAGTAGCCCACAGCAGCACCTTGGCATTAGTGACCTGCATTGCCAACTTGCTCTCAGTACCCCTCAGCAGCGCCTTGGCATTAGTGACCTGCATTGCCACCTTGCTCTCAGTAGCCCACAGCAGCACCTTGGCATTAGTGACCTGCATTGGCACCCTGCTCTCAGTAGCCCACAGCAGCACCTTGGCATTAGGGACCTGCATTGCCACCTTGCTCTCAGTAGCCCACAGCAGCACCTTGGCATTAGTGACCAGCATTGCCACCTTGCTCTCAGTATCCCACAGCAGCACCTTGGCACTAATGACCTGCACTGCCACCTTGCTCTCAGTAACCCACAGCAGCACCTTGGCAATAGTGACCTGCATTGCCACTTTGCTCTCAGTAGCCCACAGTAGAACCTTGGCATTAATGACCTGCATTGTAACCTTGCTCTCAGTAGTCCACTTCAGCACCTTGGCATTAGTGACCTGCACTGCCACCTTGCTCTCAGTAGCCCACAGCAGCACTTGACAATAGTGACCTGCATTGCCACCTTGCTCTCAGCAGCCCACAGCAGCACTTGGCATTAGTGACCTGCATTGCCACCTTGCTTTCAGTAGCCCAGAGCAGCACTTGGCATTAGTGACCCGCTTTGCCACCTTGTTCTCAGTAGCCCACAGCAGCACTTGGCATCGATGACCAGCATTGCCACCCTGCCCTCTGTAGCCCACAGGAGCACCTTGGCATTAGTGACCTGCATTGTAACCATGCTCTCAGTAGCCCACAGCAGCACCTTGGCACTTGTGACCTGCACTGCCACCTTGCTCTCAGTAACCCACAGCAGCACCCTGGCATTAGTGACCTGCATTGTAACCTTACTCTAATTAGCCCACAGCAGTGCCTTGACATTAGTGACCTGCACTGCCACATTGCTCTCAGTAGCCCACAGCAGCACTTGGCATTAGTGACCTGCATTGCCACCTTGCTCTCAGTAGCCCACAGCAGCACTTGGCATTAGTGACCTGCATTGCCACCCTGCCCTCTGTATCCCACAGGAGCACCTTGGCATTAGTGACCTGCATTGTAACCTTGCTCTCAGTAGCCCACAGCAGCACTTGGCATTAGTGACCTGCATTGCGACCTTGCTCTCAGTAGCCCACAGCAGCACCTTGGCATTAGTGACCTGCATTGCCACCTTGCTCTCAGTAGCCCACAGCAGCACTTGGCATCGATGACCTGCATTGCCACCCTGCCCTCTGTAGCCCACAGGAGAACCTTGGCATTAGTGACCTGCATTGTAACCTTGCTTTCAGTAGCCCACAGCAGCACATTGGCACTAGTGACCTGCACTGCCACCTTGCTCTCAGTAATCCACAGCAGCACCTTGGCAATAGTGACCTGCATTGTAACCTTACTCTCAGTAGCCCACAACAGCGCCTTGGCATTAGTGACCTGCATTGCCACCTTGCTCTCATTAGCCCACAGCAGCACCTTGGCATTATTGGCCTGCATTGTAACCTTGCTCTCAGTAGGCCACAGCAGCACCTTGGCATTAGTGACCTGCACTGCCACCTTGCTCTCAGTAGCCCACAGCAGCACTTGGCATTAGTGACCTGCATTGCCACCTTGCAATCAGTAGCCCACAGCAGCACTTGGCATTAGTGACCTGCATTGTCACCCTGCTCTCAGTAGCCCACAGCAGCACCTTGGCATTAGTGACCTGCATTGCCACCTTGCTCTCAGTAGCCCAGAGCGGCACCTTGGCATTAGGGACCTGCATTGCCACCTTGCTCTCAGTAGCCCACAGCAGCACCTTGGCATTAGTGACCAGCATTGCCACCTTGCTCTCAGTAGCCCACAGCAGCACCTTGGTATTAGTGACCTGCATTGCCACCTTGCTCTCAGTAGCGCACAGCAGCACCTTGGCATTAGTGACCTGCATTGGCACCCTGCTCTCAGTAGCCCACAGCAGCACCTTGGCATTGGGGACCTGCATTGTTACCCTGCTCTCTGTAGCCCACAGCAGCACCTTGGCATTAGTGACCAGCATTGCCACCTTGCTCTCAGTAGCCCACAGCAGCACCTTGGCATTAATGACCTGCATTGCTATCTTGCTGTCAGTAGCCCACAGCAGCACTTGGCATTAGTGACCTACATTGCCACCTTGCTCTCAGTAACCCACAGCAGCACCTTGGCATTAGTGACCTGCATTGTAACCTTACTCTCAGTAGCCCACAGCAGCGCCTTGGCATTAGTGACCTGCATTGCCACCTTGCTCTCAGTAGCCCATAGTAGCACCTTGGCATTAATTGCCTGCATTGTAACCTTGCACTCAGTAGCCCACAGCAGCACCTTGGCATTAGTGACCTGCACTGCCACCTTGCTGTCAGTAGCCCACAGCAGCACTTGACATTAGTGACCTGCATTGCCACCTTGCTCTCAGTAGCCCACAGCAGCACTTGGCATTAGTGACCTGCATTGTCACCCTGCTCTCAGTAGCCCACAGCAGCACCTTGGCATTAGTGAACTGCATTGCCACCCCGCCCTCTGTAGCCCACAGGAGCACCTTGGCATTAGTGACCTGCATTGCCACCTTGCTCTCAGTAGCCCACAGCAGCACCTTGGCATTAGTGACCTGCATTGCCACTTTGCTCTCAGTACCCCTCAGCAGCACTTGGCATTAGTGACCTGCATTTTGACCCTGCCCTCTGTAGCCCACAGCAGCGCCTTGGCATTAGTGACCTGCATTGCCACCTTGCTCTCAGTAGCCCACAGCAGCACCTTGGCATTAGTGACCTGCATTGGCACCCTGCTCTCAGTAGCCCACAGCAGCACATTGGCATTAGGGGCCTGCATTGCCACCTTGCTCTCAGTAGCCCACAGCAGCACCTTGGCATTAGTGACCAGCATTGCCACCTTGCTCTCAGTAGCCCACAGCAGCACCTTGGTATTAGTGACCTGCATTGCCACCTTGCTCTCAGTAGCCCACAGCAGCACCTTGGCATTAGTGACCTGCATTGGCCCCCTGCTCTCAGTAGCCCACAGCAGCACCTTGGCATTGGGGACCTGCATTGTTACGCTGCTCTCTGTAGCCCACAGCAGCACCTTGGCATTAGTGACCAGCATTGCCACCTTGCTCTCAGTAGCCCACAGCAGCACCTTGGCATTAATGACCTTCATTGCTATCTTGCTGTCAGTAGCCCACAGCAGCACTTGGCATTAGTGACCTACATTGCCACCTTGCTCTCAGTAGCCCACAGTAGCACCTTGGCATTAATGGCCTGCATGGTAACCTTGCACTCAGTAGCCCACAGCAGCACCTTGGCATTAGTGACCTGCACTGCCACCTTGCTGTCAGTAGCCCACAGCAGCACTTGACATTAGTGACCTGCATTGCCACCCTGCTCTCAGTAGCCCACAGTAGCACCTTGGCATTAATGGCCTGCATTGTAACCTTGCACTCAGTAGCCCACAGCAGCACCTTGGCATTAGTGACCTGCACTGCCACCTTGCTGTCAGTAGCCCACAGCAGCACTTGGCATTAGTGACCTGCATTGTCACCCTGCTCTCAGGAGCCCACAGCAGCACCTTGGCATTAGTGAACTGCATTTCCACCCCGCCCTCTGTAGCCCACAGGAGCACCTTGGCATTAGTGACTGCATTGCCACCTTGCTCTCAGTAGCCCACAGCAGCACCTTGGCATTAGGGACCTGCATTGCCACCTTGCTCTCAGTAGCCCACAGCAGCACTTGGCATTAGTGACCTGCATTCCAACCTTGCTTCCAGTAGCCCACAGCAGCACCTTGGCATTAGTGACTTGCACTGCCACCTTGCTGTCAGTAGCCCACAGCAGCACTTGGCATTAGTGAACTGCATTGCCACCCCGCCCTCTGTAGCCCACAGGAGCACCTTGGCATTAGTGACCTGCACTGCCACCTTGCTCTCAGTAGCCCACAGCAGCACCTTGGCATTAGTGAACTGCATTGCCACCCCGCCCTCTGTAGCCCACAGGAGCACCTTGGCATTAGTGACTGCATTGCCACCTTGCTCTCAGTAGCCCACAGCAGCACCTTGGCATTAGGGACCTGCATTGCCACCTTGCTCTCAGTAGCCCACAGCAGCACTTGGCATTAGTGACCTGCATTCCAACCTTGCTTCCAGTAGCCCACAGCAGCACCTTGGCATTAGTGACCTGCATTGCCACTTTGCTCTCAGTACCCCTCAGCAGCACTTGGCATTAGTGACCTGCATTTTGACCCTGCCCTCTGTAGCCCACAGCAGCACCTTGGCATTAGTGACCTGCATTGCCACCTTGCTCTCAGTAGCCCACAGCAGCACCGTGGCATTAGTGACCAGCATTGCCACCTTGCTCTTAGTAGCCCACAGCAGCACCTTGGTATTAGTGACCTGCATTGCCACCTTGCTCTCAGTAGCCCACAGCAGCACTTGGCATTAGTGACCTGCATTGTCACCCTGCCCTCTGTAGCCCACAAGAGCACCTTGGCATTAGTGACCTGCATTGTAACCTTGCTCTCAGTAGCCCACGGCAGCACCTTGGCATTAGTGACCAGCATTGCCACCTTGCTCTCAGTAGCCCACAGCAGCACCTTGGCATTAATGACCTTCATTGCTATCTTGCTGTCAGTAGCACACAGCAGCACTTGGCATTAGTGACCTACATTGCCACCGTGCCCTCTGTAGCCCACAGGAGAACCTTGGCATTAGTGACCTGCATTGTAACCTTGCTTTCAGTAGCCCACAGCAGCACATTGGCACTAGTGACCTGCACTGCCACCTTGCTCTCAGTAATCCACAGCAGCACCTTGGCAATAGTGACCTGCATTGTAACCTTACTCTCAGTAGCCCACAGCAGCACTTGGCATTAGTGACCTGCATTGCCACCTTGCTTTCAGTAGCCCACAGCAGCACATTGGCACTAGTGACCTGCACTGCCACCTTGCTCTCAGTAGGCCACAGCAGCACCTTGGCATTAGTGACCTGCACTGCCACCTTGCTCTCAGTAGCCCACAGCAGCACTTGGCATTAGTGACCTGCATTGCCACCTTGCAATCAGTAGCCCACAGCAGCACTTGGCATTAGTGACCTGCATTGTCACCCTGCTCTCAGTAGCCCACAGCAGCACCTTGGCATTAGTGACCTGCATTGCCACCTTGCTCTCAGTAGCCCAGAGCGGCACCTTGGCATTAGGGACCTGCATTGCCACCTTGCTCTCAGTAGCCCACAGCAGCACCTTGGCATTAGTGACCAGCATTGCCACCTTGCTCTCAGTAGCCCACAGCAGCACCTTGGTATTAGTGACCTGCATTGCCACCTTGCTCTCAGTAGCGCACAGCAGCACCTTGGCATTAGTGACCTGCATTGGCACCCTGCTCTCAGTAGCCCACAGCAGCACCTTGGCATTGGGGACCTGCATTGTTACCCTGCTCTCTGTAGCCCACAGCAGCACCTTGGCATTAGTGACCAGCATTGCCACCTTGCTCTCAGTAGCCCACAGCAGCACCTTGGCATTAATGACCTGCATTGCTATCTTGCTGTCAGTAGCCCACAGCAGCACTTGGCATTAGTGACCTACATTGCCACCTTGCTCTCAGTAACCCACAGCAGCACCTTGGCATTAGTGACCTGCATTGTAACCTTACTCTCAGTAGCCCACAGCAGCGCCTTGGCATTAGTGACCTGCATTGCCACCTTGCTCTCAGTAGCCCATAGTAGCACCTTGGCATTAATTGCCTGCATTGTAACCTTGCACTCAGTAGCCCACAGCAGCACCTTGGCATTAGTGACCTGCACTGCCACCTTGCTGTCAGTAGCCCACAGCAGCACTTGACATTAGTGACCTGCATTGCCACCTTGCTCTCAGTAGCCCACAGCAGCACTTGGCATTAGTGACCTGCATTGTCACCCTGCTCTCAGTAGCCCACAGCAGCACCTTGGCATTTGTGAACTGCATTGCCACCCCGCCCTCTGTAGCCCACAGGAGCACCTTGGCATTAGTGACCTGCATTGCCACCTTGCTCTCAGTAGCCCACAGCAGCACCTTGGCATTAGTGACCTGCATTGCCACTTTGCTCTCAGTACCCCTCAGCAGCACTTGGCATTAGTGACCTGCATTTTGACCCTGCCCTCTGTAGCCCACAGCAGCGCCTTGGCATTAGTGACCTGCATTGCCACCTTGCTCTCAGTAGCCCACAGCAGCACCTTGGCATTAGTGACCTGCATTGGCACCCTGCTCTCAGTAGCCCACAGCAGCACATTGGCATTAGGGGCCTGCATTGCCACCTTGCTCTCAGTAGCCCACAGCAGCACCTTGGCATTAGTGACCAGCATTGCCACCTTGCTCTCAGTAGCCCACAGCAGCACCTTGGTATTAGTGACCTGCATTGCCACCTTGCTCTCAGTAGCCCAGAGCAGCACCTTGGCATTAGTGACCTGCATTGGCCCCCTGCTCTCAGTAGCCCACAGCAGCACCTTGGCATTGGGGACCTGCATTGTTACGCTGCTCTCTGTAGCCCACAGCAGCACCTTGGCATTAGTGACCAGCATTGCCACCTTGCTCTCAGTAGCCCACAGCAGCACCTTGGCATTAATGACCTTCATTGCTATCTTGCTGTCAGTAGCCCACAGCAGCACTTGGCATTAGTGACCTACATTGCCACCTTGCTCTCAGTAGCCCACAGTAGCACCTTGGCATTAATGGCCTGCATGGTAACCTTGCACTCAGTAGCCCACAGCAGCACCTTGGCATTAGTGACCTGCACTGCCACCTTGCTGTCAGTAGCCCACAGCAGCACTTGACATTAGTGACCTGCATTGCCACCCTGCTCTCAGTAGCCCACAGTAGCACCTTGGCATTAATGGCCTGCATTGTAACCTTGCACTCAGTAGCCCACAGCAGCACCTTGGCATTAGTGACCTGCACTGCCACCTTGCTGTCAGTAGCCCACAGCAGCACTTGGCATTAGTGACCTGCATTGTCACCCTGCTCTCAGGAGCCCACAGCAGCACCTTGGCATTAGTGAACTGCATTTCCACCCCGCCCTCTGTAGCCCACAGGAGCACCTTGGCATTAGTGACTGCATTGCCACCTTGCTCTCAGTAGCCCACAGCAGCACCTTGGCATTAGGGACCTGCATTGCCACCTTGCTCTCAGTAGCCCACAGCAGCACTTGGCATTAGTGACCTGCATTCCAACCTTGCTTCCAGTAGCCCACAGCAGCACCTTGGCATTAGTGACTTGCACTGCCACCTTGCTGTCAGTAGCCCACAGCAGCACTTGGCATTAGTGAACTGCATTGCCACCCCGCCCTCTGTAGCCCACAGGAGCACCTTGGCATTAGTGACCTGCACTGCCACCTTGCTCTCAGTAGCCCACAGCAGCACCTTGGCATTAGTGAACTGCATTGCCACCCCGCCCTCTGTAGCCCACAGGAGCACCTTGGCATTAGTGACTGCATTGCCACCTTGCTCTCAGTAGCCCACAGCAGCACCTTGGCATTAGGGACCTGCATTGCCACCTTGCTCTCAGTAGCCCACAGCAGCACTTGGCATTAGTGACCTGCATTCCAACCTTGCTTCCAGTAGCCCACAGCAGCACCTTGGCATTAGTGACCTGCATTGCCACTTTGCTCTCAGTACCCCTCAGCAGCACTTGGCATTAGTGACCTGCATTTTGACCCTGCCCTCTGTAGCCCACAGCAGCACCTTGGCATTAGTGACCTGCATTGCCACCTTGCTCTCAGTAGCCCACAGCAGCACCGTGGCATTAGTGACCAGCATTGCCACCTTGCTCTCAGTAGCCCACAGCAGCACCTTGGTATTAGTGACCTGCATTGCCACCTTGCTCTCAGTAGCCCACAGCAGCACTTGGCATTAGTGACCTGCATTGTCACCCTGCCCTCTGTAGCCCACAAGAGCACCTTGGCATTAGTGACCTGCATTGTAACCTTGCTCTCAGTAGCCCACGGCAGCACCTTGGCATTAGTGACCAGCATTGCCACCTTGCTCTCAGTAGCCCACAGCAGCACCTTGGCATTAATGACCTTCATTGCTATCGTGCTGTCAGTAGCACACAGCAGCACTTGGCATTAGTGACCTACATTGCCACCGTGCTCTCAGTAGCCCACAGTAGCACCTTGGCATTAATGGCCTGCATTGTAACCTTGCACTCAGTAGCCCACAGCAGCACCTTGGCATTAGTGACCTGCACTGCCACCTTGCTGTCAGTAGCCCACAGCAGCACTTGACATTAGTGACCTGCATTGCCACCCTGCTCTCAGTAGCCCACAGTAGCACCTTGGCATTAATGGACTGCATTGTAACCTTGCACTCAGTAGCCCACAGCAGCACCTTGGCATTAGTGACCTGCACTGCCACCTTGCTGTCAGTAGCCCACAGCAGCACTTGGCATTAGTGACCTGCATTGTCACCCTGCTCTCAGTAGCCCACAGCAGCACCTTGGCATTAGTGAACTGCATTTCCACCCCGCCCTCTGTAGCCCACAGGAGCACCTTGGCATTAGTGACTGCATTGCCACCTTGCTCTCAGTAGCCCACAGCAGCACCTTGGCATTAGGGACCTGCATTGCCACCTTGCTCTCAGTAGCCCACAGCAGCACTTGGCATTAGTGACCTGCATTCCAACCTTGCTTCCAGTAGCCCACAGCAGCACCTTGGCATTAGTGACCTGCACTGCCACCTTGCTGTCAGTAGCCCACAGCAGCAGTTGGCATTAGTGACCTGCATTGTCACCCTGCTCTCAGTAGCCCACAGCAGCACCTTGGCATTAGTGAACTGCATTGCCACCCCGCCCTCTGTAGCCCACAGGAGCACCTTGGCATTAGTGACTGCATTGCCACCTTGCTCTCAGTAGCCCACAGCAGCACCTTGGCATTAGGGACCTGCATTGCCACCTTGCTCTCAGTAGCCCACAGCAGCACTTGGCATTAGTGACCTGCATTCCAACCTTGCTTCCAGTAGCCCACAGCAGCACCTTGGCATTAGTGACCTGCATTGCCACTTTGCTCTCAGTACCCCTCAGCAGCACTTGGCATTAGTGACCTGCATTTTGACCCTGCCCTCTGTAGCCCACAGCAGCGCCTTGGCATTAGTGACCTGCATTGCCACCTTGCTCTCAGTAGCCCACAGCAGCACCGTGGCATTAGTGACCTGCATTGACACCCTGCTTCTCAGTAGCCCACATCAGCACCTTGGCATTAGGGGCCTGCATTGCCACCTTGCTCTCAGTAGCCCACAGCAGCACCTTGGCATTAGTGACCAGCATTGCCACCTTGCTTTCAGTAGCCCACAGCAGCACTTGGCATTAGTGACCTGCTTTGCCACCTTGCTCTCAGTAGCCCACAGCAGCACTTGGCATTAGTGACCTGCATTGTCACCCTGCCCTCTGTAGCCCACAAGAGCACCTTGGCATTAGTGACCTGCTTTGTAACCTTGCTCTCAGTAGCCCACGGCAGCACCTTGGCATTAGGGACCTGCATTGCCACCTTGCTCTCAGTAGCCCACAGAAGCACCTTGGCCTTAGTGACCAGCATTGCCACCTTGCTCTCAGTAGCCAACAGCAGCACCTTGGTATTAGTGACCTGCATTGCCACCTTGCTCTCAGTAGCCCACGGCAGCACTTGGCATTAGTGACCTGCATTGCCACTTTGCTCTCATTACTTCTCAGTAGCTCTTGGCATTAGTGACCTGCATTTTGACCCTGCCCTCTGTAGCCCACAGCAGCGCCTTGGCATTAGTGACCTGCATTGCCACCTTGCTCTCAGTAGCCCACAGCAGCACCTTGGCATTAGTGACCTGCATTGGCACCCTGCTCTCAGTAGCCCACAGCAGCACCTTGGCATTAGGGGCCTGCATTGCCACCTTGCTCTCGGTAGCCCACAGCAGCACCTTGGCATTAGTGACCAGCATTGCCACTTTGCTCTCAGTAGCTCACAGCAGCACCTTGGCATCAATGACCTGCATTGCTATCTTGCTCTCAGTAGCCCACAGCAGCACTTGGCATTGGTGACCTGCATTGCCACCTTGCTTTCAGTAGCCCACAGCAGCACTTGGCATTAGTGACCTGCTTTGCCACCTTGCTCTCAGTAGCCCACAGCGGCACTTGGCATTAGTGACCTGCATTGTCACCCTGCCCTCTGTAGCCCACAAGAGCACCTTGGCATTAGTGACCTGCATTGTAACCTTGCTCTCAGTAACCCACGGCAGCACCTTGGCATTAGGGACCTGCATTGCCAACTTGCTCTCAGTAAGCCACAGAAGCACCTTGGCATTAGTGACCAGCATTGCCACCTTGCGCTCAGTAGCCCACAGCAGCACCTTGGTATTAGTGACCTGCATTGCCACCTTGCTCTCAGTAGCCCACAGCAGCACTTGGCATTAGTGACCTTCATTGCCACCTTGCTCTCAGTAGCCCACAGCAGCACCTTGGCATTAGTGACCTGCATTGCCAACTTGCTCTCAGTACCCCTCAGCAGCGCTTTGGCATTAGTGACCTGCATTGCCACCTTGCTCTCAGTAGCCCACAGCAGCACCTTGGCATTAGTGACCTGCATAGGCACCCTGCTCTCAGTAGCCCACAGCAGCACCTTGGCATTAGGGACCTGCATTGCCACCTTGCTCTCAGTAGCCCACAGCAGCACCTTGGCATTAGTGACCAGCATTGCCACCTTGCTCCCAGTAGCCCACAGCAGCACCTCACATTAATGAAGTGCATTGCTATCTTGCTCTCAGTAGCCCACAGCAGCACTTGGCATTAGTGACCTGCATTGCCACCTTGCTTTCAGTAGCCCACAGCAGCACTTGGCATTAGTGACCCATTTTGCCACCTTGCTCTCAGTAGTCCACAGCAGCACTTGGCATTAGTGACCTGCATTGTCACCCTGCTCTCAGTAGCCCACAGCAGCACCTTGGCATTAGTGACCTGCATTGCCACCCCGCCCTCTGTAGCCCACAGGAGCACCTTGGCATTAGTGACCTGCATTGCCACCTTGCTCTCAGTAGCCCACAGCAGCACATTGGCATTAGGGACCTGCATTGCCACCTTGCTCTCAGTAGCCCACAGCAGCACCTTGGCATTAGTGACCAGCATTGCCACCTTGCTCTCAGTAGCCCACAGCAGCACCTTGGTATTAGTGACCTGCATTGCCACCTTGCTCTCAGTAGCCCACAGTAGCACTTGGCATTAGTGACCTGCATTGCCACCTTGCTCTCAGTAGCCCACAGCAGCACCTTGGCATTAGTGACCTGCATTGCCACCTTGCTCTCAGTACTCCTCAGCAGCACTTGGCATTAGTGACCTGCATTGTGACCCTGCCCTCTGTAGCCAACAGCAGCGCCTTGGCATTAGTGACCTGCATTGCCACCTTGCTCTCAGTAGCCCACAGCATCACCTTGGCATTAGTGACCTGCATTGGCACCCTGCTCTCAGTAGCCCACTGCAGCACCTTGGCATTAGGGACGTGCATTGCCACCTTGCTTTCAGTAGCCCACAGCAGCACCGTGGCATTAGTGACCAGCATTGCAACCTTGCTCTCAGTAGCCCACAGCAGCACCTTGACATTAATGACCTGCATTGCTATCTTGCTCTCAGTAGCCCACAGCAGCACTTGGCATTAGTGACCTGCATTGCCACCTTGCTTTCAGTAGCCCACAGCAGCACTTGGCATTAGTGACCCACTTTGCCACCTTGCTCTCAGTAGTCCACAGCAGCACTTGCCATTAGTGACCTGCATTGTCACCCTGCTCTCAGTAGCCCACAGCAGCACCTTGGCATTAGTGACCTGTTTTGCCACCTTGCTCTCTGAAGCTAACAGCAGCACTTGGCATTAGTGAACTACATTGTCACCCTGCCCTCTGTAGCCCACAGGAGCACCTTGGCATATGTGACCTGCATTGTAACCTTGCTCTCAGTAGCCCACAGCAGCACCTTGGCATAAGGGACCTGCATTGCCACCTTGCTCTCAGTAGCTCACAGCAGCACCTTGGCATTAGTGACCAGCATTGCCACCTTGCTCCCAGTAGCCTACAGCAGCACTTTGGTATTAGTGACCTGCATTGCCACCTTGCTCTCAGTAGCCAACAGCAGCACTTGGCATTAGTGACCTGCATTGCCACCTTGCTCTCAGTACCCCTCAGCTGCACTTGGCATTAGTGACCTACATTGTCACCCTGCCCTCTGTAGCCCACAGCAGCACCTTGGTATTAGTGACCTGCATTGCCACCTTGCTCTCAGTAGCTCACAGCAGCACCTTGGCATTAGTGACCTGCATTGGCACCCTGCTCTCAGTAGCCCACAGCAGCACCTTGGCATTAGGGACCTGCATTGCACCTTGCTCTCAGTAGCCCACAGCAGCACCTTGGCATTAGTGACCAGCATTGCCACCTTGCTCTCAGTAGCCCACAGCAGCACCTTGGCATTAATTACCTGCATTGCTATCTTGCTCTCAGTAGCCCACAGCAGCACTTGGCATTAGTGACTTGCATTGCCACCTTGCTTTCAGTAGCCCATAGCAGCACTTGGCATTAGTGACCCACTTTGCCACCTTGCTCTCAGTAGCCCACAGCAGCACTTGGCATTAGTGACATGCATTGTCACCCTGCCCTCTGTAGCCCACATGAGCACCTTGGCATTAGTGACCTTCATTGTAACCTTGCTCTCAGTAGCGCCCAGCAGCACCTTGGTATCGATGACCTGCATTGCCACCTTGCCCTCTGTAGCCCACAGGAGCATCTTGGCATTAGTGACCTACATTGTAACCTTGCTCTCAGTAGCCCACAGCAGCACCTTGGCACTAATGACCTGCACTGCCACCTTGCTGTCAGTAACCCACAGCAGCACCTTGGCATTAGTGACCTGCATTGCCACCTTGCTCTCAGTAGCCCACAGCAGCACCTTGGCATTAGTGACCTGCATTGCCACCTTGCTCTCAGTAGCCCAGAGCGGCACCTTGGCATTAGGGACCTGCATTGCCACCTTGCTCTCAGTAGCCCACAGCAGCACCTTGGCATTAGTGACCAGCATTGCCACCTTGCTCTCAGTAGCCCACAGCAGCACCTTGGTATTAGTGACCTGCATTGCCACCTTGCTCTCAGTAGCGCACAGCAGCACCTTGGCATTAGTGACCTGCATTGGCACCCTGCTCTCAGTAGCCCACAGCAGCACCTTGGCATTGGGGACCTGCATTGTTACCCTGCTCTCTGTAGCCCACAGCAGCACCTTGGCATTAGTGACCAGCATTGCCACCTTGCTCTCAGTAGCCCACAGCAGCACCTTGGCATTAATGACCTGCATTGCTATCTTGCTGTCAGTAGCCCACAGCAGCACTTGGCATTAGTGACCTACATTGCCACCTTGCTCTCAGTAACCCACAGCAGCACCTTGGCATTAGTGACCTGCATTGTAACCTTACTCTCAGTAGCCCACAGCAGCGCCTTGGCATTAGTGACCTGCATTGCCACCTTGCTCTCAGTAGCCCATAGTAGCACCTTGGCATTAATTGCCTGCATTGTAACCTTGCACGCAGTAGCCCACAGCAGCACCTTGGCATTAGTGACCTGCACTGCCACCTTGCTGTCAGTAGCCCACAGCAGCACTTGACATTAGTGACCTGCATTGCCACCTTGCTCTCAGTAGCCCACAGCAGCACTTGGCATTAGTGACCTGCATTGTCACCCTGCTCTCAGTAGCCCACAGCAGCACCTTGGCATTTGTGAACTGCATTGCCACCCCGCCCTCTGTAGCCCACAGGAGCACCTTGGCATTAGTGACCTGCATTGCCACCTTGCTCTCAGTAGCCCACAGCAGCACCTTGGCATTAGTGACCTGCATTGCCACTTTGCTCTCAGTACCCCTCAGCAGCACTTGGCATTAGTGACCTGCATTTTGACCCTGCCCTCTGTAGCCCACAGCAGCGCCTTGGCATTAGTGACCTGCATTGCCACCTTGCTCTCAGTAGCCCACAGCAGCACCTTGGCATTAGTGACCTGCATTGGCACCCTGCTCTCAGTAGCCCACAGCAGCACATTGGCATTAGGGGCCTGCATTGCCACCTTGCTCTCAGTAGCCCACAGCAGCACCTTGGCATTAGTGACCAGCATTGCCACCTTGCTCTCAGTAGCCCACAGCAGCACCTTGGTATTAGTGACCTGCATTGCCACCTTGCTCTCAGTAGCCCACAGCAGCACCTTGGCATTAGTGACCTGCATTGGCCCCCTGCTCTCAGTAGCCCACAGCAGCACCTTGGCATTGGGGACCTGCATTGTTACGCTGCTCTCTGTAGCCCACAGCAGCACCTTGGCATTAGTGACCAGCATTGCCACCTTGCTCTCAGTAGCCCACAGCAGCACCTTGGCATTAATGACCTTCATTGCTATCTTGCTGTCAGCAGCCCACAGCAGCACTTGGCATTAGTGACCTACATTGCCACCTTGCTCTCAGTAGCCCACAGTAGCACCTTGGCATTAATGGCCTGCATGGTAACCTTGCACTCAGTAGCCCACAGCAGCACCTTGGCATTAGTGACCTGCACTGCCACCTTGCTGTCAGTAGCCCACAGCAGCACTTGACATTAGTGACCTGCATTGCCACCCTGCTCTCAGTAGCCCACAGTAGCACCTTGGCATTAATGGCCTGCATTGTAACCTTGCACTCAGTAGCCCACAGCAGCACCTTGGCATTAGTGACCTGCACTGCCACCTTGCTGTCAGTAGCCCACAGCAGCACTTGGCATTAGTGACCTGCATTGTCACCCTGCTCTCAGGAGCCCACAGCAGCACCTTGGCATTAGTGAACTGCATTTCCACCCCGCCCTCTGTAGCCCACAGGAGCACCTTGGCATTAGTGACTGCATTGCCACCTTGCTCTCAGTAGCCCACAGCAGCACCTTGGCATTAGGGACCTGCATTGCCACCTTGCTCTCAGTAGCCCACAGCAGCACTTGGCATTAGTGACCTGCATTCCAACCTTGCTTCCAGTAGCCCACAGCAGCACCTTGGCATTAGTGACTTGCACTGCCACCTTGCTGTCAGTAGCCCACAGCAGCACTTGGCATTAGTGAACTGCATTGCCACCCCGCCCTCTGTAGCCCACAGGAGCACCTTGGCATTAGTGACCTGCACTGCCACCTTGCTCTCAGTAGCCCACAGCAGCACCTTGGCATTAGTGAACTGCATTGCCACCCCGCCCTCTGTAGCCCACAGGAGCACCTTGGCATTAGTGACTGCATTGCCACCTTGCTCTCAGTAGCCCACAGCAGCACCTTGGCATTAGGGACCTGCATTGCCACCTTGCTCTCAGTAGCCCACAGCAGCACTTGGCATTAGTGACCTGCATTCCAACCTTGCTTCCAGTAGCCCACAGCAGCACCTTGGCATTAGTGACCTGCATTGCCACTTTGCTCTCAGTACCCCTCAGCAGCACTTGGCATTAGTGACCTGCATTTTGACCCTGCCCTCTGTAGCCCACAGCAGCACCTTGGCATTAGTGACCTGCATTGCCACCTTGCTCTCAGTAGCCCACAGCAGCACCGTGGCATTAGTGACCAGCATTGCCACCTTGCTCTCAGTAGCCCACAGCAGCACCTTGGTATTAGTGACCTGCATTGCCACCTTGCTCTCAGTAGCCCACAGCAGCACTTGGCATTAGTGACCTGCATTGTCACCCTGCCCTCTGTAGCCCACAAGAGCACCTTGGCATTAGTGACCTGCATTGTAACCTTGCTCTCAGTAGCCCACGGCAGCACCTTGGCATTAGTGACCAGCATTGCCACCTTGCTCTCAGTAGCCCACAGCAGCACCTTGGCATTAATGACCTTCATTGCTATCTTGCTGTCAGTAGCACACAGCAGCACTTGGCATTAGTGACCTACATTGCCACCGTGCTCTCAGTAGCCCACAGTAGCACCTTGGCATTAATGGCCTGCATTGTAACCTTGCACTCAGTAGCCCACAGCAGCACCTTGGCATTAGTGACCTGCACTGCCACCTTGCTGTCAGTAGCCCACAGCAGCACTTGACATTAGTGACCTGCATTGCCACCCTGCTCTCAGTAGCCCACAGTAGCACCTTGGCATTAATGGACTGCATTGTAACCTTGCACTCAGTAGCCCACAGCAGCACCTTGGCATTAGTGACCTGCACTGCCACCTTGCTGTCAGTAGCCCACAGCAGCACTTGGCATTAGTGACCTGCATTGTCACCCTGCTCTCAGTAGCCCACAGCAGCACCTTGGCATTAGTGAACTGCATTTCCACCCCGCCCTCTGTAGCCCACAGGAGCACCTTGGCATTAGTGACTGCATTGCCACCTTGCTCTCAGTAGCCCACAGCAGCACCTTGTCATTAGGGACCTGCATTGCCACCTTGCTCTCAGTAGCCCACAGCAGCACTTGGCATTAGTGACCTGCATTCCAACCTTGCTTCCAGTAGCCCACAGCAGCACCTTGGCATTAGTGACCTGCACTGCCACCTTGCTGTCAGTAGCCCACAGCAGCAGTTGGCATTAGTGACCTGCATTGTCACCCTGCTCTCAGTAGCCCACAGCAGCACCTTGGCATTAGTGAACTGCATTGCCACCCCGCCCTCTGTAGCCCACAGGAGCACCTTGGCATTAGTGACTGCATTGCCACCTTGCTCTCAGTAGCCCACAGCAGCACCTTGGCATTAGGGACCTGCATTGCCACCTTGCTCTCAGTAGCCCACAGCAGCACTTGGCATTAGTGACCTGCATTCCAACCTTGCTTCCAGTAGCCCACAGCAGCACCTTGGCATTAGTGACCTGCATTGCCACTTTGCTCTCAGTACCCCTCAGCAGCACTTGGCATTAGTGACCTGCATTTTGACCCTGCCCTCTGTAGCCCACAGCAGCGCCTTGGCATTAGTGACCTGCATTGCCACCTTGCTCTCAGTAGCCCACAGCAGCACCGTGGCATTAGTGACCTGCATTGACACCCTGCTTCTCAGTAGCCCACATCAGCACCTTGGCATTAGGGGCCTGCATTGCCACCTTGCTCTCAGTAGCCCACAGCAGCACCTTGGCATTAGTGACCAGCATTGCCACCTTGCTTTCAGTAGCCCACAGCAGCACTTGGCATTAGTGACCTGCTTTGCCACCTTGCTCTCAGTAGCCCACAGCAGCACTTGGCATTAGTGACCTGCATTGTCACCCTGCCCTCTGTAGCCCACAAGAGCACCTTGGCATTAGTGACCTGCTTTGTAACCTTGCTCTCAGTAGCCCACGGCAGCACCTTGGCATTAGGGACCTGCATTGCCACCTTGCTCTCAGTAGCCCACAGAAGCACCTTGGCCTTAGTGACCAGCATTGCCACCTTGCTCTCAGTAGCCAACAGCAGCACCTTGGTATTAGTGACCTGCATTGCCACCTTGCTCTCAGTAGCCCACGGCAGCACTTGGCATTAGTGACCTGCATTGCCACTTTGCTCTCATTACTTCTCAGTAGCTCTTGGCATTAGTGACCTGCATTTTGACCCTGCCCTCTGTAGCCCACAGCAGCGCCTTGGCATTAGTGACCTGCATTGCCACCTTGCTCTCAGTAGCCCACAGCAGCACCTTGGCATTAGTGACCTGCATTGGCACCCTGCTCTCAGTAGCCCACAGCAGCACCTTGGCATTAGGGGCCTGCATTGCCACCTTGCTCTCGGTAGCCCACAGCAGCACCTTGGCATTAGTGACCAGCATTGCCACTTTGCTCTCAGTAGCTCACAGCAGCACCTTGGCATCAATGACCTGCATTGCTATCTTGCTCTCAGTAGCCCACAGCAGCACTTGGCATTGGTGACCTGCATTGCCACCTTGCTTTCAGTAGCCCACAGCAGCACTTGGCATTAGTGACCTGCTTTGCCACCTTGCTCTCAGTAGCCCACAGCGGCACTTGGCATTAGTGACCTGCATTGTCACCCTGCCCTCTGTAGCCCACAAGAGCACCTTGGCATTAGTGACCTGCATTGTAACCTTGCTCTCAGTAACCCACGGCAGCACCTTGGCATTAGGGGCCTGCATTGCCAACTTGCTCTCAGTAAGCCACAGAAGCACCTTGGCATTAGTGACCAGCATTGCCACCTTGCGCTCAGTAGCCCACAGCAGCACCTTGGTATTAGTGACCTGCATTGCCACCTTGCTCTCAGTAGCCCACAGCAGCACTTGGCATTAGTGACCTTCATTGCCACCTTGCTCTCAGTAGCCCACAGCAGCACCTTGGCATTAGTGACCTGCATTGCCAACTTGCTCTCAGTACCCCTCAGCAGCGCTTTGGCATTAGTGACCTGCATTGCCACCTTGCTCTCAGTAGCCCACAGCAGCACCTTGGCATTAGTGACCTGCATAGGCACCCTGCTCTCAGTAGCCCACAGCAGCACCTTGGCATTAGGGACCTGCATTGCCACCTTGCTCTCAGTAGCCCACAGCAGCACCTTGGCATTAGTGACCAGCATTGCCACCTTGCTCCCAGTAGCCCACAGCAGCACCTCACATTAATGAAGTGCATTGCTATCTTGCTCTCAGTAGCCCACAGCAGCACTTGGCATTAGTGACCTGCATTGCCACCTTGCTTTCAGTAGCCCACAGCAGCACTTGGCATTAGTGACCCATTTTGCCACCTTGCTCTCAGTAGTCCACAGCAGCACTTGGCATTAGTGACCTGCATTGTCACCCTGCTCTCAGTAGCCCACAGCAGCACCTTGGCATTAGTGACCTGCATTGCCACCCCGCCCTCTGTAGCCCACAGGAGCACCTTGGCATTAGTGACCTGCATTGCCACCTTGCTCTCAGTAGCCCACAGCAGCACATTGGCATTAGGGACCTGCATTGCCACCTTGCTCTCAGTAGCCCACAGCAGCACCTTGGCATTAGTGACCAGCATTGCCACCTTGCTCTCAGTAGCCCACAGCAGCACCTTGGTATTAGTGACCTGCATTGCCACCTTGCTCTCAGTAGCCCACAGTAGCACTTGGCATTAGTGACCTGCATTGCCACCTTGCTCTCAGTAGCCCACAGCAGCACCTTGGCATTAGTGACCTGCATTGCCACCTTGCTCTCAGTACTCCTCAGCAGCACTTGGCATTAGTGACCTGCATTGTGACCCTGCCCTCTGTAGCCAACAGCAGCGCCTTGGCATTAGTGACCTGCATTGCCACCTTGCTCTCAGTAGCCCACAGCATCACCTTGGCATTAGTGACCTGCATTGGCACCCTGCTCTCAGTAGCCCACAGCAGCACCTTGGCATTAGGGACGTGCATTGCCACCTTGCTTTCAGTAGCCCACAGCAGCACCGTGGCATTAGTGACCAGCATTGCAACCTTGCTCTCAGTAGCCCACAGCAGCACCTTGACATTAATGACCTGCATTGCTATCTTGCTCTCAGTAGCCCACAGCAGCACTTGGCATTAGTGACCTGCATTGCCACCTTGCTTTCAGTAGCCCACAGCAGCACTTGGCATTAGTGACCCACTTTGCCACCTTGCTCTCAGTAGTCCACAGCAGCACTTGCCATTAGTGACCTGCATTGTCACCCTGCTCTCAGTAGCCCACAGCAGCACCTTGGCATTAGTGACCTGTTTTGCCACCTTGCTCTCTGAAGCTAACAGCAGCACTTGGCATTAGTGAACTACATTGTCACCCTGCCCTCTGTAGCCCACAGGAGCACCTTGGCATATGTGACCTGCATTGTAACCTTGCTCTCAGTAGCCCACAGCAGCACCTTGGCATAAGGGACCTGCATTGCCACCTTGCTCTCAGTAGCTCACAGCAGCACCTTGGCATTAGTGACCAGCATTGCCACCTTGCTCCCAGTAGCCTACAGCAGCACTTTGGTATTAGTGACCTGCATTGCCACCTTGCTCTCAGTAGCCAACAGCAGCACTTGGCATTAGTGACCTGCATTGCCACCTTGCTCTCAGTACCCCTCAGCTGCACTTGGCATTAGTGACCTACATTGTCACCCTGCCCTCTGTAGCCCACAGCAGCACCTTGGTATTAGTGACCTGCATTGCCACCTTGCTCTCAGTAGCTCACAGCAGCACCTTGGCATTAGTGACCTGCATTGGCACCCTGCTCTCAGTAGCCCACAGCAGCACCTTGGCATTAGGGACCTGCATTGCACCTTGCTCTCAGTAGCCCACAGCAGCACCTTGGCATTAGTGACCAGCATTGCCACCTTGCTCTCAGTAGCCCACAGCAGCACCTTGGCATTAATTACCTGCATTGCTATCTTGCTCTCAGTAGCCCACAGCAGCACTTGGCATTAGTGACTTGCATTGCCACCTTGCTTTCAGTAGCCCATAGCAGCACTTGGCATTAGTGACCCACTTTGCCACCTTGCTCTCAGTAGCCCACAGCAGCACTTGGCATTAGTGACATGCATTGTCACCCTGCCCTCTGTAGCCCACATGAGCACCTTGGCATTAGTGACCTTCATTGTAACCTTGCTCTCAGTAGCGCCCAGCAGCACCTTGGTATCGATGACCTGCATTGCCACCTTGCCCTCTGTAGCCCACAGGAGCATCTTGGCATTAGTGACCTACATTGTAACCTTGCTCTCAGTAGCCCACAGCAGCACCTTGGCACTAATGACCTGCACTGCCACCTTGCTGTCAGTAACCCACAGCAGCACCTTGGCATTAGTGACCTGCATTGCCACCTTGCTCTCAGTAGCCCACAGCAGCACCTTGGCATTAGTGACCTGCATTGCCACCTTGCTCTCAGTAGCTCACAGCAGCACCTTGGCATTAGTGATCTGCATTGGCACCCTGCTCTCAGTAGCCCACAGCAGCACCTTAGCATTAGTGACCAGCATTGCCACCTTGCTCTCAGTAGCCCACAGCAGCACCTTGGCATTAATGACCTGCATTGCTATCTTGCTCTCAGTAGCCCAGAGCAGAACTTGGCATTAGTGACCTGCATTGCCACCTTGCTTTCAGTAGCCCACAGCAGCACTTGGCATTAGTGACCTGCTTTGCCACCTTGCTCTCAGTAGCCCACAGCAGCACTTGGCATTAGTGACCTGCATTGTCACCCTGCCCTCTGTAGCCCACAAGAGCACCTTGGCATTAGTGACCTGCATTGTAACCTTGCTCTCAGTAGCCCACGGCAGCACCTTGGCATTAGGGACCTGCATTGCCACCTTGCTCTCAGTAGCCCACAGAAGCACCTTGGCATTAGTGACCAGCATTGCCACCTTGCTCTCAGTAGCCCACAGCAGCACCTTGGTATTAGTGACCTGCATTGCCACCTTGCTCTCAGTAGCCCACAGAAGCACCTTGGCATTAGTGACCAGCATTGCCACCTTGCTCTCAGTAGCCCACAGCAGCACCTTGGTATTAGTGACCTGCATTGCCACCTTGCTCTCAGTAGCCCACAGCAGCACTTGGCATTAGTGACCTTCATTGCCACCTTGCTCTCAGTAGCCCACAGCAGCACCTTGGCATTAGTGACCTGCATTGCCAACTTGCTCTCAGTACCCCTCAGCAGCGCCTTCGCATTAGTGACCTGCATTGCCACCTTGCTCTCAGTAGCCCACAGCAGCACCTTGGCATTAGTGACCTGCATTGGCACCCTGCTCTCAGTAGCCCACAGCAGCCCCTTGGCATTAGGGACCTGCATTGCCACCTTGCTCTCAGTAGCCCACAGCAGAACCTTGGCATTAGTGACCTGCATTGCTATCTTGCTCTCAGTAGCCCACAGCAGCACTTGGCATTAGTGACCTGCATTGCCACCTTGCTTTCAGTAGCCCACAGCAGCACTTGGCATTAGTGACCCACTTTGCCACCTTGCTCTCAGTAGTCCACAGCAGCACTTGGCATTAGTGACCTGCATTGTCACCCTGCTCTCAATAGCCCACAGCAGCACCTTGGCATTAGTGACCTGCATTGCCACCTTGCTCTCAGTAGCCCACAGCAGCACCTTGGCATTAGGGACCTGCATTGCCACCTTGCTCTCAGTAGCCCACAGCAGCACCTTGGCATTAGTGACCAGCATTGCCACCTTGCTCTCAGTAGCCCACAGCAGCACCTTGGTATTAGTGACCTGCATTGCCACCTTGCTCTCAGTAGCCCACAGTAGCACTTGGCATTAGTGACCTGCATTGCCACCTTGCTCTCATTAGCCCACAGCAGCACCTTGGCATTAGTGACCTGCATTGCCACCTTGCTCTCAGTACCCCTCAGCAGCACTTGGCATTAGTGACCTGCATTGTGACCCTGCCCTCTGTAGCCCACAGCAGCGCCTTGGCATTAGTGACCTGCATTGCCACCTTGCTCTCAGTAGCCCACAGCAGCACCTTGGCATTAGTGACCTGCATTGGCACCCTGCTCTCAGTAGCCCACAGCAGCACCTTGGCATTAGGGACGTGCATTGCCACCTTGCTCTCAGTAGCCCACAGCAGCACCATGGCATTAGTGACCAGCATTGCAACCTTGCTCTCGGTAGCCCACAGCAGCACCTTGACATTAATGACCTCAATTCCTATCTTGCTCTCAGTAGCCCACAGCAGCACTTGGCATTAGTGACCTGCATTGCCACCTTGCTTTCAGTAGCACACAGCAGCACTTGGCATTAGTGACCTGTTTTGCCACCTTGCTCTCAGAAGCCCACATCAGCACTTGGCATTAGTGACCTACATTGTCACCTTGCTTTCAGTAGCACACAGCAGCACTTGGCATTAGTGACCTGTTTTGCCACCTTGCTCTCAGAAGCCCACAGCAGCACTTGGCATTAGTGACCTACATTGTCACCCTGCCCTCTGTAGCCCACAGGAGCACCTTGGCATTAGTGACCTGCATTGTAACCTTGCTCTCAGTAGCCCACAGCAGCACCTTGGCATTAGGGACCTGCATTGCCACCTTGCTCTCAGTAGCCCACAGTAGCACTTGGCATTAGTGACCTGCATTGCCACCTTGCTCTCAGTAGCCCACAGCAGCACCTTGGCATTAGTGACCTGCATTGCCACCTTGCTCTCAGTACCCCTCAGCAGCACTTGGCATTAGTGACCTGCATTGTGACCCTGCCCTCTGTAGCCCACAGCAGAGCCTTGGCATTAGTGACCTGCATTGCCACCTTGCTCTCAGTAGCCCACAGCAGCACCTTGGCATTAGTGACCTGCATTGGCACCCTGCTCTCAGTAGTCCACAGCAGCACCTTGGCATTAGGGACGTGCATTGCCACCTTGCTCTCAGTAGCCCACAGCAGCACCGTGGCATTAGTGACCAGCATTGCAACCTTGCTCTCAGTAGCCCACAGCAGCACCTTGACATTAATGACCTCAATTGCTATCTTGCTCTCAGTAGCCCACAGCAGCACTTGGCATTAGTGACCTGCATTGCCACCTTGCTTTCAGTAGCACGCAGCAGCACTTGGCATTAGTGACCTGTTTTGCCACCTTGCTCTCAGAAGCCCACAGCAGCACTTGACATTAGTGACCTACATTGTCACCCTGCCCTCTGTAGCCCATAGGAGCATCTTGGCATTAGTGACCTGCATTGTAACCTTGCTCTCAGTAGCCCACAGCAGCACCTTGGCATTAGGGACCTGCATTGCCACCTTGCTCTCAGTAGCCCACAGCAGCACCTTGGCATTAGTGACCAGCATTGCCACCTTGTTCTCAGTAGCCTACAGTAGCACTTCGGTATTAGTGACCAGCATTGCCACCTTGCTCTCAGTAGCCCACAGCAGTACTTGGCATTAGTGACCTGCATTGCCACCTTGCTCTCAGTAGCCCACAGCAGCACTTGGCATTAGTGACCCACTTTGCCACTTTGCTCTCAGTAGCCCACAGCAGCACTTGGCATTAGTGACCTGCATTGTAAGCTTGCTCTCAGTAGCGCCCAGCAGCACCTTGGTATCGATGACCTGCATTGCCACCCTGCGCTCTGTAGCCCACAGGAGCACCTTGGCATTAGTGACCTGCATTGTAACCTTGCTCTCAGTAGCCCACAGCAGCACCTTGGCATTAGGGACCTGCATTGCCACCTTGCTCTCAGTAGCCCACAGCAGCACCTTGGCATTAGTGACCTGCATTGCCACCTTGCTCTCAGTACCCCTCAGCAGAACTTGGCATTAGTGACCTTCATTGTGACCCTGCCTCTGTAGCCCACAGCAGAGCCTTGGCATTAGTGACCTGCATTGCCACCTTGCTCTCAGTAGCCCACAGCAGCACCTTGGCATTAGTGACCTGCATTGGCACCCTGCTCTCAGTAGCCCACAGCAGCACCTTGGCATTAGGGACGTGCAGTGCCACCTTGCTCTCAGTAGCCCACAGCAGCACCGTGGCATTAGTGACCAGCATTGCAACCTTGCTCTCAGTAGCCCACAGCAGCACCTTGACATTAATGACCTCAATTGCTATCTTGCTCTTGGTAGCCCACAGCAGCACCTTGGCATTAGTGACCTGCATTGGCACCCTGCTCTCAGTAGCCCACAGCAGCACCTTGGCATTAGGGACCTGCATTGCCATCTTGCTCTCAGTAGCCCACAGCAGCACCTTGGCATTAGTGACCAGCATTGCCACCTTGCTCTCAGTAGCCCACAGCAGCACCTTGGCATTAATGACCTGCATTGCTATCTTGCTCTCATGTGCCCACAGCAGCACTTGGCATTAGTGACCTGCATTGCTACCTTGCTTTCAGTAGCACGCAGCAGCACTTGGCATTAGTGACCTGTTTTGCCACCTTGCTCTCAGAAGCCCACAGCAGCACTTGACATTAGTGACCTACATTGTCACCCTGCCCTCTGTAGCCCACAGGAGCACCTTGGCATTAGTGACCTGCATTGTAACCTTGCTCTCAGTAGCCCACAGCAGCACCTTGGCATTAGGGACCTGCATTGCCACCTTGCTCTCAGTAGCCCACAGCAGCACCTTGGCATTAGTGACCAGCATTGCCACCTTGTTCTCAGTAGCCTACAGCAGCACTTTGGTATTAGTGACCAGCATTGCCACCTTGCTCTCAGTAGCCCACAGCAGCACTTGGCATTAGTGACCTGCATTGCCACCTTGCTCTCAGTAGCCCACAGCAGCACTTGGCATTAGTGACCCACTTTGCCACTTTGCTCTCAGTAGCCCACAGCAGCACTTGGCATTAGTGACCTGCATTGTAACCTTGCTCTCAGTAGCGCCCAGCAGCACCTTGGTATCGATGACCTGCATTGCCACCCTGCGCTCTGTAGCCCACAGGAGCATCTTGGCATTAGTGACCTGCATTGTAACCTTGCTCTCAGTATCCCACAGCAGCACCTTGGCACTAATGACCTGCACTGCCACCTTGCTCTCAGTAACCCACAGCAGCACCTTGGCAATAGTGACCTGCATTGCCACCTTGCTCTCAGTAGCCCACAGCAGCACCTTGGCATTAGTGACCTGCATTGCCACCTTGCTCTCAGTAGCTCACAGCAGCACCTTGGCATTAGTGACCTGCATTGGCACCCTGCTCTCAGTAGCCCACAGCAGAACCTTGGCATTAGTGACCAGCATTGCCACCTTGCTCTCAGTAGCCCACAGCAGCACCCTGGTATTAGTGACCTGCATTGCCACCTTGCTCTCAGTAGCCCACAGCAGCACTTGGCATTAGTGACCTTCATTGCCACATTGCTCTCAGTAGCCCACAGCAGCACCTTGGCATTAGTGACCTGCATTGCCAACTTGCTCTCAGTACCCCTCAGCAGCGCCTTGGCATTAGTGACCTGCATTGCCACCTTGCTCTCAGTAGCCCACAGCAGCACCTTGGCATTAGTGACCTGCATTGGCACCCTGCTCTCAGTAGCCCACAGCAGCACCTTGGCATTAGGGACCTGCATTGCCATCTTGCTCTCAGTAGCCCACAGCAGCACCTTGGCATTAGTGACCAGCATTGCCACCTTGATCTCAGTAGCCCACAGCAGCACCTTGGCATTAATGACCTGCATTGCTATCTTGCTCTCAGTAGCCCACAGCAGCACTTGGCATTAGTGACCTGCATTGCCACCTTGCTTTCAGTAGCCCACAGCAGCACTTGGCATTAGTGACCCACTTTGCCACCTTGCTCTCAGTAGTCCACAGCAGCACTTGGCATTAGTGACCTGCATTGTCACACTGCTCTCAGTAGCCCACAGCAGCACCTTGGCATTAGTGACCTGCATTGCCACCCCGCCCTCTGTAGCCCACAGGAGCACCTTGGCATTAGTGACCCACTTTGCCACCTTGCTCTCAGTAGTCCACAGCAGCACTTGGCATTAGTGACCTGCATTGTCACCCTGCTCTCAGTAGCCCACAGCAGCACCTTGGCATTAGGGACCTGCATTGCCACCCCGCCCTCTGTAGCCCACAGGAGCACCTTGGCATTAGTGACCCACTTTGCCACCTTGCTCTCAGTAGTCCACAGCAGCACTTGGCATTAGTGACCTGCATTGTCACCCTGCTCTCAGTAGCCCACAGCAGCACCTTGGCATTAGGGACCTGCATTGCCACCTTGCTCTCAGTAGCCCACAGCAGCACCTTAGCATTATTGACCAGCATTGCCACCTTGCTCTCAGTAGCCCACAGCAGCACCTTGGTATTAGTGACCTGCATTGCCACCTTGCTCTCAGTAGCCCACAGTAGCACTTGGCATTAGTGACCTGCATTGCCACCTTGCTCTCAGTAGCCCACAGCAGCACCTTGGCATTAGTGACCTGCATTGCCACCTTGCTCTCAGTACCCCTCAGCAGCACTTGGCATTAGTGACCTGCATTGTGACCCTGCCCTCTGTAGCCCACAGCAGCGCCTTGGCATTAGTGACCTGCATTGCCACCTTGCTCTCAGTAGCCCACAGCAGCACTTGGCATTAGTGACCTGCATTGTCACCCTGCTCTCAGTAGCCCACAGCAGCACCTTGGTATTAGTGACCTGCATTGCCACCTTGCTCTCAGTATCCCACAGCAGCACCTTGACATTATTGACCAGCATTGCCACCTTGCTCTCAGTAGCCCACAGCAGCACCTTGGTATTAGTAACCTGCATTGCCACCTTGCTCTCAGTAGCTCACAGTAGCACTTGGCATTAGTGACCTGCATTGCCACCTTGCTCTCAGTAGCCCACAGCAGCACCTTGGCATTAGTGACCTGCATTGCCACCTTGCTCTCAGTATCCCTCAGCAGCACTTGGCATTAGTGACCTGCATTGTGACCATGCCCTCTGTAGCCCACAGCAGCGCCTTGGCATTAGTGACCTGCATTGCCACCTTGCTCTCAGTAGCCCACAGCAGCACCTTGGCATTAGTGACCTGCATTGGCACCCTGCTCTCAGTAGCCCACAGCAGCACCTTGGCATTAGGGACGTGCATTGCCACCTTGCTCTCAGTAGCCCACAGCAGCACCGTGGCATTAGTGACCAGCATTGCAACCTTGCTCTCAGTAGCCCACAGCAGCACCTTGATATTAATGACCTGCATTGCTATCTTGCTCTCAGTAGCCCACAGCAGCTCTTGGCATTAGTGACCTGCATTGCCACCTTGCTTTCAGTAGCCCACAGCAGCACTTGGCATTAGTGACCTGTTTTAACACCTTGCTCTCAGAAGCCCACAGCAGCACTTGGCATTAGTGACCTGCATTGTCACCCTGCCCTCTGTAGCCCACAGGAGCACCTTGGCATTAGTGACCTGCATTGTAACCTTGCTCTCAATAGCCCACAGCAGCACCTTGGCATTAGAGACCTGCATTGCCACCTTGCTCTCAGTAGCCCACAGCAGCACCTTGGCATTAGTGACCAGCATTGCCACCTTGCTCTCAGTAGCCTACAGCAGCACCTTGGCATTAGGGACCTGCATTGCACCTTGCTCTCAGTAGCCCACAGCAGCACCTTGGCATTAGTGACCAGCATTGCCACCTTGCTCTCAGTAGCCCACAGCAGCACCTTGGCATTAATTACCTGCATTGCTATCTTGCTCTCAGTAGCCCACAGCAGCACTTGGCATTAGTGACCTGCATTGTCACCCTGCCCTCTGTAGCCCACATGAGCACATTGGCATTAGTGACCTGCATTGTAACCTTGCTCTCAGTAGCGCCCAGCAGCACCTTGGTATCGATGACCTGCATTGCCACCCTGCCCTCTGTAGCCCACAGGAGCACCTTGGCATTAGTGACCTGCATTGTAACCTTGCTCTCAGTAGCCCACAGCAGCACCTTGGCACTAATGACCTGCACTGCCACCTTGCTCTCAGTAACCCACAGCAGCACCTTGGCATTAGTGACCTGCATTGTAACCTTACTCTCAGTAGCCCACTGCAGCGCCTTGGCATTAGTGACCTCCATTGCCACCTTGCTATCATTAGCCCATAGCAGCACCTTGGCATTAATGACCTGCATTGTCACCCTGCCCTCTATAGCCCACAGGCGCACTTGGCATTAGTGACCTGCATTGTCACCCAGCCCTCTGTAGCCCACAGGAGCATCTTGTCATTAGTGACCTGCATTGTAACCTTGCTCTCAGTAGCCCACAGCAACACCTTGGCACTAATGACCTGCACTGCCACCTTGCTCTCAGTAACCCACAGCAGCACCTTGGCATTAGTGACCTGCATTGCCACCTTGCTCTCAGTAGCCCACAGCAGCACCTTGGCATTAGTGACCTGCATTGCCACCTTGCTCTCAGTAGCTCACAGCAGCACCTTGGCATTAGTGACCTGCATTGGCACCCTGCTCTCAGTAGCCCACAGCAGCACCTTGGCATTAGTGACCAGCATTGCCACCTTGCTCTCAGTAGCCCACAGCAGCACCTTGGTATTAGTGACCTGCATTGCCACCTTGCTCTCAGTAGCCCACATTAGCACTTGGCATTAGTGACCTTCATTGCCACCTTGCTCTCAGTAGCCCACAGCAGCACCTTGGCATTAGTGACCTGCATTGCCAACTTGCTCTCAGTACCCCTCAGCAGCGCCTTGGCATTAGTGACCTGCATTGCCACCTTGCTCTCAGTAGCCCACAGCAGCACCTTGGCATTAGTGACCTGTATTGGCACCCTGCTCTCAGTAGCCCACAGCAGCACCTTGGCATTAGGGACCTGCATTGCCACCTTGCTCTCAGTAGCCCACAGCAGCACCTTGGCATTAGTGACCAGCATTGCCACCTTGCTCTCAGTAGCCCACAGCAGCACCTTGGCATTAGTGACCTGCATTGCCACCTTGCTCTCAGTAGCCCACAGCAGCACCTTGGTATTAGTGACCTGCATTGCCACCTTGCTCTCAGTAGCCCACAGTAGCACTTGGCATTAGTGACCTTCATTGCCACCTTGCTCTCAGTAGCCCACAGCAGCACCTTGGCATTAGTGACCTGCATTGCCAACTTGCTCTCAGTACCCCGCAGCACCGCCTTGGCATTAGTGGCCTGCATTGCCACCTTGCTCTCAGTAGCCCACAGCAGCACCTTGGCATTAGTGACCTGTATTGGCACCCTGCTCTCAGTAGCCCACAGCAGCACCTTGGCATTAGGGACCTGCATTGCCACCTTGCTCTCAGTAGCCCACAGCAGCACCTTGGCATTAGTGACCAGCATTGCCACCTTGCTCTCAGTAGCCCACAGCAGCACCTTGGCATTAGTGACCTGCATTGGCACCCTGCTCTCAGTAGCCCACAGCAGCACCTTGGCATTAGTGACCAGCATTGCCACCTTGCTCTCAGTAGCCCACAGCAGCACCTTGGTATTAGTGACCTGCATTGCCACCTTGCTCTCAGTAGCCCACAGTAGCACTTGGCATTAGTGACCTTCATTGCCACCTTGCTCTCAGTAGCCCACAGCAGCACCTTGGCATTAGTGACCTGCATTGCCAACTTGCTCTCAGTACCCCTCAGCAGCGCCTTGGCATTAGTGACCTGCATTGCCACCTTGCTCTCAGTAGCCCACAGCAGCACCTTGGCATTAGTGACCAGCATTGCCACCTTTCTCTCAGTAGCCCACAGCAGCACCTTGGCATTAGTGACCTGCATTGCCACCTTGCTTTCAGTAGCCCACAGCAGCACTTGGCATTAGTGACCCGCTTTGCCACCTTGCTCTCAGTAGTCCACAGCAGCACTTGGCATTAGTGACCTGCATTGGCACCCTGCTCTCAGTAGCCCACAGCAGCACCTTGGCATTAGGGACCTGCATTGCACCTTGCTCTCAGTAGCCCACAGCAGCACCTTGGCATTAGTGACCAGCATTGCCACCTTGCTCTCAGTAGCCCACAGCAGCACCTTGGCATTAATTACCTGCATTGCTATCTTGCTCTCAGTAGCCCACAGCAGCACTTGGCATTAGTGACCTGCATTGCCACCTTGCTTTCAGTAGCCCACAGCAGCACTTGGCATTAGTGACCCACTTTGCCACTTTGCTCTCAGTAGCCCACAGCAGCACTTGGCATTAGTGACCTGCATTGTAACCTTGCTCTCAGTATCCCACAGCAGCACCTTGGCACTAATGACCTGCACTGCCACCTTGCTCTCAGTAACCCACAGCAGCACCTTGGCAATAGTGACCTGCATTGCCACCTTGCTCTCAGTAGCCCACAGCAGCACCTTGGCATTAGTGACCTGCATTGCCACCTTGCTCTCAGTAGCTCACAGCAGCACCTTGGCATTAGTGACCTGCATTGGCACCCTGCTCTCATTAGACCACAGCAGAACCTTGGCATTAGTGACCAGCATTGCCACCTTGTTCTCAGTAGCCTACAGCAGCACTTTGGTATTAGTGACCAGCATTGCCACCTTGCTCTCAGTAGCCCACAGCAGCACTTGGCATTAGTGACCTTCATTGCCACATTGCTCTCAGTAGCCCACAGCAGCACCTTGGCATTAGTGACCTGCATTGCCAACTTGCTCTCAGTACCCCTCAGCAGCGCCTTGGCATTAGTGACCTGCATTGCCACCTTGCTCTCAGTAGCCCACAGCAGCACCTTGGCATTAGTGACCTGCATTGGCACCCTGCTCTCAATAGCCCACAGCAGCACCTTGGCATTAGGGACCTGCATTGCCACCTTGCTCTCAGTAGCCCACAGCAGCACCTTGGCATTAGTGACCAGCATTGCCACCTTGCTCTCAGTAGCCCACAGCAGCACCTTGGCATTAATGACCTGCATTGCTATCTTGCTCTCAGTAGCCCACAGCAGCACTTGGCATTAGTGACCTGCATTGCCACCTTGCTTTCAGTAGCCCACAGCAGCACTTGGCATTAGTGACCCACTTTGCCACCTTGCTTTCAATAGTCCACAGCAGCACTTGGCATTAGTGACCTGCATTGTCACCCTGCTCTCAGTAGCCCACAGCAGCACCTTGGCATTAGGGACCTGCATTGCCACCTTGCTCTCAGTAGCCCACAGCAGCACCTTAGCATTATTGACCAGCATTGCACCTTGCTCTCAGTAGCCCACAGCAGCACCTTGGCATTAGTGACCAGCATTGCCACCTTGCTCTCAGTAGCCCACAGCAGCACCTTGGCATTAATTACCTGCATTGCTATCTTGCTCTCAGTAGCCCACAGCAGCACTTGGCATTAGTGACCTGCATTGCCACCTTGCTTTCAGTAGCCCACAGCAGCACTTGGCATTAGTGACCCACTTTGCCACTTTGCTCTCAGTAGCCCACAGCAGCACTTGGCATTAGTGACCTGCATTGTAACCTTGCTCTCAGTATCCCACAGCAGCACCTTGGCACTAATGACCTGCACTGCCACCTTGCTCTCAGTAACCCACAGCAGCACCTTGGCAATAGTGACCTGCATTGCCACCTTGCTCTCAGTAGCCCACAGCAGCACCTTGGCATTAGTGACCTGCATTGCCACCTTGCTCTCAGTAGCTCACAGCAGCACCTTGGCATTAGTGACCTGCATTGGCACCCTGCTCTCAGTAGCCCACAGCAGAACCTTGGCATTAGTGACCAGCATTGCCACCTTGTTCTCAGTAGCCTACAGCAGCACTTTGGTATTAGTGACCAGCATTGCCACCTTGCTCTCAGTAGCCCACAGCAGCACTTGGCATTAGTGACCTTCATTGCCACATTGCTCTCAGTAGCCCACAGCAGCACCTTGGCATTAGTGACCTGCATTGCCAACTTGCTCTCAGTACCCCTCAGCAGCGCCTTGGCATTAGTGACCTGCATTGCCACCTTGCTCTCAGTAGCCCACAGCAGCACCTTGGCATTAGTGACCTGCATTGGCACCCTGCTCTCAGTAGCCCACAGCAGCACCTTGGCATTAGGGACCTGCATTGCCACCTTGCTCTCAGTAGCCCACAGCAGCACCTTGGCATTAGTGACCAGCATTGCCACCTTGCTCTCAGTAGCCCACAGCAGCACCTTGGCATTAATGACCTGCATTGCTATCTTGCTCTCAGTAGCCCACAGCAGCACTTGGCATTAGTGACCTGCATTGCCACCTTGCTTTCAGTAGCCCACAGCAGCACTTGGCATTAGTGACCCACTTTGCCACCTTGCTCTCAGTAGTCCACAGCAGCACTTGGCATTAGTGACCTGCATTGTCACCCTGCTCTCAGTAGCCCACAGCAGCACCTTGGCATTAGGGACCTGCATTGCCACCTTGCTCTCAGTAGCCCACAGCAGCACCTTAGCATTATTGACCAGCATTGCCACCTTGCTCTCAGTAGCCCACAGCAGCACCTTGGTATTAGTGACCTGCATTGCCACCTTGCTCTCAGTAGCCCATAGTAGCACTTGGCATTAGTGACCTGCATTGCCACCTTGCTCTCAGTAGCCCACAGCAGCACCTTGGCATTAGTGACCTGCATTGCCACCTTGCTCTCAGTACCCCTCAGCAGCACTTGGCATTAGTGACCTGCATTGTGACCCTGCCCTCTGTAGCCCACAGCAGCGCCTTGGCATTAGTGACCTGCATTGCCACCTTGCTCTCAGTAGCCCACAGCAGCACTTGGCATTAGTGACCTGCATCGGCACCCTGCTCTCAGTAGCCCACAGCAGCACCTTGGCATTAGGGACCTGCATTGCCACCTTGCTCTCAGTAGCCCACAGCAGCACCTTGGCATTAGTGACCAGCATTGCCACCTTGCTCTCAGTAGCCCACAGCAGCACCTTGGTATTAGTGACCTGCATTGCCACCTTGCTCTCAGTAGCCCACAGCAGCGCCTTGGCATTAGTGACCTGCATTGCCAACTTGCTCTCAGTACCCCTCAGCAGCGCCTTGGCATTAGTGACCTGCATTGCCACCTTGCTCTCAGTAGCCCACAGCAGCACCTTGGCATTAGTGACCTGCATTGGCACCCTGCTCTCAGTAGCCCACAGCAGCACCTTGGCATTAGGGACCTGCATTGCCACCTTGCTCTCAGTAGCCCACAGCAGCACCTTGGCATTAGTGACCAGCATTGCCACCTTGCTCTCAGTAGCCCACAGCAGCACCTTGGTATTAGTGACCTGCATTGCCACCTTGCTCTCAGTAGCCCACAGTAGCACTTGGCATTAGTGACCTTCATTGCCACCTTGCTCTCAGTAGCCCACAGCAGCACCTTGGCATTAGTGACCTGCATTGCCAACTTGCTCTCAGTACCCCTCAGCAGCGCCTTGGCATTAGTGACCTGCATTGCCACCTTGCTCTCAGTAGCCCACAGCAGCACCTTGGTATTAGTGACCTGCATTGCCACCTTGCTCTCAGTAGCCCACAGTAGCACTTGGCATTAGTGACCTTCATTGCCACCTTGCTCTCAGTAGCCCACAGCAGCACCTTGGCATTAGTGACCTGCATTGCCAACTTGCTCTCAGTACCCCTCAGCACCGCCTTGGCATTAGTGGCCTGCATTGCCACCTTGCTCTCAGTAGCCCACAGCAGCACCTTGGCATTAGTGACCTGTATTGGCACCCTGCTCTCAGTAGCCCACAGCAGCACCTTGGCATTAGGGACCTGCATTGCCACCTTGCTCTCAGTAGCCCACAGCAGCACCTTGGCATTAGTGACCAGCATTGCCACCTTGCTCTCAGTAGCCCACAGCAGCACCTTGGCATTAGTGACCTGCATTGGCACCCTGCTCTCAGTAGCCCACAGCAGCACCTTGGCATTAGTGACCAGCATTGCCACCTTGCTCTCAGTAGCCCACAGCAGCACCTTGGTATTAGTGACCTGCATTGCCACCTTGCTCTCAGTAGCCCACAGTAGCACTTGGCATTAGTGACCTTCATTGCCACCTTGCTCTCAGTAGCCCACAGCAGCACCTTGGCATTAGTGACCTGCATTGCCAACTTGCTCTCAGTACCCCTCAGCAGCGCCTTGGCATTAGTGACCTGCATTGCCACCTTGCTCTCAGTAGCCCACAGCAGCACCTTGGCATTAGTGACCTGTATTGGCACCCTGCTCTCAGTATCCCACAGCAGCACCTTGGCATTAGGGACCTGCATTGCCACCTTGCTCTCAGTAGCCCACAGCAGCACCTTGGCATTAGTGACCAGCATTGCCACCTTTCTCTCAGTAGCCCACAGCAGCACCTTGGCATTAGTGACCTGCATTGCCACCTTGCTTTCAGTAGCCCACAGCAGCACTTGGCATTAGTGACCCACTTTGCCACCTTGCTCTCAGTAGTCCACAGCAGCACTTGGCATTAGAGACCTGCATTGGCACCCTGCTCTCAGTAGCCCACAGCAGCACCTTGGCATTAGGGGCCTGCATTGCACCTTGCTCTCAGTAGCCCACAGCAGCACCTTGGCATTAGTGACCAGCATTGCCACCTTGCTCTCAGTAGCCCACAGCAGCACCTTGGCATTAATTACCTGCATTGCTATCTTGCTCTCAGTAGCCCACAGCAGCACTTGGCATTAGTGACCTGCATTGCCACCTTGCTTTCAGTAGCCCACAGCAGCACTTGGCATTAGTGACCCACTTTGCCACTTTGCTCTCAGTAGCCCACAGCAGCACTTGGCATTAGTGACCTGCATTGTAACCTTGCTCTCAGTAGCGCCCAGCAGCACCTTGGTATCGATGACCTGCATTGCCACCCTGCACTCTGTAGCCCACAGGAGCATCTTGGCATTAGTGACCTGCATTGTAACCTTGCTCTCAGTATCCCACAGCAGCACCTTGGCACTAATGACCTGCACTGCCACCTTGCTCTCAGTAACCCACAGCAGCACCTTGGCAATAGTGACCTGCATTGCCACCTTGCTCTCAGTAGCCCACAGCAGCACCTTGGCATTAGTGACCTGCATTGCCACCTTGCTCTCAGTAGCTCACAGCAGCACCTTGGCATTAGTGACCTGCATTGGCACCCTGCTCTCAGTAGCCCACAGCAGAACCTTGGCATTAGTGACCAGCATTGCCACCTTGCTCTCAGTAGCCCACAGCAGCACCTTGGTATTAGTGACCTGCATTGCCACCTTGCTCTCAGTAGCCAACAGTAGCACTTGGCATTAGTGACCTTCATTGCCACCTTGCTCTCAGTAGCCCACAGCAGCACCTTGGCATTAGTGACCTGCATTGCCAACTTGCTCTCAGTACCCCTCAGCAGCGCCTTGGCATTAGTGACCTGCATTGCCACCTTGCTCTCAGTAGCCCACAGCAGCACCTTGGCATTAGTGACCTGTATTGGCACCCTGCTCTCAGTAGCCCACAGCAGCACCTTGGCATTAGGGACCTGCATTGCCACCTTGCTCTCAGTAGCCCACAGCAGCACCTTGGCATTAGTGACCAGCATTGCCACCTTTCTCTCAGTAGCCCACAGCAGCACCTTGGCATTAGTGACCTGCATTGCCACCTTGCTTTCAGTAGCCCACAGCAGCACTTGGCATTAGTGACCCGCTTTGCCACCTTGCTCTCAGTAGTCCACAGCAGCACTTGGCATTAGTGACCTGCATTGGCACCCTGCTCTCAGTAGCCCACAGCAGCACCTTGGCATTAGGGACCTGCATTGCACCTTGCTCTCAGTAGACCACAGCAGCACCTTGGCATTAGTGACCAGCATTGCCACCTTGCTCTCAGTAGCCCACAGCAGCACCTTGGCATTAATTACCTGCATTGCTATCTTGCTCTCAGTAGCCCACAGCAGCACTTGGCATTAGTGACCTGCATTGCCACCTTGCTTTCAGTAGCCCACAGCAGCACTTGGCATTAGTGACCCACTTTGCCACTTTGCTCTCAGTAGCCCACAGCAGCACTTGGCATTAGTGACCTGCATTGTAACCTTGCTCTCAGTAGCGCCCAGCAGCACCTTGGTATCGATGACCTGCATTGCCACCCTGCACTCTGTAGCCCACAGGAGCATCTTGGCATTAGTGACCTGCATTGTAACCTTGCTCTCAGTATCCCACAGCAGCACCTTGGCACTAATGACCTGCACTGCCACCTTGCTCTCAGTAACCCACAGCAGCACCTTGGCAATAGTGACCTGCATTGCCACCTTGCTCTCAGTAGCCCACAGCAGCACCTTGGCATTAGTGACCTGCATTGCCACCTTGCTCTCAGTAGCTCACAGCAGCACCTTGGCATTAGTGACCTGCATTGGCACCCTGCTCTCAGTAGCCCACAGCAGAACCTTGGCATTAGTGACCAGCATTGCCACCTTGTTCTCAGTAGCCTACAGCAGCACTTTGGTATTAGTGACCAGCATTGCCACCTTGCTCTCAGTAGCCCACAGCAGCACTTGGCATTAGTGACCTTCATTGCCACATTGCTCTCAGTAGCCCACAGCAGCACCTTGGCATTAGTGACCTGCATTGCCAACTTGCTCTCAGTACCCCTCAGCAGCGCCTTGGCATTAGTGACCTGCATTGCCACCTTGCTCTCAGTAGCCCACAGCAGCACCTTGGCATTAGTGACCTGCATTGGCACCCTGCTCTCAGTAGCCCACAGCAACACCTTGGCATTAGGGACCTGCATTGCCACCTTGCTCTCAGTAGCCCACAGCAGCACCTTGGCATTAGTGACCAGCATTGCCACCTTGCTCTCAGTAGCCCACAGCAGCACCTTGGCATTAATGACCTGCATTGCTATCTTGCTCTCAGTAGCCCACAGCAGCACTTGGCATTAGTGACCTGCATTGCCACCTTGCTTTCAGTAGCCCACAGCAGCACTTGGCATTAGTGACCCACTTTGCCACCTTGCTCTCAGTAGTCCACAGCAGCACTTGGCATTAGTGACCTGCATTGTCACCCTGCTCTCAGTAGCCCACAGCAGCACCTTGGCATTAGGGACCTGCATTGCCACCTTGCTCTCAGTAGCCCACAGCAGCACCTTAGCATTATTGACCAGCATTGCCACCTTGCTCTCAGTAGCCCACAGCAGCACCTTGGTATTAGTGACCTGCATTGCCACCTTGCTCTCAGTAGCCCACAGTAGCACTTGGCATTAGTGACCTGCATTGCCACCTTGCTCTCAGTAGCCCACAGCAGCACCTTGGCATTAGTGACCTGCATTGCCACCTTGCTCTCAGTACCCCTCAGCAGCACTTGGCATTAGTGACCTGCATTGTGACCCTGCCCTCTGTAGCCCACAGCAGCGCCTTGGCATTAGTGACCTGCATTGCCACCTTGCTCTCAGTAGCCCACAGCAGCACTTGGCATTAGTGACCTGCATTGTCACCCTGCTCTCAGTAGCCCACAGCAGCACCTTGGCATTAGGGACCTGCATTGCCACCTTGCTCTCAGTAGCCCACAGCAGCACCTTGACATTATTGACCAGCATTGCCACCTTGCTCTCAGTAGCCCACAGCAGCACCTTGGTATTAGTGACCTGCATTGCCACCTTGCTCTCAGTAGCTCACAGTAGCACTTGGCATTAGTGACCTGCATTGCCACCTTGCTCTCAGTAGCCCACAGCAGCACCTTGGCATTAGTGACCTGCATTGCCACCTTGCTCTCAGTACCCCTCAGCAGCACTTGGCATTAGTGACCTGCATTGTGACCCTGCCCTCTGTAGCCCACAGCAGAGCCTTGGCATTAGTGACCTGCATTGCCACCTTGCTCTCAGTAGCCCACAGCAGCACCTTGGCATTAGTGACCTGCATTGGCACCCTGCTCTCAGTAGTCCACAGCAGCACCTTGGCATTAGGGACGTGCATTGCCACCTTGCTCTCAGTAGCCCACAGCAGCACCGTGGCATTAGTGACCAGCATTGCAACCTTGCTCTCAGTAGCGCACAGCAGCACCTTGATATTAATGACCTGCATTGCTAGCTTGCTCTCAGTAGCCCACAGCAGCTCTTGGCATTAGTGACCTGCATTGCCACCTTGCTTTCAGTAGCCCACAGCAGCACTTGGCATTAGTGACCTGTTTTAACACCTTGCTCTCAGAAGCCCACAGCAGCACTTGGCATTAGTGACCTGCATTGTCACCCTGCCCTCTGTAGCCCACAGGAGCACCTTGGCATTAGTGACCTGCATTGTAACCTTGCTCTCAATAGCCCACAGCAGCACCTTGGCATTAGGGACCTGCATTGCCACCTTGCTCTCAGTAGCCCACAGCAGCACCTTGGCATTAGTGACCAGCATTGCCACCTTGCTCTCAGTAGCCTACAGCAGCACTTTGGTATTAGTGACCTGCATTGCCACCTTGCTCTCAGTAGCCCACAGCAGCACTTGGCATTAGTGACCTGCATTGCCACCTTGCTCTCAGTAGCCCACAGCAGCACCTTGGCATTAGGGACCTGCATTGCACCTTGCTCTCAGTAGCCCACAGCAGCACCTTGGCATTAGTGACCAGCATTGCCACCTTGCTCTCAGTAGCCCACAGCAGCACCTTGGCATTAATTACCTGCATTGCTATCTTGCTCTCAGTAGCCCACAGCAGCACTTGGCATTAGTGACCTGCATTGTCACCCTGCCCTCTGTAGCCCACATGAGCACCTTGGCATTAGTGACCTGCATTGTAACCTTGCTCTCAGTAGCGCCCAGCAGCACCTTGGTATCGATGACCTGCATTGCCACCCTGCCCTCTGTAGCCCACAGGAGCACCTTGGCATTAGTGACCTGCATTGTAACCTTGCTCTCAGTAGCCCACAGCAGCACCTTGGCACTAATGACCTGCACTGCCACCTTGCACTCAGTAACCCACAGCAGCACCTTGGCATTAGTGACCTGCATTGTAACCTTACTCTCAGTAGCCCACTGCAGCGCCTTGGCATTAGTGACCTCCATTGCCACCTTGCTCTCATTAGCCCATAGCAGCACCTTGGCATTAATGACCTGCATTGTCACCCTGCCCTCTATAGCCCACAGGCGCACTTGGCATTAGTGACCTGCATTGTCACCCTGCCCTCTGTAGCCCACATGAGCACCTTGGCATTAGTGACCTGCATTGTAACCTTGCTCTCAGTAGCGCCCAGCAGCACCTTGGTATCGATGACCTGCATTACCACCCTGCGCTCTGTAGCCCACAGGAGCATCTTGTCATTAGTGACCTGCACTGTAGCCTTGCTCTCAGTAGCCCACAGCAACACCTTGGCACTAATGACCTGCACTGCCACCTTGCTCTCAGTAACCCACAGCAGCACCTTGGCATTAGTGACCTGCATTGCCACCTTGCTCTCAGTAGCCCACAGCAGCACCTTGGCATTAGTGACCTGCATTGCCACCTTGCTCTCAGTAGCTCACAGCAGCACCTTGGCATTAGTGACCTGCATTGGCACCCTCCTCTCAGTAGCCCACAGCAGCACCTTGGCATTAGTGACCAGCATTGCCACCTTGCTCTCAGTAGCCCACAGCAGCACCTTGGTATTAGTGACCTGCATTGCCACCTTGCTCTCAGTGGCCCACAGTAGCACTTGGCATTAGTGACCTTCATTGCCACCTTGCTCTCAGTAGCCCACAGCAGCACCTTGGCATTAGTGAACTGCATTGCCAACTTGCTCTCAGTACCCCTCAGCAGCGCCTTGGCATTAGTGACCTGCATTGCCACCTTGCTCTCAGTAGCCCACAGCAGCACCTTGGCATTAGTGACCTGTATTGGCACCCTGCTCTCAGTAGCCCACAGCAGCACCTTGGCATTAGGGACCTGCATTGTCACCTTGCTCTCAGTAGCCCACAGCAGCACCTTGGCATTAGTGACCAGCATTGCCACCTTGCTCTCAGTAGCCCACAGCAGCACCTTGCCATTAGTGACCTGCATTGCCACCTTGCTTTCAGTAGCCCACAGCAGCACTTGGCATTATTGACCCGCTTTGCCACCTTGCTCTCAGTAGTCCACAGCAGCACTTGGCATTAGTGACCTGCATTGTCACCCTGCTCTCAGTAGCCCACAGCAGCACCTTGGCATTAGTGACCTGCATTGCCACCTTGCTCTCAGTAGCCCACAGCAGCACCTTGGCATTAGTGACCAGCATTGCCACCTTGCTCTCAGTAGCCCACAGCAGCACCTTGGTATTAGTGACCTGCATTGCCACCTTGCTCTCAGTAGCCCACAGCAGCACCTTGGCATTAGTGACCTGCATTGCCACCTTGCTCTCAGTAGCCCACAGCAGCACCTTGGCATTAGTGATCTGCATTGCCACCTTGCTCTCAGTACCCATCAGCAGCACTTGGCATTAGTGACCTTCATTGTGACCCTGCCCTCTGTAGCCCACAGCAGGGCCTTGGCATTAGTGACCTGCATTGCCACCTTGCTCTCAGTAGCCCACAGCAGCACCTTGGCATTAGTGACCTGCATTGGCACCCTGCTCTCAGTAGCCCACAGCAGCACCTTGGCATTATGGACGTGCATTGCCAACTTGCTCTCAGTAGCCCACAGCAGTACTGTGGCATTAGTGACCAGCATTGCAACCTTGCTCTCAGTAGCCCACAGCAGCACCTTGACATTAATGACCTGCATTGCTATCTTGCTCTCAGTAGCCCACAGCAGCTCTTGGCATTAGTGACCTGCATTGCCACCTTGCTTTCAGTAGCCCACAGCAGCACTTGGCATTAGTGACCTGTTTTGCCACCTTGCTCTCAGAAGCCCACAGCAGCACTTGGCATTAGTGACCTGCATTGTCACCCTGCCCTCTGTAGCCCACAGGAGCACCTTGGCATTAGTGACCTGCATTGCCACCTTGCTCTCAGTAGCCCACAGCAGCACCTTGGCATTAGTGACCGGCATTGTAACATTGCTCTCAGTAGCACACAGCAGCACCTTGGCATTAGGGACCTGCATTGCCACCTTGCTCTCAGTAGCCCACAGCAGCACCTTGGCATTAGTGACCGGCATTGTCACCTTGCTCTCAGTAGCCTACAGCAGCACTTTGGTATTAGTGACCTGCATTGCCACCTTGCTCTCAGTAGCCCACAGCAGCACTTGGCATTAGTGACCTGCATTGCCACCTTGCTCTCAGTAGCCCACAGCAGCACCTTGGCATTAGTGACCTGCACTGCCACCTTGCTCTCAGTGCCCCTCAGCTGTACTTGGCATTAGTGACCTACATTGTCACACTGCCCTCTGTAGCCCACAGCAGCACCTTGGCATTAGTGACCTGCATTGCCACCTTGCTCTCAGTAGCTCACAGCAGCACCTTGGCATTAGTGACCTGCATTGGCACCCTGCTCTCACTAGCCCACAGCAGCACCTTGGCATTAGTGACCAGCATTGCCACCTTGCTCTCAGTAGCCCACAGCAGCACCTTGGCATTAATTACCTGCATTGCTATCTTGCTCTCAGTAGCCCACAGCAGCACTTGGCATTAGTGACCTGCATTGCCACCTTGCTTTCAGTATCCCACAGCAGCACTTGGCATTAGTGACCCACTTTGCCACCTTGCTCTCAGTAGCCCACAGCAGCACTTGGCATTAGTGACCTGCATTGTCACCCTGCCCTCTGTAGCCCACATGAGCACCTTGGCATTAGTGACCTGCAATGTAACCTTGCTCTCAGTAGCGCCCAGCAGCACCTTGGTATCGATGACCTGCATTGCCACCCTGCCCTCTGTAGCCCACAGGAGCATCTTGGCATTAGTGACCTGCATTGTAACCTTGCTCTCAGTAGCCCAGAGCAGCACCTTGGCACTAATGACCTGCACTGCCACCTTGCTCTCAGTAACGCACAGCAGCACCTTGGCATTAGTGACCTGCATTGCCACCTTGCTCTCAGTAGCCCACAGCAGCACCTTGGCATTAGTGACCTGCACTGCCACCTTGCTCTCAGTACCCCTCAGCTGCACTTGGCATTAGTGACCTGCATTGTCACCCTGCCCTCTGTAGCCCACAGCAGCACCTTGGCATTAGTGACCTGCATTGCCACCTTGCTCTCAGTAGCTCACAGCAGCACCTTGGCATTAGTGACCTGCATTGGCACCCTGCTCTCAGTAGCCCACAGCAGCACCTTGGCATTAGGGACCTGCATTGCACCTTGCTCTCAGTAGCCCACAGCAGCACCTTGGCATTAGTGACCAGCATTGCCACCCTACTCTCAGTAGCCCACAGCAGCACCTTGGAATTAATTACCTGCATTGCTATCTTGCTCTCAGTAGCCCACAGCAGCACTTGGCATTAGTGACCTGCATTGCCACCTTGCTTTCACTAGCCCACAGCAGCACTTGGCATTAGTGACCCATTTTGCCACCTTGCTCTCAGTAGCCCACAGCAGCACTTGGCATTAGTGTCCTGCATTGTCACCCTGCCCTCTGTAGCCCACAGGAGCACCTTGGCATTAGTGACCGGCATTGTAACATTGCTCTCAGTAGCCCACAGCAGCACCTTGGCACTAATGACCTGTACGGCCACCTTGCTCTCAGTAACCCACTGCAGCACCTTGGCATTAGTGACCTGCATTGGCACCCTGCTCTCAGTAGCCCACAGCAGCACCTTGGCATTAATGACCTGCATTGCTATCTTGCTCTCAGTAGCCCACAGCTGAACTTGGCATTAGTGCCCTGCATTGCCACCTTGCTTTCAGTAGCCTACAGCAGCACTTGGCATTAGTGACCTGCATTATCACACTGCCCTCTGTAGACCACTGCAGCAACTTGGCATTAATGACCTGCATTGTAACCTTGCTCTCAAAAGCCCACAGCAGCACCTTGGCATCGATGAACTGCATTGCCACTCTGCCCTCTGTAGCCCACAGGAGCACCTTGGCATTAGTGACCTGCATTGTAACTTTGCTCTCAGTAACCCACAGCAGCACCTTGGCACTAGTGACCTGCATTGTAACTTTGCTCTCAGTAGCCCACAGCAGCACCTTGGCACTAGTTACCTGCACTGCCACCTTGCTCTCAGTAACCCACAGCAGCACCTTGGCATTAGTGACCTGCATTGTAACCTAACTCTCAGTAGCCCACAGCAGCACCTTGGCATTAGTGACCTGCATTGCAACCTTGCTCTCAGTACCCCACAGCATCACCTTGGCATTAATGACCTGCATTGCTATCTTGCTCTCAGTAGCCCACAGCAGCACCTTGGCATTAGTGACCTGCATTGCCACCTTGCTCTCAGTAGCCCACACCAGCACATTGGCATTAATGACCTGCATTGTAACCTTGCTCTCAGTAACCCACAGCAGCGCTTTGCATTAGTGACCTGCATTGCCACCTTGCTCTCAGTAGCCCACAGCAGCACATTGGCATTAATGACCTGCATTGTCACCTTGCTCTCAGTAGCCCACAGCAGCACCTTGGCCGTAGTGACCTGCATTGCCACCTAGCTCTTAGTAGCCCACAGCAGCACCTTGGCATTATTGACCTGCATTGCCACCTTGCTCTCAGTAGCCACAGCAGCACCTTGGCATTAGTGTCCTGCATTGTAACCTTACTCTCAGTAGCCCAAAGCAGCGCCTTGGCATTAGTGACCTGCATTGCCACCTTGATCTCAGTAGCACACAGCAGCACTTGGCATCGATGACCTGCATTGTCACCCTGCTCTCAGTAGCCCACAGCAGCACCTTGGCATTAGTGACCTGCATTGTCACCCTTCCCTCTGTAGACCACAGCAGCACTTGGCATTAGTGACCTGCAATGCCACCTTGCTCTCAGTAGCCCACAGCAGCACTTGGCATTAGGGACCTGCAATACCACCCTGCCCTCTGTAGCCCACAGGAGCACCTTGGCATTATTGATCAGTATTGTCACCCTGCTCCTGGTAGCCCACTTCAGCACTTTGCCATTAGTGACCCCCATTGTCACCCTGCCCTCTGTAGCCCACAGCAGCACCTTGGCTTAGTGACCTACATTGCCACCTTGCTCTCAGTAGCCCACAGCAGCACCTTGGCATTAGTGACCCGCATTGCCACCTTGCTCTCAGTAGCCCACAGCAGCACCTTGGCTTAGTGACCTGCATTGCCACCTTGCTCTCAGTAGCCCACAGCAGCACCTTGGCATTAGTGACATGCATTGCCACCATGCTCTCAGTAGCCCACAGCAGCACTTGGCATTAGTGACCTGCATTGCTACCCTGCCCTCTGTAGCCCACAGGAGCACCTTGGCATTAGTGATCAGTATTGTCACCCTGCTCCTAGTAGCCCACTTCAGCACTTTGGCATTAGTGACCTGCATTGTCACCCTGCCCTCTGTAGCCCAGAGCAGCACCTTGGCATTAGTGACCTGCATTGCCACCTTGCTCTCAGTAGCCCACAGCAGCACCTTAGCATTAGTGACCTGCATTGCCACCTTGCTCTCAGTAGCCCACAGCAGGACCTTGGCATTAATGACCTGCATTGCTATCTTGCTCTCAGTACCCCTCAGCAGCACTTGGCATTAGTGACCTGCATTGCCACCTTGCTCTCAGTAGCCCACAGCAGCACCTTGGTATTAGTGACCTGCATTGCCACCTTGCTCTCAGTAGCCCACAGTAGCACTTGGCATTAGTGACCTTCATTGCCACCTTGCTCTCAGTAGCCCACAGCAGCGCCTTGGCATTAGTGACCTGCATTGCCAACTTGCTCTCAGTACCCCTCAGCAGCGCCTTGGCATTAGTGACCTGCATTGCCACCTTGCTCTCAGTAGCCCACAGCAGCACCTTGGCATTAGTGACCTGCATTGGCACCCTGCTCTCAGTAGCCCACAGCAGCACCTTGGCATTAGGGACCTGCATTGCCACCTTGCTCTCAGTAGCCCACAGCAGCACCTTGGCATTAGTGACCAGCATTGCCACCTTGCTCTCAGTAGCCCACAGCAGCACCTTGGTATTAGTGACCTGCATTGCCACCTTGCTCTCAGTAGCCCACAGTAGCACTTGGCATTAGTGACCTTCATTGCCACCTTGCTCTCAGTAGCCCACAGCAGCACCTTGGCATTAGTGACCTGCATTGCCAACTTGCTCTCAGTACCCCTCAGCAGCGCCTTGGCATTAGTGAACTGCATTGCCACCTTGCTCTCAGTAGCCCACAGCAGCACCTTGGTATTAGTGACCTGCATTGCCACCTTGCTCTCAGTAGCCCACAGTAGCACTTGGCATTAGTGACCTTCATTGCCACCTTGCTCTCAGTAGCCCACAGCAGCACCTTGGCATTAGGGACCTGCATTGCCAACTTGCTCTCAGTACCCCTCAGCACCGCCTTGGCATTAGTGGCCTGCATTGCCACCTTGCTCTCAGTAGCCCACAGCAGCACCTTGGCATTAGTGACCTGTATTGGCACCCTGCTCTCAGTAGCCCACAGCAGCACCTTGGCATTAGGGACCTGCATTGCCACCTTGCTCTCAGTAGCCCACAGCAGCACCTTGGCATTAGTGACCAGCATTGCCACCTTGCTCTCAGTAGCCCACAGCAGCACCTTGGCATTAGTGACCTGCATTGGCACCCTGCTCTCAGTAGCCCACAGCAGCACCTTGGCATTAGTGACCAGCATTGCCACCTTGCTCTCAGTAGCCCACAGCAGCACCTTGGTATTAGTGACCTGCATTGCCACCTTGCTCTCAGTAGCCCACAGTAGCACTTGGCATTAGTGACCTTCATTGCCACCTTGCTCTCAGTAGCCCACAGCAGCACCTTGGCATTAGTGACCTGCATTGCCAACTTGCTCTCAGTACCCCTCAGCAGCGCCTTGGCATTAGTGACCTGCATTGCCACCTTGCTCTCAGTAGCCCACAGCAGCACCTTGGCATTAGTGACCTGTATTGGCACCCTGCTCTCAGTATCCCACAGCAGCACCTTGGCATTAGGGACCTGCATTGCCACCTTGCTCTCAGTAGCCCACAGCAGCACCTTGGCATTAGTGACCAGCATTGCCACCTTTCTCTCAGTAGCCCACAGCAGCACCTTGGCATTAGTGACCTGCATTGCCACCTTGCTTTCAGTAGCCCACAGCAGCACTTGGCATTAGTGACCCGCTTTGCCACCTTGCTCTCAGTAGTCCACAGCAGCACTTGGCATTAGTGACCTGCATTGGCACCCTGCTCTCAGTAGCCCACAGCAGCACCTTGGCATTAGGGACCTGCATTGCACCTTGCTCTCAGTAGCCCACAGCAGCACCTTGGCATTAGTGACCAGCATTGCCACCTTGCTCTCAGTAGCCCACAGCAGCACCTTGGCATTAATTACCTGCATTGCTATCTTGCTCTCAGTAGCCCACAGCAGCACTTGGCATTAGTGACCTGCATTGCCACCTTGCTTTCAGTAGCCCACAGCAGCACTTGGCATTAGTGACCCACTTTGCCACTTTGCTCTCAGTAGCCCACAGCAGCACTTGGCATTAGTGACCTGCATTGCCACCCTGCACTCTGTAGCCCACAGGAGCATCTTGGCATTAGTGACCTGCATTGTAACCTTGCTCTCAGTATCCCACAGCAGCACCTTGGCACTAATGACCTGCACTGCCACCTTGCTCTCAGTAACCCACAGCAGCACCTTGGCAATAGTGACCTGCATTGCCACCTTGCTCTCAGTAGCCCACAGCAGCACCTTGGCATTAGTGACCTGCATTGCCACCTTGCTCTCAGTAGCTCACAGCAGCACCTTGGCATTAGTGACCTGCATTGGCACCCTGCTCTCAGTAGCCACAGCAGCACCTTGGCATTAGTGTCCTGCATTGTAACCTTACTCTCAGTAGCCCAAAGCAGCGCCTTGGCATTAGTGACCTGCATTGCCACCTTGATCTCAGTAGCACACAGCAGCACTTGGCATCGATGACCTGCATTGTCACCCTGCTCTCAGTAGCCCACAGCAGCACCTTGGCATTAGTGACCTGCATTGTCACCCTTCCCTCTGTAGACCACAGCAGCACTTGGCATTAGTGACCTGCAATGCCACCTTGCTCTCAGTAGCCCACAGCAGCACTTGGCATTAGGGACCTGCAATACCACCCTGCCCTCTGTAGCCCACAGGAGCACCTTGGCATTATTGATCAGTATTGTCACCCTGCTCCTGGTAGCCCACTTCAGCACTTTGCCATTAGTGACCCCCATTGTCACCCTGCCCTCTGTAGCCCACAGCAGCACCTTGGCTTAGTGACCTACATTGCCACCTTGCTCTCAGTAGCCCACAGCAGCACCTTGGCATTAGTGACCCGCATTGCCACCTTGCTCTCAGTAGCCCACAGCAGCACCTTGGCTTAGTGACCTGCATTGCCACCTTGCTCTCAGTAGCCCACAGCAGCACCTTGGCATTAGTGACATGCATTGCCACCATGCTCTCAGTAGCCCACAGCAGCACTTGGCATTAGTGACCTGCATTGCTACCCTGCCCTCTGTAGCCCACAGGAGCACCTTGGCATTAGTGATCAGTATTGTCACCCTGCTCCTAGTAGCCCACTTCAGCACTTTGGCATTAGTGACCTGCATTGTCACCCTGCCCTCTGTAGCCCAGAGCAGCACCTTGGCATTAGTGACCTGCATTGCCACCTTGCTCTCAGTAGCCCACAGCAGCACCTTAGCATTAGTGACCTGCATTGCCACCTTGCTCTCAGTAGCCCACAGCAGGACCTTGGCATTAATGACCTGCATTGCTATCTTGCTCTCAGTACCCCTCAGCAGCACTTGGCATTAGTGACCTGCATTGCCACCTTGCTCTCAGTAGCCCACAGCAGCACCTTGGTATTAGTGACCTGCATTGCCACCTTGCTCTCAGTAGCCCACAGTAGCACTTGGCATTAGTGACCTTCATTGCCACCTTGCTCTCAGTAGCCCACAGCAGCGCCTTGGCATTAGTGACCTGCATTGCCAACTTGCTCTCAGTACCCCTCAGCAGCGCCTTGGCATTAGTGACCTGCATTGCCACCTTGCTCTCAGTAGCCCACAGCAGCACCTTGGCATTAGTGACCTGCATTGGCACCCTGCTCTCAGTAGCCCACAGCAGCACCTTGGCATTAGGGACCTGCATTGCCACCTTGCTCTCAGTAGCCCACAGCAGCACCTTGGCATTAGTGACCAGCATTGCCACCTTGCTCTCAGTAGCCCACAGCAGCACCTTGGTATTAGTGACCTGCATTGCCACCTTGCTCTCAGTAGCCCACAGTAGCACTTGGCATTAGTGACCTTCATTGCCACCTTGCTCTCAGTAGCCCACAGCAGCACCTTGGCATTAGTGACCTGCATTGCCAACTTGCTCTCAGTACCCCTCAGCAGCGCCTTGGCATTAGTGAACTGCATTGCCACCTTGCTCTCAGTAGCCCACAGCAGCACCTTGGTATTAGTGACCTGCATTGCCACCTTGCTCTCAGTAGCCCACAGTAGCACTTGGCATTAGTGACCTTCATTGCCACCTTGCTCTCAGTAGCCCACAGCAGCACCTTGGCATTAGGGACCTGCATTGCCAACTTGCTCTCAGTACCCCTCAGCACCGCCTTGGCATTAGTGGCCTGCATTGCCACCTTGCTCTCAGTAGCCCACAGCAGCACCTTGGCATTAGTGACCTGTATTGGCACCCTGCTCTCAGTAGCCCACAGCAGCACCTTGGCATTAGGGACCTGCATTGCCACCTTGCTCTCAGTAGCCCACAGCAGCACCTTGGCATTAGTGACCAGCATTGCCACCTTGCTCTCAGTAGCCCACAGCAGCACCTTGGCATTAGTGACCTGCATTGGCACCCTGCTCTCAGTAGCCCACAGCAGCACCTTGGCATTAGTGACCAGCATTGCCACCTTGCTCTCAGTAGCCCACAGCAGCACCTTGGTATTAGTGACCTGCATTGCCACCTTGCTCTCAGTAGCCCACAGTAGCACTTGGCATTAGTGACCTTCATTGCCACCTTGCTCTCAGTAGCCCACAGCAGCACCTTGGCATTAGTGACCTGCATTGCCAACTTGCTCTCAGTACCCCTCAGCAGCGCCTTGGCATTAGTGACCTGCATTGCCACCTTGCTCTCAGTAGCCCACAGCAGCACCTTGGCATTAGTGACCTGTATTGGCACCCTGCTCTCAGTATCCCACAGCAGCACCTTGGCATTAGGGACCTGCATTGCCACCTTGCTCTCAGTAGCCCACAGCAGCACCTTGGCATTAGTGACCAGCATTGCCACCTTTCTCTCAGTAGCCCACAGCAGCACCTTGGCATTAGTGACCTGCATTGCCACCTTGCTTTCAGTAGCCCACAGCAGCACTTGGCATTAGTGACCCGCTTTGCCACCTTGCTCTCAGTAGTCCACAGCAGCACTTGGCATTAGTGACCTGCATTGGCACCCTGCTCTCAGTAGCCCACAGCAGCACCTTGGCATTAGGGACCTGCATTGCACCTTGCTCTCAGTAGCCCACAGCAGCACCTTGGCATTAGTGACCAGCATTGCCACCTTGCTCTCAGTAGCCCACAGCAGCACCTTGGCATTAATTACCTGCATTGCTATCTTGCTCTCAGTAGCCCACAGCAGCACTTGGCATTAGTGACCTGCATTGCCACCTTGCTTTCAGTAGCCCACAGCAGCACTTGGCATTAGTGACCCACTTTGCCACTTTGCTCTCAGTAGCCCACAGCAGCACTTGGCATTAGTGACCTGCATTGCCACCCTGCACTCTGTAGCCCACAGGAGCATCTTGGCATTAGTGACCTGCATTGTAACCTTGCTCTCAGTATCCCACAGCAGCACCTTGGCACTAATGACCTGCACTGCCACCTTGCTCTCAGTAACCCACAGCAGCACCTTGGCAATAGTGACCTGCATTGCCACCTTGCTCTCAGTAGCCCACAGCAGCACCTTGGCATTAGTGACCTGCATTGCCACCTTGCTCTCAGTAGCTCACAGCAGCACCTTGGCATTAGTGACCTGCATTGGCACCCTGCTCTCAGTAGCCCACAGCAGAACCTTGGCATTAGTGACCAGCATTTCCACCTTGCTCTCAGTAGCCCACAGCAGCACCTTGGTATTAGTGACCTGAATTGCCACCTTGCTCTCAGTAGCCCACAGTAGCACTTGGCATTAGTGACCTTCATTGCCACCTTGCTCTCAGTAGCCCACAGCAGCACCTTGGCATTAGTGACCTGCATTGCCAACTTGCTCTCAGTACCCCTCAGCAGCGCCTTGGCATTAGTGACCTGCATTGCCACCTTGCTCTCAGTAGCCCACAGCAGCACCTTGGCATTAGTGACCTGTATTGGCACCCTGCTCTCAGTAGCCCACAGCAGCACCTTGGCATTAGGGACCTGCATTGCCACCTTGCTCTCAGTAGCCCACAGCAGCACCTTGGCATTAGTGACCAGCATTGCCACCTTTCTCTCAGTAGCCCACAGCAGCACCTTGGCATTAGTGACCTGCATTGCCACCTTGCTTTCAGTAGCCCACAGCAGCACTTGGCATTAGTGACCCGCTTTGCCACCTTGCTCTCAGTAGTCCACAGCAGCACTTGGCATTAGTGACCTGCATTGGCACCCTGCTCTCAGTAGCCCACTGCAGCACCTTGGCATTAGGGACCTGCATTGCACCTTGCTCTCAGTAGACCACAGCAGCACCTTGGCATTAGTGACCAGCATTGCCACCTTGCTCTCAGTAGCCCACAGCAGCACCTTGGCATTAATTACCTGCATTGCTATCTTGCTCTCAGTAGACCACAGCAGCACTTGGCATTAGTGACCTGCATTGCCACCTTGCTTTCAGTAGCCCACAGCAGCACTTGGCATTAGTGACCCACTTTGCCACTTTGCTCTCAGTAGCCCACAGCAGCACTTGGCATTAGTGACCTGCATTGTAACCTTGCTCTCAGTAGCGCCCAGCAGCACCTTGGTATCGATGACCTGCATTGCCACCCTGCACTCTGTAGCCCACAGGAGCATCTTGGCATTAGTGACCTGCATTGTAACCTTGCTCTCAGTATCCCACAGCAGCACCTTGGCACTAATGACCTGCACTGCCACCTTGCTCTCAGTAACCCACAGCAGCACCTTGGCAATAGTGACCTGCATTGCCACCTTGCTCTCAGTAGCCCACAGCAGCACCTTGGCATTAGTGACCTGCATTGCCACCTTGCTCTCAGTAGCTCACAGCAGCACCTTGGCATTAGTGACCTGCATTGGCACCCTGCTCTCAGTAGCCCACAGCAGAACCTTGGCATTAGTGACCAGCATTGCCACCTTGTTCTCAGTCGCCTACAGCAGCACTTTGGTATTAGTGACCAGCATTGCCACCTTGCTCTCAGTAGCCCACAGCAGCACTTGGCATTAGTGACCTTCATTGCCACATTGCTCTCAGTAGCCCACAGCAGCACCTTGGCATTAGTGACCTGCATTGCCAACTTGCTCTCAGTACCCCTCAGCAGCGCCTTGGCATTAGTGACCTGCATTGCCACCTTGCTCTCAGTAGCCCACAGCAGCACCTTGGCATTAGTGACCTGCATTGGCACCCTGCTCTCAGTAGCCCACAGCAGCACCTTGGCATTAGGGACCTGCATTGCCACCTTGCTCTCAGTAGCCCACAGCAGCACCTTGGCATTAGTGACCAGCATTGCCACCTTGCTCTCAGTAGCCCACAGCAGCACCTTGGCATTAATGACCTGCATTGCTATCTTGCTCTCAGTAGCCCACAGCAGCACTTGGCATTAGTGACCTGCATTGCCACCTTGCTTTCAGTAGCCCACAGCAGCACTTGGCATTAGTGACCCACTTTGCCACCTTCCTCTCAGTAGTCCACAGCAGCACTTGGCATTAGTGACCTGCATTGTCACCCTGCTCTCAGTAGCCCACAGCAGCACCTTGGCATTAGGGACCTGCATTGCCACCTTGCTCTCAGTAGCCCACAGCAGCACCTTAGCATTATTGACCAGCATTGCCACCTTGCTCTCAGTAGCCCACAGCAGCACCTTGGTATTAGTGACCTGCATTGCCACCTTGCTCTCAGTAGCCCACAGTAGCACTTGGCATTAGTGACCTGCATTGCCACCTTGCTCTCAGTAGCCCACAGCAGCACCTTGGCATTAGTGACCTGCATTGCCACCTTGCTCTCAGTACCCCTCAGCAGCACTTGGCATTAGTGACCTGCATTGTGACCCTGCCCTCTGTAGCCCACAGCAGCGCCTTGGCATTAGTGACCTGCATTGCCACCTTGCTCTCAGTAGCCCACAGCAGCACTTGGCATTAGTGACCTGCATTGTCACCCTGCTCTCAGTAGCCCACAGCAGCACCTTGGCATTAGGGACCTGCATTGCCACCTTGCTCTCAGTAGCCCACAGCAGCACCTTGACATTATTGACCAGCATTGCCACCTTGCTCTCAGTAGCCCACAGCAGCACCTTGGTATTAGTGACCTGCATTGCCACCTTGCTCTCAGTAGCTCACAGTAGCACTTGGCATTAGTGACCTGCATTGCCACCTTGCTCTCAGTAGCCCACAGCAGCACCTTGGCATTAGTGACCTGCATTGCCACCTTGCTCTCAGTACCCCTCAGCAGCACTTGGCATTAGTGACCTGCATTGTGACCCTGCCCTCTGTAGCCTACAGCAGAGCCTTGGCATTAGTGACCTGCATTGCCACCTTGCTCTCAGTAGCCCACAGCAGCACCTTGGCATTAGTGACCTGCATTGGCACCCTGCTCTCAGTAGTCCACAGCAGCACCTTGGCATTAGGGACGTGCATTGCCACCTTGCTCTCAGTAGCCCACAGCAGCACCGTGGCATTAGTGACCAGCATTGCAACCTTGCTCTCAGTAGCGCACAGCAGCACCTTGATATTAATGACCTGCATTGCTATCTTGCTCTCAGTAGCCCACAGCAGCTCTTGGCATTAGTGACCTGCATTGCCACCTTGCTTTCAGTAGCCCACAGCAGCACTTGGCATTAGTGACCTGTTTTAACACCTTGCTCTCAGAAGCCCACAGCAGCACTTGGCATTAGTGACCTGCATTGTCACCCTGCCCTCTGTAGCCCACAGGAGCACCTTGGCATTAGTGACCTGCATTGTAACCTTGCTCTCAATAGCCCACAGCAGCACCTTGGCATTAGGGACCTGCATTGCCACCTTGCTCTCAGTAGCCCACAGCAGCACCTTGGCATTAGTGACCAGCATTGCCACCTTGCTCTCAGTAGCCTACAGCAGCACTTTGGTATTAGTGACCTGCATTGCCACCTTGCTCTCAGTAGCCCACAGCAGCACTTGGCATTAGTGACCTGCATTGCCACCTTGCTCTCAGTAGCCCACAGCAGCACCTTGGCATTAGGGACCTGCATTGCACCTTGCTCTCAGTAGCCCACAGCAGCACCTTGGCATTAGTGACCAGCATTGCCACCTTGCTCTCAGTAGCCCACAGCAGCACCTTGGCATTAATTACCTGCATTGCTATCTTGCTCTCAGTAGCCCACAGCAGCACTTGGCATTAGTGACCTGCATTGTCACCCTGCCCTCTGTAGCCCACATGAGCACCTTGGCATTAGTGACCTGCATTGTAACCTTGCTCTCAGTAGCGCCCAGCAGCACCTTGGTATCGATGACCTGCATTGCCACCCTGCCCTCTGTAGCCCACAGGAGCACCTTGGCATTAGTGACCTGCATTGTAACCTTGCTCTCAGTAGCCCACAGCAGCACCTTGGCACTAATGACCTGCACTGCCACCTTGCACTCAGTAACCCACAGCAGCACCTTGGCATTAGTGACCTGCATTGTAACCTTACTCTCAGTAGCCCACTGCAGCGCCTTGGCATTAGTGACCTCCATTGCTACCTTGCTCTCATTAGCCCATAGCAGCACCTTGGCATTAATGACCTGCATTGTCACCCTGCCCTCTATAGCCCACAGGCGCACTTGGCATTAGTGACCTGCATTGTCACCCTGCCCTCTGTAGCCCACATGAGCACCTTGGCATTAGTGACCTGCATTGTAACCTTGCTCTCAGTAGCGCCCAGCAGCACCTTGGTATCGATGACCTGCATTACCACCCTGCGCTCTGTAGCCCACAGGAGCATCTTGTCCTTAGTGACCTGCACTGTAACCTTGCTCTCAGTAGCCCACAGCAACACCTTGGCACTAATGACCTGCACTGCCACCTTGCTCTCAGTAACCCACAGCAGCACCTTGGCATTAGTGACCTGCATTGCCACCTTGCTCTCAGTAGCCCACAGCAGCACCTTGGCATTAGTGACCTGCATTGCCACCTTGCTCTCAGTAGCTCACAGCAGCACCTTGGCATTAGTGACCTGCATTGGCACCCTGCTCTCAGTAGCCCACAGCAGCACCTTGGCATTAGTGACCTGCATTGCCACCTTGCTCTCAGTGGCCCACAGTAGCACTTGGCATTAGTGACCTTCATTGCCACCTTGCTCTCAGTAGCCCACAGCAGCACCTTGGCATTAGTGACCTGCATTGCCAACTTGCTCTCAGTACCCCTCAGCAGCGCCTTGGCATTAGTGACCTGCATTGCCACCTTGCTCTCAGTAGCCCACAGCAGCACCTTGGCATTAGTGACCTGTATTGGCACCCTGCTCTCAGTAGCCCACAGCAGCACCTTGGCATTAGGGACCTGCATTGTCACCTTGCTCTCAGTAGCCCACAGCAGCACCTTGGCATTAGTGACCAGCATTGCCACCTTGCTCTCAGTAGCCCACAGCAGCACCTTGCCATTAGTGACCTGCATTGCCACCTTGCTTTCAGTAGCCCACAGCAGCACTTGGCATTAGTGACCCGCTTTGCCACCTTGCTCTCAGTAGTCCACAGCAGCACTTGGCATTAGTGACCTGCATTGTCACCCTGCTCTCAGTAGCCCACAGCAGCACCTTGGCATTAGTGACCTGCATTGCCACCCTGCCCTCCGTAGCCCGCAGGAGCACCTTGGCATTAGGGACCTGCATTGCCACCTTGCTCTCAGTAGCCCACAGCAGCACCTTGGCATTAGTGACCAGCATTGCCACCTTGCTCTCAGTAGCCCACAGCAGCACCTTGGTATTAGTGACCTGCATTGCCACCTTGCTCTCAGTAGCCCACAGCAGCACCTTGGCATTAGTGACCTGCATTGCCACCTTGCTCTCAGTAGCCCACAGCAGCACCTTGGCATTAGTGATCTGCATTGCCACCTTGCTCTCAGTACCCATTAGCAGCACTTGGCATTAGTGACCTTCATTGTGACCCTGCCCTCTGTAGCCCACAGCAGCGCCTTGGCATTAGTGACCTGCATTGCCACCTTGCTCTCAGTAGCCCACAGCAGCACCTTGGCATTAGTGACCTGCATTGGCACCCTGCTCTCAGTAGCCCACAGCAGCACCTTGGCATTATGGACGTGCATTGCCAACTTGCTCTCAGTAGCCCACAGCAGTACTGTGGCATTAGTGACCAGCATTGCAACCTTGCTCTCAGTAGCCCACAGCAGCACCTTGACATTAATGACCTGCATTGCTATCTTGCTCTCAGTAGCCCACAGCAGCTCTTGGCATTAGTGACCTGCATTGCCACCTTGCTTTCAGTAGCCCACAGCAGCACTTGGCATTAGTGACCTGTTTTGCCACCTTGCTCTCAGAAGCCCACAGCAGCACTTGGCATTAGTGACCTGCATTGTCACCCTGCCCTCTGTAGCCCACAGGAGCACCTTGGCATTAGTGACCTGCATTGCCACCTTGCTCTCAGTAGCCCACAGCAGCACCTTGGAATTAGTGACCGGCATTGTAACATTGCTCTCAGTAGCCCACAGCAGCACCTTGGCATTAGGGACCTGCATTGCCACCTTGCTCTCAGTAGCCCACAGCAGCACCTTGGCATAAGTGACCGGCATTGTCACCTTGCTCTCAGTAGCCTACAGCAGCACTTTGGTATTAGTGACCTGCATTGCCACCTTGCTCTCAGTAGCCCACAGCAGCACTTGGCATTAGTGACCTGCATTGCCACCTTGCTCTCAGTAGCCCACAGCAGCACCTTGGCATTAGTGACCTGCACTGCCACCTTGCTCTCAGTGCCCCTCAGCTGTACTTGGCATTAGTGACCTACATTGTCACACTGCCCTCTGTAGCCCACAGCAGCACCTTGGCATTAGTGACCTGCATTGCCACCTTGCTCTCAGTAGCTCACAGCAGCACCTTGGCATTAGTGACCTGCATTGGCACCCTGCTCTCACTAGCCCACAGCAGCACCTTGGCATTAGTGACCAGCATTGCCACCTTGCTCTCAGTAGCCCACAGCAGCACCTTGGCATTAATTACCTGCATTGCTATCTTGCTCTCAGTAGCCCACAGCAGCACTTGGCATTAGTGACCTGCATTGCCACCTTGCTTTCAGTATCCCACAGCAGCACTTGGCATTAGTGACCCACTTTGCCACCTTGCTCTCAGTAGCCCACAGCAGCACTTGGCATTAGTGACCTGCATTGTCACCCTGCCCTCTGTAGCCCACATGAGCACCTTGGCATTAGTGACCTGCAATGTAACCTTGCTCTCAGTAGCGCCCAGCAGCACCTTGGTATCGATGACCTGCATTGCCACCCTGCCCTCTGTAGCCCCCAGGAGCATCTTGGCATTAGTGACCTGCATTGTAACCTTGCTCTCAGTAGCCCAGAGCAGCACCTTGGCACTAATGACCTGCACTGCCACCTTGCTCTCAGTAACGCACAGCAGCACCTTGGCATTAGTGACCTGCATTGCCACCTTGCTCTGAGTAGCCCACAGGAGCACCTTGGCATTAGTGACCGGCATTGTAACATTGCTCTCAGTAGCCCACAGCAGCACCTTGGCACTAATGACCTGTACGGCCACCTTGCTCTCAGTAACCCACAGCAGCACCTTGGCATTAGTGTCCTGCATTGCCACCTTGCTCTCAGTAGCCCACAGGAGCACCTTGGCATTAGTGACCGGCATTGTAACATTGCTCTCAGTAGCCCACAGCAGCACCTTGGCACTAATGACCTGTACGGCCACCTTGCTCTCAGTAACCCACAGCAGCACCTTGGCATTAGTGACCTGCATTGGCACCCTGCTCTCAGTAGCCCACAGCGGCACCTTGGCATTAATGACCTGCATTGCTATCTTGCTCTCAGTAGCCCACAGCTGAACTTGGCATTAGTGCCCTGCATTGCCACCTTGCTTTCAGTAGCCTACAGCAGCACTTGGCATTAGTGACCTGCATTATCACACTGCCCTCTGTAGACCACTGCAGCAACTTGGCATTAATGACCTGCATTGTAACCTTGCTCTCAAAAGCCCACAGCAGCACCTTGGCATCGATGAACTGCATTGCCACTCTGCCCTCTGTAGCCCACAGGAGCACCTTGGCATTAGTGACCTGCATTGTAACTTTGCTCTCAGTAGCCCACAGCAGCACCTTGGCACTAGTGACCTGCATTGTAACTTTGCTCTCAGTAGCCCACAGCAGCACCTTGGCACTAGTTACCTGCACTGCCACCTTGCTCTCAGTAACCCACAGCAGCACCTTGGCATTAGTGACCTGCATTGTAACCTAACTCTCAGTAGCCCACAGCAGCGCCTTGGCATTAGTGACCTGCATTGCAACCTTGCTCTCAGTACCCCACAGCATCACCTTGGCATTAATGACCTGCATTGCTATCTTGCTCTCAGTAGCCCACAGCAGCACCTTGGCATTAGTGACCTGCATTGCCACCTTGCTCTCAGTAGCCCACACCAGCACATTGGCATTAATGACCTGCATTGTAACCTTGCTCTCAGTAACCCACAGCAGCGCTTTGCATTAGTGACCTGCATTGCCACCTTGCTCTCAGTAGCCCACAGCAGCACATTGGCATTAATGACCTGCATTGTCACCTTGCTCTCAGTAGCCCACAGCAGCACCTTGGCCGTAGTGACCTGCATTGCCACCTAGCTCTTAGTAGCCCACAGCAGCACCTTGGCATTATTGACCTGCATTGCCACCTTGCTCTCAGTAGCCACAGCAGCACCTTGGCATTAGTGTCCTGCATTGTAACCTTACTCTCAGTAGCCCAAAGCAGCGCCTTGGCATTAGTGACCTGCATTGCCACCTTGATCTCAGTAGCACACAGCAGCACTTGGCATCGATGACCTGCATTGTCACCCTGCTCTCAGTAGCCCACAGCAGCACCTTGGCATTAGTGACCTGCATTGTCACCCTTCCCTCTGTAGACCACAGCAGCACTTGGCATTAGTGACCTGCAATGCCACCTTGCTCTCAGTAGCCCACAGCAGCACTTGGCATTAGGGACCTGCAATACCACCCTGCCCTCTGTAGCCCACAGGAGCACCTTGGCATTATTGATCAGTATTGTCACCCTGTTCCTGGTAGCCCACTTCAGCACTTTGCCATTAGTGACCCCCATTGTCACCCTGCCCTCTGTAGCCCACAGCAGCACCTTGGCTTAGTGACCTACATTGCCACCTTGCTCTCAGTAGCCCACAGCAGCACCTTGGCATTAGTGACCCGCATTGCCACCTTGCTCTCAGTAGCCCACAGCAGCACCTTGGCTTAGTGATCTGCATTGCCACCTTGCTCTCAGTAGCCCACAGCAGCACCTTGGCATTAGTGACATGCATTGCCACCATGCTCTCAGTAGCCCACAGCAGCACTTGGCATTAGTGACCTGCATTGCTACCCTGCCCTCTGTAGCCCACAGGAGCACCTTGGCATTAGTGATCAGTATTGTCACCCTGCTCCTAGTAGCCCACTTCAGCACTTTGGCATTAGTGACCTGCAGTGTCACCCTGCCCTCTGTAGCCCAGAGCAGCACCTTGGCATTAGTGACCTGCATTGCCACCTTGCTCTCAGTAGCCCACAGCAGCACCTTAGCATTAGTGACCTGCATTGCCACCTTGCTCTCAGTAGCCCACAGCAGGACCTTGGCATTAATGACCTGCATTGCTATCTTGCTCTCAGTACCCCTCAGCAGCACTTGGCATTAGTGACCTGCATTGTCACCCTTCCCTCTGTAGCCTACAGCAGCACCTAGGCATTAGTGACCTGCATCGCCACCTTCCTCTCAGTAGCCCACAGCAGCACCTTGGCATTAGTGACCTGCATTGTCACCTTCCTCTCAGTAACCCACAGCAGCACCTTGGCATTAGTGACCTGCAGAATCACCTTTATCTCAGTAGCCCACCGCAGCACCTTGGCATTAGTGACCTGCGAAATCACCTTTATCTCAGTAGCCCACAGCAGCACTTGGCATTAGTGACCTGCATTGTCACCCTGCCCTCTGTAGCGCACAAGAGCACCTTGGCATTAGTGACCTGCATTGTAACCTTGCTCTCAGTAGCCCACGGCAGCACCTTGGCATTAGGGACCTGCATTGCCACCTTGGTCTCAGTAGCCCACAGAAGCACCTTGGCATTAGTGACCAGCATTGCCACCTTGCTCTCAGTAGCCCACAGCAGCACCTTGGTATTAGTGACCTGCATTGCCACCTTGCTCTCAGTAGCCCACAGCAGCACTTGGCATTAGTGACCTTCATTGCCACCTTGCTCTCAGTAGCCCACAGCAGCACCTTGGCATTAGTGACCTGCATTGCCAACTTGCTCTCAGTACCCCTCAGCAGCGCCTTGGCATTAGTGACCTGCATTGCCACATTGCTCTCAGTAGCCCACAGCAGCACCTTGGCATTAGGGACCTGCATTGCCACCTTGCTCTCAGTAGCCCACAGAAGCACCTTGGCATTAGTGACCAGCATTGCCACCTTGCTCTCAGTAGCCCATATCAGCACCTTGGTATTAGTGACCTGCATTGCCACCTTGCTCTCAGTAGCCCACAGCAGCACTTGGCATTAGTGACCTTCATTGCCACCTTGCTCTCAGTAGCCCACAGCAGCACCTTGGCATTAGTGACCTGCATTGCCAACTTGCTCTCAGTACCCCTCAGCAGCGCCTTGGCATTAGTGACCTGCATTGCCACCTTGCTCTCAGTAGCCCACAGCAGCACCTTGGCATTAGTGACCTGCATTGGCACCCTGCTCTCAGTAGCCCACAGCAGCACCTTGGCATTAGGGACATGCATTGCCACCTTGCTCTCAGTAGCCCACAGCAGCACCTTGGCATTAGTGACCTGCATTGCTATCTTGCTCAGAGTAGCCCACAGCAGCACTTGGCATTAGTGACCTGCATTGCCACCTTGCTTTCAGTAGCCCACAGCAGCACTTGGCATTAGTGACCCACTTTGCCACCTTGCTCTCAGTAGTCCACAGCAGCACTTGGCATTAGTGACCTGCATTGTCACCCTGCTCTCAGTAGCCCACAGCAGCACCATGGCATTAGTGACCTGCATTGCCACCTTGCTCTCAGTAGCCCACAGCAGCACCTTGGCATTAGGGACCTGCATTGTCACCCTGCTCTCAGTAGCCCACAGCAGCACCTTGGCATTAGTGACCTGCATTGCCACCTTGCTCTCAGTAGCCCACAGCAGCACCTTGGCATTAGGGACCTGCATTGCCACCTTGCTCTCAGTAGCCCACAGCAGCACCTTGGCATTAGTGACCAGCATTGCCACCTTGCTCTCAGTAGCCCACAGCAGCACCTTGGTATTAGTGACCTGCATTGCCACCTTGCTCTCAGTAGCCCACAGTAGCACTTGGCATTAGTGACCTGCATTGCCACCTTGCTCTCAGTAGCCCACAGCAGCACCTTGGCTTAGTGACCTGCATTGCCACCTTGCTCTCAGTAGCCCACAGCAGCACCTTGGCATTAGGGACCTGCATTGTCACCCTGCTCTCAGTAGCCCACAGCAGCACCTTGGCATTAGTGACCTGCATTGCCACCTTGCTCTCAGTAGCCCACAGCAGCACCTTGGCATTAGGGACCTGCATTGCCACCTTGCTCTCAGTAGCCCACAGCAGCACCTTGGCATTAGTGACCTGCATTGCCACCTTGCTCTCAGTACCCCTCAGCAGCACTTGGCATTAGTGACCTGCATTGTGACCCTGCCCTCTGTTGCCCACAGCAGCGCCTTGGCATTAGTGACCTGCATTGCCACCTTGCTCTCAGTAGCCCACAGCAGCACCTTGGCAGTAGTGACCTGCATTGGCACCCTGCTCTCAGTAGCCCACAGCAGCACCTTGGCATTAGGGACGTGCATTGCCACCTTGCTCTCAGTAGCCCACAGCAGCACCGTGGCATTAGTGACCAGCATTGCAACCTTGCTCTCGGTAGCCCACAGCAGCACCTTGACATTAATGACCTCAATTCCTATCTTGCTCTCAGTAGCCCACAGCAGCACTTGGCATTAGTGACCTGCATTGCCACCTTGCTTTCAGTAGCACACAGCAGCACTTGGCATTAGTGACCTGTTTTGCCACCTTGCTCTCAGAAGCCCACAGCAGCACTTGGCATTAGAGACCTACATTGTCACCTTGCTTTCAGTAGCACACAGCAGCACTTGGCATTAGTGACCTGTTTTGCCACCTTGCTCTCAGAAGCCCACAGCAGCACTTGGCATTAGTGACCTACATTGTCACCCTGCCCTCTGTAGCCCACAGGAGCACCTTGGCATTAGTGACCTGCATTGTAACCTTGCTCTCAGTAGCCCACAGCAGCACCTTGGCATTAGGGACCTGCATTGCCACCTTGCTCTCAGTAGCCCACAGTAGCACTTGGCATTAGTGACCTGTTTTGCCACCTTGCTCTCAGAAGCCCACAGCAGCACTTGGCATTAGAGACCTACATTGTCACCTTGCTTTCAGTAGCACACAGCAGCACTTGGCATTAGTGACCTGTTTTGCCACCTTGCTCTCAGAAGCCCACAGCAGCACTTGGCATTAGTGACCTACATTGTCACCCTGCCCTCTGTAGCCCACAGGAGCACCTTGGCATTAGTGACCTGCATTGTAACTTTGCTCTCAGTAGCCCACAGCAGCACCTTGGCATTAGTGACCTGCATTGCCACCTTGCTCTCAGTACCCCTCAGCAGCACTTGGCATTAGTGACCTGCATTAGGACCCTGCCCTCTGTAGCCCACAGCAGAGCCTTGGCATTAGTGACCTGCATTGCCACCTTGCTCTCAGTAGCCCACAGCAGCACCTTGGCATTAGTGACCTGCATTGGCACCCTGCTCTCAGTAGCCCACAGCAGCACCTTGGCATTAGCGACGTGCATTGCCACCTTGCTCTCAGTAGCCCACAGCAGCACCGTGGCATTAGTGACCAGCATTGCAACCTTGCTCTCAGTAGCCCACAGCAGCACCTTGACATTAATGACCTCAATTGCTATCTTGCTCTCAGTAGCCCACAGCAGCACTTGGCATTAGTGATGACCTGCATTGCCACATTGCTTTCAGTAGCACACAGCAGCACTTGGCATTAGTGACCTGTTTTGCCACCTTGCTCTCAGAAGCCCACAGCAGCACTTGGCATTAGTGACCTACATTGTCACCCTGCCCTCTGTAGCCCACAGGAGCACCTTGGCATTAGTGACCTGCATTGTAACCTTGCTCTCAGTAGCCCACAGCAGCACCTTGGCATTAGGGACCTGCATTGCCACCTTGCTCTCAGTAGCCCACAGCAGCACCTTGGCATTAGTGACCAGCATTGCCACCTTGTTCTCAGTAGCCTACAACAGCACTTTGGTATTAGTGACCAGCATTGCCACCTTGCTCTCAGTAGCCCACAGCAGCACTTGGCATTAGTGACCTGCATTGCCACCTTGCTCTCAGTAGCCCACAGCAGCACCTTGGCATTAGTGACCTGCACTGCCACCTTGCTCTCAGTACCCCTCAGCTGCACTTGGCATTAGTGACCTACATTGTCACCCTGCCCTCTGTAGCCCACAGCAGCACCTTGGCATTAGTGACCTGCATTGCCACCTTGCTCTCAGTAGCTCACAGCAGCACCTTGGCATTAGTGACCTGCATTGGCACCCTGCTCTCAGTAGCCCACAGCAGCACCTTGGCATTAGGGACCTGCATTGCACCTTGCTCTCAGTAGCCCACAGCAGCACCTTGGCATTAGTGACCAGCATTGCCACCTTGCTCTCAGTAGCCCACAGCAGCACCTTGGCATTAATTACCTGCATTGCTATCTTGCTCTCAGTAGCCCACAGCAGCACTTGGCATTAGTGACCTGCATTGCCACCTTGCTTTCAGTAGCCCACAGCAGCACTTGGCATTAGTGACCCACTTTGCCACTTTGCTCTCAGTAGCCCACAGAGGCACTTGGCATTGGTGACCTGCATTGTAACCTTGCTCTCAGTAGCGCCCAGCAGCACCTTGGTATCGATCACCTGCATTGCCACCCTGCGCTCTGTAGCCCACAGGAGCATCTTGGCATTAGTGACCTGCATTGTAACCTTGCTCTAAGTATCCCACAGCAGCACCTTGGCACTAATGACCTGCACTGCCACCTTGCTCTCAGTAACCCACAGCAGCACCTTGGCAATAGTGACCTGCATTGCCACCTTGCTCTCAGTAGCCCACAGCAGCACCTTGGCATTAGTGACCTGCATTGCCACCTTGCTCTCAGTAGCTCACAGCAGCACCTTGGCATTAGTGACCTGCATTGGCACCCTGCTCTCAGTAGCCCACAGCAGAACCTTGGCATTAGTGACCAGCATTGCCACCTTGCTGTCAGTAGCCCACAGCAGCACCTTGGTATTAGTAACCTGCATTGCCACCTTGCTCTCAGTAGCCCACAGCAGCACTTGGCATTAGTGACCTTCATTGCCACATTGCTCTCAGTAGCCCACAGCAGCACCTTGGCATTAGTGACCTGCATTGCCAACTTGCTCTCAGTACCCCTCAGCAGCGCCTTGGCATTAGTGACCTGCATTGCCACCTTGCTCTCAGTAGCCCACAGCAGCACCTTGGCATTAGTGACCTGCATTGGCACCCTGCTCTCAGTAGCCCACAGCAGCACCTTGGCATTAGGGACCTGCATTGCCACCTTGCTCTCAGTAGCCCACAGCAGCACCTTGGCATTAGTGACCAGCATTGCCACCTTGCTCTCAGTAGCCCACAGCAGCACCTTGGCATTAATGACCTGCATTGCTATCTTGCTCTCAGTAGCCCACAGCAGCACTTGGCATTAGTGACCTGCATTGCCACCTTGCTTTCAGTAGCCCACAGCAGCACTTGGCATTAGTGACCCACTTTGCCACCTTGCTCTCAGTAGTCCACAGCAGCACTTGGCATTAGTGACCTGCATTGTCACCCTGCTCTCAGTAGCCCACAGCAGCACCTTGGCATTAGTGACCTGCATTGCCACCCCGCCCTCTGTAGCCCACAGGAGCACCTTGGCATTAGTGACCCACTTTGCCACCTTGCTCTCAGTAGTCCACAGCAGCACTTGGCATTAGTGACCTGCATTGTCACCCTGCTCCCAGTAGCCCACAGCAGCACCTTGGCATTAGGGACCTGCATTGCCACCTTGCTCTCAGTAGCTCACAGCAGCACCTTAGCATTATTGACCAGCATTGCCACCTTGCTCTCAGTAGCCCACAGCAGCACCTTGGTATTAGTGACCTGCATTGCCACCTTGCTCTCAGTAGCCCACAGTAGCACTTGGCATTAGTGACCTGCATTGCCAGCTTGCTCTCAGTAGCCCACAGCAGCACCTTGGCATTAGTGACCTGCATTGCCATCTTGCTCTCAGTACCCCTCAGCAGCACTTGGCATTAGTGACCTGCATTGTGACCCTGCCCTCTGTAGCCCACAGAAGCGCCTTGGCATTAGTGACCTGCATTGCCACCTTGCTCTCAGTAGCCCACAGCAGCACTTGGCATTAGTGACCTGCATTGTCACCCTGCTCTCAGTAGCCCACAGCAGCACCTTGGCATTAGGGACCTGCATTGCCACCTTGCTCTCAGTAGCCCACAGCAGCACCTTGACATTATTGACCAGCATTGCCACCTTGCTCTCAGTAGCCCACAGCAGCACCTTGGTATTAGTGCCTGCATTGCCACCTTGCTCTCAGTAGCCCACAGTAGCACTTAGCATTAGTGACCTGCATTGCCACCTTGCTCTCAGTAGCCCACAGCAGCACCTTGGCATTAGTGACCTGCATTGCCACCTTGCTCTCAGTACCCCTCAGCAGCACTTGGCATTAGTGACCTGCATTGTGACCCTGCCCTCTGTAGCCCACAGCAGCACTTGGCATTAATGACCTGCATTGGCACCCTGCTCTCAGTAGCCCACAGCAGCACCTTGGCATTAGGGACGTGCATTGCCACCCTGCCCTCTGTAGCCCACAGGAGCACCTTGGCGTTAGTGACCTGCATTGTAACCTTGCTCTCAATAGCCCACAGCAGCACCTTGGCATTAGTGACCAGCATTGCCACCTTGCTCTCAGTAGCCTACAGCAGCACTTTGGTATTAGTGACCTGCATTTCCACCTTGCTCTCAGTAGCCCACAGCAGCACTTGGCATTAGTGACCTGCATTGCCACCTTGCTCTCAGTAGCCCACAGCAGCACCTTGGCATTAGGGACCTGCATTGCACCTTGCTCTCAGTAGCCCACAGCAGCACCTTGGCATTAGTGACCAGCATTGCCACCTTGCTCTCAGTAGCCCACAGCCGCACCTTGGCATTAATTACCTGCATTGCTATCTTGCTCTCAGTAGCCCACAGCAGCACTTGGCATTAGTGACCTGCATTGTCACCCTGCCCTCTGTAGCCCACATGAGCACCTTGGCATTAGTGACCTGCATTGTAACCTTGCTCTCAGTAGCGCCCAGCAGCACCTTGGTATCGATGACCTGCATTGCCACCCTGCCCTCTCTAGCCCACAGGAGCACCTTGGCATTAGTGACCTGCATTGTAACCTTGCTCTCAGTAGCCCACAGCAGCACCTTGGCACTAATGACCTGCACTGCCACCTTGCTCTCAGTAACCCACAGCAGCACCTTGGCATTAGTGACCTGCATTGTAACCTTACTCTCAGTAGCCCACTGCAGCGCCTTGGCATTAGTGACCTGCATTGCCACCTTGCTCTCATTAGCCCATAGCAGCACCTTGGCATTAATGACCTGCATTGTCACCCTGCCCTCTATAGCCCACAGGTGCACTTGGCATTAGTGACCTGCATTGTCACCCTGCCCTCTGTAGCCCACATGAGCACCTTGGCATTAGTGACCTGCATTGTAACCTTGCTCTCAGTAGCGCCCAGCAGCACCTTGGTATCGATGACCTGCATTACCACCCTGCGCTCTGTAGCCCACAGGAGTATCTTGTCATTAGTGACCTGCACTGTAACCTTGCTCTCAGTAGCCCACAGCAACATCTTGGCACTAATGACCTGCACTGCCACCTTGCTCTCAGTAACCCACAGCAGCACCTTGGCATTAGTGACCTGCATTGCCACCTTGCTCTCAGTAGCCCACAGCAGCACCTTGGCATTAGTGACCTGCATTGCCACCTTGCTCTCAGTAGCTCACAGCAGCACCTTGGCATTAGTGACCTGCATTGGCACCCTGCTCTCAGTAGCCCACAGCAGCACCTTGGCATTAGTGACCAGCATTGCCACCTTGCTCTCAGTAGCCCACAGCAGCACCTTGGTATTAGTGACCTGCATTGCCACCTTGCTCTCAGTAGCCCACAGTAGCACTTGGCATTAGTGACCTTATTTATTTATTCACATTTGTTGAGCGCACATCAGACCGTAGGCATCGTGGCGCTAGTTACAGTGTTGCTTACTTAGTTACATTCTGTTCATGTAGATATACTTTTTTACAGATATGCAAGTGCAGCAGGAGTACATGAAAACGGGTTCAGTTGAACAGGGCAGTTTTGAGCTTTTTTCGGAATGAGAAAAGAGATGTGTCAGCTCTAAGGTCAGTAGGAAGGGAATTCCAGAGTTTGGGTGCGAGGAAGGGGAAGCCTATACCTCCTGCTTTTGTTCTGTTGATGCGAGGTATTGCAAGTTGGTTCGTGTATTGTGCTCTTCTAGGTCTTGTGGATTGATATCTACCTATCGTGTCAGATAAGTAAGAGGGAGCTGTGAGGTTGATACATTTGTAGGTGGTTGTGAGAATTTTGAAGGAGATGCGGTCTTTGACTGGGAGCCAATGAGCTGCTATTCTGGCTTGTGTGATGTGTTCACTTTTTGGTATGCTGAGGGCTGCTCTGAGAGCGTTGTTTTGAGTAGTTTGGAGCCTAGATACGTTTTTTTTGCGAGGTTCCGGCTAGGAGAGCGTTACAATAGTCTAGCTTAGCTCCTATAGTTGCTCGGGCGATGGAGAGGCAGCTATCCTTAGTTAGGAATGGTTTTATTGCGTTAATGAGTTTCGTAGTAAGTGCTGAGGCCGAGACTATGGCGCTGACTTGTTTGTCCATGGATAGTGTTGCGTCTATGTGAACCCCCAGTGTTTTGACTGAGGATAGGACAGGGATAGTACAATTGTCTATGTTGAAATTGATGTACAGTGGGTTGAGGTTGGAGAGGGTGGATTTCTGTCCTAGAATGAGGATTTCGGTCTTGTCCCCATTCAAGCAGAGGCCGTTAGTGGCCATCCATGCTTGTATGGTAGAGTAGATTTGCTGTAGTGTAGAGGCGTCTAGGTGATAGTTCCCTGTCAGGGGGAGGAGAACCTGCGTGTCGTCGGCGTAGTTTGTGTACGTGATCCCTAACGCGTCTAGTTTATCAAATAACGGTTTGGTAAAGAGGTTATAGAGCGTGGGGGCAGTGCAGGAACCTTGTGCTACCCCACATTGGATGATGGAGGGTGCAGCATGTGCTATGTTGGAGAACACTTTCATCGCTCTTCCCTCTAAGAATGATGTTACCCAGGATGCTGCGTCCTTTGAGAAGTGTGCTGCGTGTGTCAGGTGGCTGGTAAGCGTAGTGTGGTCTACCAGATCGAACACCGCTGAAAGGTCAAGGAGGAGGAGGAGGGCGGGCTTGCCTTTGTCTAGGATGTGGGTGATTTCATTTTTTAAATCTAGAAGGGCAGTTTCAGTACCGTGTCCCTTGCGGAATCCGGATTGCCTTTTACCCAGGATTGCGTTCAGTTCGAGGTATAGTTGAATCTGTTTGTGTGCGGCCTTGTCAAGTAGTTTCAAGAGGAAGGGGACTGTGGTTATGGGTCGGTAGTTGTTAGGGTTGGCAGGGTCTAGGGTCGGTTTTTTTAAGAGAGGGCGGACCCAGGCCTCCTTAAGGCTGTCTGGGACTATGCCCGTTTTGAAAGATGCATTGATGAAGGCTGTGATAAGGGGGGCGAGAGGTTCTGCGCAATCTTTGATGATTTTTGGGGGGCATACATCACCCTTACATTGTGATGGTTTGATGTGTCTGAGAATGGCAGTGACCTCGGTTTCTGAAATTTCGGTAAATGCAAATTTGGGCACGTTTCTTACTGTTACATGAGGTTTTGTCTGTGCATGTTCACTTTGTTTGGGTAAGGTTTTGAAGTGGTGGGATATTTTGTTTTGGAGGAGGTTTATTTTTGTAAGCATGGCTGATTGGATGCCTGTACACCATGCCTCGTCTTTGACGATCTCATCAGGGCATGTAGGTGGTACGGTTAGCTCTTTGAATATATTGAAAAGTTCTTTGGAGTGGGAGTTGGCATTGGAGATGCGGTTGTTGTAAGTTTCTGATTTAGCACGGAAGATTGCGTCTTTGTATTTTTTTGCTATGGATTTGAAGTTAGCTTTAGTGGTATCGCATGGGTTAAGCTGCCAATTTTTTAGGGCAAGACGTTTGTCTTTGCGCATGGTCTGGAGTTCCTGAGTGATCCAGGAATTGGAATGGAAGGATTTTTTTTCTTTTTTGATTTCTAGTGGGGCAGCAGTGTTGACAGCCATTGTGATGGTGTCTTTGAATATTTCTGCGAGGATGTTGGGGTCATCGGAGAATGGGGGCGCAAGGCAGGGTAGATTGAGGAGTGCACTGATATTGTCTGCAGTGAGTTTTTTAGCGCTTCTCGCTGCGGTCGCCGGCGCTTTGGTAAGCACTTTAGTGCTTATTAAGATAGGGATGTCAAATAGGAGAAGGTTGTGGTCTGTCCATGGGAGGCTAGTATTGGAGGTGATGGCTGTGTTACAGTTGTGGTCTACGATCCAATCTAGGATGCGTCCTTTAATATGAGTAGGTGAGGTGCTCTTTTGAGTGAAGCCTAGGTCTTGGAGGTCCTTGGCTAGAGAGATAGCAGTTTTGTCCTTGGAGTCGTTGAATCCTAAGTTAAGGTCACCTATGAGTAGTGATTTAGTGGATTTTTTAAAGTTGTTTCTTAGGAGGTGGTTGACTTGACCTATGAAATTAGCGGTTGGGCCGGGTGGACGGTATATGGTGTGAATATTTATTGTGCTGTTTGGAGAGAGTGCTAGTTTGACTGATAGGATGTCTATGTTATCTTCCTCTTGGTGGGGTATGGCTCTGATGGAGAGGGTTTCTTTGTGAATAATGGCTACCCCCCCTCCTGTTCTGGCTATCCTGTCTTGTCTAAGGATGGCATACCCTTGTGGTAGGGCTAGTGAAATGGCTGGGCCTGAGGCTTCGTTAAGCCATGTCTCTGTGATAGCGAGTAAGTCTAGGTTTTGGGTAGTTATTAGGTCATTTACTTCTAATGCGTGGGCATTGAGTGATCGTACGTTAATTAAGGCGCATTTGTAAGGCGTTGGGCAAGGGTAAGAGATTTTTGAAGGTATGGTGTGGGTGTCTGCTTTAGGTACAGTGGTATATTGCGAGTAGGGGTTACTGCTCGGTGTGGTGAGTGTGTGTTTAAATTTGTGGCATATGGATGAGTTATCATGGATGTGGAGTGTGTGCACTTTATGGGTGCGTGAGCTGAGTCTGCTGTTTCTAAGTGGTATGTGTGTAGGTGTGGCATAGTGGTGGATAGGGATGGTGCGGGCTCGGAGTCTGTCTAATCTGAGGTTGAGGTTAGGTATCATTAGTGTTGTGTTAGTTGGGGTGTGTGAAGGCTTGGGCAGGGGGTCCGATGGGTGTAATCGATGGTGCGGGCTGATTTGGTCGTGGTGGGGGTGCTTTAAGGTCGAAGGGTGTGGTGAGATTGTAAATGTGAGTAGCGTGCTAATTAAGCAGGTGAAGACGGGAAGAGAGCACATAGCAAAATAGCAGTGTCAGCCTGCCTAGATTCAATATCACAAAAAAGGGCAAAATGCAGTGTTTAGGCAACAAATAGCAGTGTCAGCCTGCCTAGATTCAGTATCACAAAAAAGGGCAAAATGCAGTGTTTAGGCAACAAATAGCAGTGTCAGCCTGCCTAGATTCAATATCACAGGAAAGGGCAAAATGCAGTGTTTAGGCAACAAATAGCAGTGTCAGCCTGCCTAGATTCAATATCACAGGAAAGGGCAAAATGCAGTGTTTAGGCAACAAATAGCAGTGTCAACCTGCCTAGATTCAATATCACAAGAAAGGGCAAAAATGCAGTGTTTAGGCAACAAATAGCAGTGTCAGCCTGCCTAGATTCAGTATCACAAAAAAGGGCAAAATGCAGTGTTTAGGCAACAAATAGCAGTGTCAGCCTGCCTAGATTCAATATCACAGGAAAGGGCAAGATGCAGTGTTTAGGCAACAAATAGCAGTGTCAACCTGCCTAGATTCAATATCACAAAAAAGGGCAAAAATGCAGAATTTAGGTAGCAAATAGCAGTAGCAATCTACCAAGATTCAATATCACAAAAAAGGGCAAAATGCAGTGTTTAGGTAACAAATAGCTGTGTCAACCTGCCTAGATTCAATATCACAAAAAAGGGCAAAATGCAGTCTTTAGGCAACAAATAGCAGAAGCACTTTACCTAGATTCAATATCACAAAAAAGGGGCAAAATGCAGTGTTTAAGCACAATAAGGGGCATTCAGGTAGCATATCGCGGTGCAGGCATTGTAGCTGCATTGAATCACAGTATGGCTATGGAGAGGTGCGTAGCCGTGAGTGAGTAGAACAAGTTATTAACACAATTGTCACATGCTGTTCTTGGATGTAGGAGTGTAGGGCAACAGCCAGGTGGTAGGGTTATGCGCATGGGGGGGAGTTGGCCAGCGTGATATGCTGCTGGTGGGCTTACCCGTTGACCTAAGGGGCTCAAAGGCGATGGTTAGTGGACCTGGGGCAGCGAGTCCTCCAAGCTGGTGCTCTCCTGTGAGGTTCAGGGGGACTGGCAGAAGCAGGAACGGCAGGAAACAGGCTCGAAACAGGCAGCAGCCTTGCCTTCGTGTGCCTTGGATGGAGTGGGCCGGCTTCGCCTGCCGGCAGCCAATGGGGATGAAGATAGGCCAGTAAGCCAATCGGATGGCTACTGGAAGCTGGATTCGGCCGAGGGGGCAGCAAACATCGGGCGGGCGGCCATCTTTGAGTTATTAGGTACCTCGTGTACCTTAATGGTGGCAATGGGCTTGCATGAGCCTTTTAGGGCAGGAGAGTAATGCAGTAGGAACTCTGCATTTGGGAATCAACGTGTGCTCGCCTGCAGTAATATACAGGCTAATGTTGCATTTTTTCCAGCACGTGCGCAAGGGACATCAGCGCTTACCGAATCTTCGTGAGAGCAGCTGGGCATGTGTGTGTTCCTCCGTGGGTCCGCTGCGCCTGCAGGGACATGGCCTGGAGCTCCTGCTCCTCGGAAGGTGGTGCCACCTTGCTCTCAGTAGCCTACAGCAGCACCTTGGCATTAGTGACCTGCATTGCCAACTTGCTCTCAGTACCCCTCAGCAGCGCCTTGGCATTAGTGACCTGCATTGCCACCTTGCTCTCAGTAGCCCACAGCAGCACCTTGGCATTAGTGACCTGTATTGGCACCCTGCTCTCAGTAGCCCACAGCAGCACCTTGGCATTAGGGACCTGCATTGCCACCTTGCTCTCAGTAGCCCACAGCAGCACCTTGGCATTAGTGACCAGCATTGCCACCTTGCTCTCAGTAGCCCACAGCAGCACCTTGGCATTAGTGACCTGCATTGCCACCTTGCTTTCAGTAGCCCACAGCAGCACTTGGCATTAGTGACCCGCTTTGCCACCTTGCTCTCAGTAGTCCACAGCAGCACTTGGCATTAGTGACCTGCATTGTCACCCTGCTCTCAGTAGCCCACAGCAGCACCTTGGCATTAGTGACCTGCATTGCCACCCTGCCCTCTGTAGCCCACAGGAGCACCTTGGCATTAGGGACCTGCATTTCCACCTTGCTCTCAGTAGCCCACCGCAGCACCTTGGCATTAGTGACCAGCATTGCCAACTTGCTCTCAGTAGCCCACAGCAGCACCTTGGTATTAGTGACCTGCATTGCCACCTTGCTTTCAGTAGCCCACAGCAGCACTTGGCATTAGTGACCCGCTTTGCCACCTTGCTCTCAGTAGTCCACAGCAGCACTTGGCATTAGTGACCAGCATTGCCAACTTGCTCTCAGTAGCCCACAGCAGCACCTTGGCATTAGTGACCTGCATTGCCACCTTGCTTTCAGTAGCCCACAGCAGCACTTGGCATTAGTGACCCGCTTTGCCACCTTGCTCTCAGTAGTCCACAGCAGCACTTGGCATTAGTGACCTGCATTGTCACCCTGCTCTCAGTAGCCCACAGCAGCACCTTGGCATTAGTGACCTGCATTGCCACCCTGCCCTCTGTAGCCCACAGGAGCACCTTGGCATTAGGGACCTGCATTGCCACCTTGCTCTCAGTAGCCCACCACAGCACCTTGGCATTAGTGACCAGCATTGCCAACTTGCTCTCAGTAGCCCACAGCAGCACCTTGGTATTAGTGACCTGCATTGCCACCTTGCTCTCAGTAGCCCACAGCAGCACCTTGGCATTAGTGACCTGCATTGCCACCTTGCTCTCAGTAGCCCACAGCAGCACCTTGGCATTAGTGACCTGCATTGCCACCTTGCTCTCAGTACCCATCAGCAGCACTTGGCATTAGTGACCTGCATTGTGACCCTGCCCTCTGTAGCCCACAGCAGTGCCTTGGCATTAGTGACCTGCATTGCCACCTTGCTCTCAGTAGCCCACAGCAGCACCTTGGCATTAGTGACCTGCATTGGCACCCTGCTCTCAGTAGCCCACAGCAGCACCTTGGCATTATGGACGTGCATTGCCAACTTGCTCTCAGTAGCCCACAGCAGTACTGTGGCATTAGTGACCAGCATTGCAACCTTGCTCTCAGTAGCCCACAGCAGCACCTTGACATTAATGACCTGCATTGCTATCTTGCTCTCAGTAGCCCACAGCAGCTCTTGGCATTAGTGACCTGCATTGCCACCTTGCTTTCAGTAGCCCACAGCAGCACTTGGCATTAGTGACCTGTTTTGCCACCTTGCTCTCAGAAGCCCACAGCAGCACTTGGCATTAGTGACCTGCATTGTCACCCTGCCCTCTGTAGCCCACAGGAGCACCTTGGCATTAGTGACCTGCATTGTAACATTGCTCTCAGTAGCCCACAGCAGCACCTTGGCATTAGGGACCTGCATTGCCACCTTGCTCTCAGTAGCCCACAGCAGCACCTTGGCATTAGTGACCAGCATTGTCACCTTGCTCTCAGTAGCCTACAGCAGCACTTTGGTATTAGTGACCTGCATTGCCACCTTGCTCTCAGTAGCCCACAGCAGCACTTGGCATTAGTGACCTGCATTGCCACCTTGCTCTCAGTAGCCCACAGCAGCACCTTTGCATTAGTGACCTGCACTGCCACCTTGCTCTCAGTGCCCCTCAGCTGTACTTGGCATTAGTGACCTACATTGTTACCCTGCCCTCTGTAGCCAACAGCAGCACCTTGGCATTAATGACCTGCATTGCCACCTTGCTCTCAGTAGCTCACAGCAGCACCTTGGCATTAGTGACCTGCATTGGCACCCTGCTCTCTCTAGCCCACAGCAGCACCTTGGCATTAGGGACCTGCATTGCACCTTGCTCTCAGTAGCCCACAGCAGCACCTTGGCATTAGTGACCAGCATTGCCACCTTGCTCTCAGTAGCCCACAGCAGCACCTTGGCATTAATTACCTGCATTGCTATCTTGCTCGCAGTAGCCCACAGCAGCACTTGGCATTAGTGACCTGCATTGCCACTTTGCTTTCAGTAGCCCACAGCAGCACTTGGCATTAGTGACCCACTTTGCCACCTTGCTCTCAGTAGCCCACAGCAGCAGTTGGCATTAGTGACCTGCATTGTCACCCTGCCCTCTGTAGCCCACATGAGCACCTTGGCATTAGTGACCTGCAATGTAACCTTGCTCTCAGTAGCGCCCAGCAGCACCTTGGTATCGATGACCTGCATTGCCACCCTGCCCTCTGTAGCCCACAGGAGCATCTTGGCATTAGTGACCTGCATTGTAACCTTGCTCTCAGTAGCCCACAGCAGCACCTTGGCACTAATGATCTGCACTGCCACCTTGCTCTCAGTAACGCACAGCAGCACCTTGGCATTATTGACCTGCATTGCCACCTTGCTCTCAGTAGCCCACAGCAGCACCTTGGCATTAGTGACCTGCACTGCCACCTTGCTCTCAGTACCCCTCAGCTGCATTTGGCATTATTGACCTGCATTGTCACCCTGCCCTCTGTAGCCCACAGCAGCACCTTGGCATTAGTGACCTGCATTGCCACCTTGCTCCCAGTAGCTCACAGCAGCACCTTGGCATTAGTGACCTGCATTGGCACCCTGCTCTCAGTAGCCCACAGCAGCACCTTGGCATTAGGGACCTGCATTGCACCTTGCTCTCAGTAGCCCACAGCAGCACCTTGGCATTAGTGACCAGCATTGCCACCTTGCTCTCAGTAGCCCACAGCAGCACCTTGGCATTAATTACCTGCATTGCTATCTTGCTCTCAGTAGCCCACAGCAGCACTTGGCATTAGTGACCTGCATTGCCACCTTGCTTTCAGTAGCCCACAGCAGAACTTGGCATTAGTGACCCATTTTGCCACCTTGCTCTCAGTAGCCCACAGCAGCACTTGGCATTAGTGTCCTGCATTGTCACCCTGCCCTCTGTAGCCCACAGGAGCACCTTGGCATTAGTGACCTGCATTGTAACCTTGCTCTCAGTAGCGCCCACCAGCGGCTTGTATCGATGACCTGCATTGCCACCCTGCCCTCTGTAGCCCACAGGAGCACCTTGGCATTAGTGACCTGCATTGTAACATTGCTCTCAGTAGCCCACAGCAGCACCTTGGCACTAATGACCTGTACTGCCACCTTGCTCTCAGTAACCCACAGCAGCACCTTGGCATTAGTGACCTGCATTGGCACCCTGCTCTCAGTAGCCCACAGCAGCACCTTGGCATTAATGACCTGCATTGCTATCTTGCTCTCAGTAGCCCACAGCTGAACTTGGCATTAGTGACCTGCATTGCCACCTTGCTTTCAGTAGCCTACAGCAGCACTTGGCATTAGTGACCTGCATTGTCACACTGCCCTCTGTAGACCACTGCAGCAACTTGGCATTAATGACCTGCATTGTAACCTTGCTCTCAATAGCCCACAGCAGCACCTTGGCATCGATGAACTGCATTGCCACTCTGCCCTCTGTAGCCCACAGGAGCACCTTGGCATTAGTGACCTGCATTGTAAATTTTCTTCTCAGTAGCCCACAGCAGCACCTTGGCACTAGTGACCTGCATTGTAACTTTGCTCTCAGTAGCCCACAGCAGCACCTTGGCACTAGTTACCTGCACTGCCACCTTGTTCTCAGTAACCCACAGCAGCACCTTGGCATTAGTGACCTGCATTGTAACCTTACTCTCAGTAGCCCACAGCAGCGCCTTGGCATTAGTGACCTGCATTGCAACCTTGCTCTCAGTACCCCACAGCATCACCTTGGCATTAATGACCTGCATTGCCACCTTGCTCTCAGTAGCCCACAGCAGCACATTGGCATTAATGACCTGCATTGTAACCTTGCTCTCAGTAACCCACAGCAGCGCTTTGCATTAGTGACCTGCATTGCCACCTTGCTCTCAGTAGCCCACAGCAGCACATTGGCATTAATGACCTGCATTGTCACCTTGCTCTCAGTAGCCCACAGCAGCACCTTAGCCGTAGTGACCTGCATTGCCACCTAGCTCTTAGTAGCCCACAGCAGCACCTTGGCATTAGTGACCTGCATTGCCACCTTGCTCTCAGTAGCCACAGCAGCACCTTGGCATTAGTGTCCTGCATTGTAACCTTACTCTCAGTAGCCCAAAGCAGCGCCTTGGCATTAGTGACCTGCATTGCCACCTTGATCTCAGTAGCACACAGCAGCACTTGGCATCGATGACCTGCATTGTCACCCTGCTCTCAGTAGCCCACAGCAGCACCTTGGCATTAGTGACCTGCATTGTCACCCTGCCCTCTGTAGCCCACAGCAGCACTTGGCATTAGTGACCTGCAATGCCACCTTGCTCTCAGTAGCCCACAGCAGCACTTGGCATTAGTGACCTGCAATACCACCCTGCCCTCTGTAGCCCACAGGAGCACCTTGGCATTATTGATCAGTATTGTCACCCTGCTCCTGGTAGCCCACTTCAGCACTTTGCCATTAGTGACCCCCATTGTCACCCTGCCCTCTGTAGCCCACAGCAGCACCTTGGCTTAGTGACCTACATTGCCACCTTGCTCTCAGTAGCCCACAGCAGCACCTTGGCATCAGTGACCCGCATTGCCACCTTGCTCTCAGTAGCCCACAGCAGCACCTTGGCTTAGTGACCTGCATTGCCACCTTGCTCTCAGTAGCCCACAGCAGCACCTTGGCATTAGTGACATGCATTGCCACCATGCTCTCAGTAGCCCACAGCAGCACTTGGCATTAGTGACCTGCATTGCTACCCTGCCCTCTGTAGCCCACAGGAGCACCTTGGCATTAGTGATCAGTATTGTCACCCTGCTCCTAGTAGCCCACTTCAGCACTTTGGCATTAGTGACCTGCATTGTCACCCTGCCCTCTGTAGCCCAGAGCAGCACCTTGGCATTAGTGACCTGCATTGCCACCTTGCTCTCAGTAGCCCACAGCAGCACCTTAGCATTAGTGACCTGCATTGCCACCTTGCTCTCAGTAGCCCACAGCAGCACCTTGGCATTAATGAACTGCATTCCTATCTTGCTCTCAGTACCCCTCAGCAGCACTTGGCATTAGTGACCTGCATTGTCACCCTTCCCTCTGTAGCCTACAGCAGCACCTAGGCATTAGTGACCTGCATCGCCACCTTCCTCTCAGTAGCCCACAGCAGCACCTTGGCATTAGTGACCTGCATTGTCACCTTCCTCTCAGTAACCCACAGCGGCACCTTGGCATTAGTGACCTGCAGAATCACCTTTATCTCAGTAGCCCACCGCAGCACCTTGGCATTAGTGACCTGCGAAATCACCTTTATCTCAGTAGCCCACAGCAGCACCTTGGCATTAGTGACCTGCAGCATCACAAGTAGCCCATTGCAGCACCTTGGCTGTATGATCACATTGCCCTCAGTAACTTGTGGCAGCACCTTGGCAATAGTGACCTGTAGGATCACATTGCCCTCAGTAACCTGTGGCAGCACCTAGGCATTAGTGGCCTCCAGTGCCACCTTGATCTGAGTAACTTGTTGCCTCACTTTCTTCTCTGTAACCCATGGCAGCACCTTTGCATTAGTGACCTGTAGCATCACAGTGCCCTCAGTGGGAGCATCTCGTTCTTAGAAGCCAATGGCAGTAACGTGTCTTTGGTGACCTGCAGAATCCCATAGCTCTCGGTAACCTCTGGCATTACCTTGATCTCAGTGGCACATGCCCGCGCTGTGACATTGGTAACATGCAGCATCATGCTGTTGTCAGTAGCCCATTTCATCCCCTTGGCATTAGTGACCTGAAGTGTCATCTTGTTATGAGTAACCTGTGAAGTCAACTTGCTGTGTGTAACTCCTGGCAGCACCTGGCATTAGTGGCCTCCAGCATTCCCTATTCTCACTTATCTGTGACGTCACCTTGCTCTCAGTAGCCCATGACTGCACCTGGCATTAGTGACCTGCAGAACCACTTGGCTCTCAGTAGGCCATGACAGCACCATAGCCTCAGAGAACTGCAGAATCACCTTACTCTCTGCAGCCAATGACAGCACCTTAGCCTCAGTGAACTGCAGAATCTCTGTGCTCTCAGTAACATATGTCATCAACTTGCACTCAGTAGCCCTTGGCAGCACATTGGTTTTAGTGAACTGCAGAATCGCCTTGGTCTCAGCAACACACAGCATCACCTTGGTGTCAGTAACCCAAGGCATCACCTTGGTCTTAATAACCCACTGCATCAACTTGGTCTCAGTAACTCAATGTATCACCTTGCTCTCAGTAACCAATAGCATCAACCTGGTCTCAGTAACTCACTGTATCACCTTGCTCTCAATAACCCATAGCATCATCCTGGTCTCAGTAACGCACAAAATTAGCTTGGTCTCAGTAACCCAAAAATTACCTTGGTCTCAGTAACCCTCAACATCACCTTGGCATCAGTAAGCCATGGCATCGCCTTGGTCTCAGTAACCCTCAGAATTACCTTTGTCTCTGCAACCCACTGCATCACCTTGGCCTCAGTAACTCATGGCATCTCCTTGGTCTCAGTGACCCACTGCATCACCTTGGTCTCAGTGACCCATGGCATCACCTTGGCCTCAGTAACCCACAGAATTACTTTGGTCTCAGTAACCATCTGCATCACCTTGGTCTCAGTAACCCACAGAATTACTTTGGTCTCAGTAACCCACTACTTCACCTTGGTCTCACTAACCCACTGCATCAACATGGTCTCAGTAACCCACAGAATTACCTTGGTCTCACTAACCCACTGCATCAACATGGTCTCAGTAACCCACAGAATTACCTTGGTCTCAGTAAGTGACTGCATCACCTTGGTCTCAGTTACCAACTGCATCACCTTGGTCTTAATATTCTATTCCATCACGTTGACCTCAGTGACCCATTGCATTATCTTGGTCTCAGTAACCCACAGAATTTCCTTTTTCTCAGTAACCCACTGCATCACCTTGGTCTCAGTAACCCACGGCATCACCTTGGTCTCAGTAACCCACGGCATCACCTTGGTCTCAGTAACCCATGGCATCACCTTGGTCTCAGTAACCCACAGCATCACCTTGGACTCAGTAACCCACGGCATCACCTTGGTCTCAGTAACCCACAGCATCACCTTGGACTCAGTAACCCACGGCATCACCTTGAAGTCAGTAACCCACTGCATCACCTTGTTCTCAGTAACCCACTCCATCACGTTGGCCTCAGTAACCCATTGCATCATCTTGGTCTTAATAATCCACTCCATCACGTTGGCCTCAGTGACCCATTGCATTATCTTGGTCTCAGTAACCCACAGAATATCCTTGGTCTCGGTAACCCATTGCATCACCTTCGTCTCAGTAACCCACAGAATTACCTTGTTCTCAGTTACCCACTGCATAACCTTGGTCTCAGTAACCCACAGCATCACCTTGATCTCAGTAACCCACAGAATTACCTTGGTCTCAGTAATCAACTACATAACCTTGGCCTCAGTAACCCACTGCATCATCTTGGTCTCAGTAACCCACAGAATTACCTAGGTCTCAGTAACCCACCCATCACCTTGTTCTCAGTAACCCACTGCATCACCTTGGTCTCAGTAACCCACGGCATCACCTTGGTCTCAGTAACACACAGCATCACCTTGGACTCAGTAACCCACGGCATCACCTTGAAGTCAGTAACCCACTGCATCACATTGTTCTCAGTAACCCACTCCATCACGTTGGCCTCAGTAACCCATTGCATAATCTTGGTCTTAATAATCCACTCCATCACGTTGGCCTCAGTGACCCATTGCATTATCTTGGTCTCAGTAACCCATGGAATTTCCTTGGTCTCAGTAACCCACTGCATTACCTTGGTCTCAGTAACCCACAGAATGACCTTGTTCTCAGTTACCCACTACATAACCTTGGTCTCAGTAACCCACAGCATCACCTTGGTCTCAGTAATCAACTGCATCACCTTGGCCTCAGTAACCCACTGCATCATCTTGGTCTCAGTAACCCACAGGATTACCTTGGTCTCAGGAACCCACCCATCACCTTGTTCTCAGTAACCCACTGCATCACCTTGGTCTCAGTAACCCACAGCATCACCTTGGACTCAGTAACCCATGGCATCACCTTGGTCTCAGTAACCCACAGCATCAACTTGGACTCAGTAACCCACGGCATCACCTTGAAGTCAGGAACCCACTGCATCACCTTGTTCTCAGTAACCCAAGGCATCACCTTGGTGTCAGTAACCCATAGAATCACCTTGGTCTTAGTAACACACAGCATCACCTTTGTCTCAGTAGCACGAAGAATCACCTTGGTATCAGTAACCCACAGTGTCACCTTGACCTCAGTAACCCACAGAATTACCTTGACCTCAGTAACCCACGGCATAACCTTGGTCTCAGCAACCCATAGAATCATTTGGTCTCAACAACTCACAGCATCACCTTTGTCTCAGTAACACACAGCATCACCTTTGCCTCAGTAGCACAAGGCATCACCTTGGTCTCAGTAACACACACCATCACCTTTGTCTCAGTAGCACAAGGCATCACCTTAGTGTCAGTAACACACAGCATCACCTTTGTCTCAGTAGCACAAGGAATCACCTTTGTCTCAGTAGCACAAGACATCACCTTGGTCTCAGTAAGGCACAGCATCACCTTTGTCTCAGTAGCGCACAGCATCACCTTTGTCTCAGTAGCACAAGGCATCACCTTTGTGTCAGTAGCACACAGCAACACCTTTGTCTCAGTAGCACAAGGAATCACCTTGGTGTCAGTAGCACACAGCAACACCTTTGTCTCAGTAGCACAAGGAATCACCTTGGTGTCAGTAACGCACAGCATCACCTTTGTCTCAGTAGCACATGGCATCACCTTTGTCTCAGTAACGCACAGCATCACCTTTGTCTCAGTAGCACAAGGCATCACCTTTGTCACAGTAAGGCACAGCATCACCTTTGTCTCAGTAGCACAAGGCATCACCTTGGTCTCAGTAACACACAGCATCACCTTTGCCTCAGTAGCACAAGGCATCACCTTGGTCTCAGTAACACACAGCATCACCTTTGCCTCAGTAGCACAAGGCATCACCTTGGTCTCAGTAACACACAGCATCACCTTTGTCTCAGTAGCACAAGGCATCACCTTTGTCTTAGTAACACACAGCCTCACCTTTGTCTCAGTAGCACAAGGCATCACCTTGTTCTCAGTAGCACAAGGCATCACCTTGGTCTCAGTAACACACAGCATCACCTTAGACTCAGTAACCCACAGCATCACCTTGGTCTCAGTAACCCATAGAATCACCTTGGTCTTAGTAACACACAGTATCACCTTTGTCTCAGTAGCACGAAGCATCACCTTGGTATCAGTAACCCACAGTGTCACCTTGACCTCAGTAACCCACAGAATTACCTTGACCTCAGTAACCCATGGCATCACTTTGGTCTCACCAACCCATAGAATCATTTGGTCTCAACAACTCAGAGCATCACCTTTGTCTCAGTAACATACAGCATCACCTTTGCCTCAGTAGCACAAGGCATCACCTTAGTGTCAGTAACACACAGCATCACCTTTGTCTCAGTAGCACAAGGCATCACCTTGGTGTCAGTAACACACAGCATCACCTTTGTCTCAGTAGCACATGGCATCACCTTGGTCTCAGTAACGCACAGCATCACCTTTGTCTCAGTAGCACAAGGCATCACCTTGGTCTCAGTAGCACACAGCATCACCTTTGTCTCAGTAGCACAAGGCATCACCTTTGTGTCAGTAGCACACAGCATCACCTTTGTCTCAGTAGCACAAGGAATCACCTTGGTGTCAGTAACACACAGCATCACCTTTGTCTCAGTAGCACAAGGCATCACCTTTGTCTCAGTAACGCACAGCATCACCTTTGTCTCAGTAGCACAAGGCATCACCTTGGTCTCAGTAGCACAAGGCATCACCTTTGTGTCAGTAGCACAAGGAATCACCTTGGTGTCAGTAACACACAGCATCACCTTTGTCTCAGTAGCACAAGGAATCACCTTGGTGTCAGTAACACACAGCATCACCTTTGTCTCAGTAGCACAAGACATCACCTTTGTCTCAGTAACACACAGCATCACCTTTGTCTCAGTAGCACAAGGCATCACCTTGGTCTCAGTAAGGCACAGCATCACCTTTGTTTCAGTAGCACAAGGCATAACCTTGGTCTCAGTAACACACAGCATCACCTTGGACTCAGTAACCCACGGCATCACCTTGAAGTCAGTAACCCACTGCATCACCTTGTTCTCAGTAACCCACTCCATCACATTGGCCTCAGTAACCCATTGCATAATCTTGGTCTTAATAATCCACTCCATCACGTTGGCCTCAGTGACCCATTGCATTATCTTGGTCTCAGTAACCCACGGAATTTCCTTGGTCTCAGTAACCCACTGCATTACCTTGGTCTCAGTAACCCACAGAATGACCTTGTTCTCATTTACCCACTACATAACCTTGGTCTCAGTAACCCACAGCATCACCTTGGTCTCAGTAATCAACTGCATCACCTTGGCCTCAGTAACCCACTGCATCATCTTGGTCTCAGTAACCCACAGGATTACCTTGGTCTCAGGAACCCACCCATCACCTTGTTCTCAGTAACCCACTGCATCACCTTGGTCTCAGTAACCCACAGCATCACCTTGGACTCAGTAACCCATGGCATCACCTTGGTCTCAGTAACCCACAGCATCAACTTGGACTCAGTAACCCACGGCATCACCTTGAAGTCAGGAACCCACTGCATCACCTTGTTCTCAGTAACCCAAGGCATCACCTTGGTGTCAGTAACCCATAGAATCACCTTGGTCTTAGTAACACACAGCATCACCTTTGTCTCAGTAGCACGAAGAATCACCTTGGTATCAGTAACCCACAGTGTCACCTTGACCTCAGTAACCCACAGAATTACCTTGACCTCAGTAACCCACGGCATAACCTTGGTCTCAGCAACCCATAGAATCATTTGGTCTCAACAACTCACAGCATCACCTTTGTCTCAGTAACACACAGCATCACCTTTGCCTCAGTAGCACAAGGCATCACCTTGGTCTCAGTAACACACACCATCACCTTTGTCTCAGTAGCACAAGGCATCACCTTAGTGTCAGTAGCACACAGCATCACCTTTGTCTCAGTAGCACAAGGAATCACCTTTGTCTCAGTAGCACAAGACATCACCTTGGTCTCAGTAAGGCACAGCATCACCTTTGCCTCAGTAACGCACAGCATCACCTTTGTCTCAGTAGCACAAGGCATCACCTTTGTGTCAGTAGCACACAGCAACACCTTTGTCTCAGTAGCACAAGGCATCACCTTGGTCTCAGTAACACACAGCATCACCTTTGCCTCAGTAGCACAAGGCATCACTTTGTTCTCAGTAATACACAGCATCACCTTTGTCTCAGTAGCACAAGGCATCACCTTTGTCTCAGTAACGCACAGCATCACCTTTGTCTCAGTAGCACAAGGCATCACCTTTGTCACAGTAAGGCACAGCATCACCTTTGTCTCAGTAGCACAAGGCATCACCTTGGTCTCAGTAACACACAGCATCACCTTTGCCTCAGTAGCACACGGCATCACTTTGGTCTCAGTAATACACAGCATCACCTTTGTCTCAGTAGCACAAGGCATCACCTTTGTCTTAGTAACACACAGCATCACCTTTGTCTCAGTAGCACAAGGCATCACCTTGTTCTCAGTAGCACAAGGCATCACCTTGGTCTCAGTAACACACAGCATCACCTTAGACTCAGTAGCACAAGGCATCACCTTGGTCTCAGTAACACACAGCATCACCTTAGACTCAGTAACCCACAGCATCACCTTGGTCTCAGTAACCCATAGAATCACCTTGGTCTTAGTAACACACAGTATCACCTTTGTCTCAGTAGCACGAAGCATCACCTTGGTATCAGTAACCCACAGTGTCACCTTGACCTCAGTAACCCACAGAATTACCTTGACCTCAGTAACCCACGGCATCACTTTGATCTCACCAACCCATAGAATCATTTGGTCTCAACAACTCACAGCATCACCTTTGTCTCAGTAACACACAGCATCATCTTTGCCTCAGTAGCACAAGGCATCACCTTAGTGTCAGTAACACACAGCATCACCTTTGTCTCAGTAGCACAAGGCATCAACTTGGTGTCAGTAACACACAGCATCACCTTTGTCTCAGTAGCACATGGCATCACCTTGGTCTCAGTAACGCACAGCATCACCTTTGACTCAGTAGCACAAGGCATCACCTTGGTCTCAGTAGCACACAGCATCACCTTTGTCTCAGTAGCACAAGGCATCACCTTTGTGTCAGTAGCACACAGCATCACCTTTGTCTCGGTAGCACAAGGAATCACCTTGGTGTCAGTAACACACAGCATCACCTTTGTCTCAGTAGCACAAGGCATCACCTTTGTCTCAGTAACGCACAGCATCACCTTTGTCTCAGTAGCACAAGGCATCACCTTGGTCTCAGTAGCACAAGGCATCACCTTTGTGTCAGTAGCACAAGGAATCACCTTGGTGTCAGTAACACGCAGCATCACCTTTGTCTCAGTAGCACAAGGAATCACCTTGGTGTCAGTAACACACAGCATCACCTTTGTCTCAGTAGCACAAGACATCACCTTTGTCTCAGTAACGCACAGCATCACCTTTGTCTCAGTAGCACAAGGCATCACCTTTGTCTCAGTAACGCACAGCATCACCTTTGTCTCAGAAGCACAAGGCATCACCTTGGTCTCAGTAAGGCACAGCATCACCTTTGTTTCAGTAGCACAAGGCATAACCTTGGTCTCAGTAACACACAGCATCACCTTTGCCTCAGTAGCACAAGGCATCACCTTGGTCTCAGTAACACACAGCATCACCTTTGTCTCAGTAGCACAAGGCATCACCTTTGTCTCAGTAGCACACAGCATCACCTTTGTCTCAGTAGCACAAGGCATCACCTTTGTCTCAGTAACGCACAGCATCACCTTTGTCTCAGTAGCACAAGGCATCACCTTGGTCCCAGTAACACACGGCATCACCTTTGTCTCAGTAGCACAAGGCATCACCTTGGTCTCAGTAGCACAAGGCATCACCTTTGTGTCAGTAACACAAGGAATCACCTTGGTGTCAGTAACGCACAGCATCACCTTTGTCTCAGTAGCACAAGGAATCACCTTGGTGTCAGTAACGCACAGCATCACCTTTGTCTCAGTAGCACAAGGCATCACCTTTGTCTCAGTAACGCACAGAATCACCTTTGTCTCAGTAGCACAAGGCATCACCTTTGTCTCAGTAGCGGCCAGCATCACCTTTGTTCTCAGTAGCACAAGGCATCACCTTGGTCTCAGTAGCACACAGCATCACCTTTGCCTCAGTAGCACAAGGCATCACCTTGGTCTCAGTAAGGCACAGCATCACCTTTGTCTCAGTAGCACAAGGCATCACCTTGGTTTCAGTAACACACGGCATCACCTTTGCCTCAGTAGCACAAGGCATCACCTTGGTCTCAGTAACACACAGCATCACCTTTGTCTCAGTAGCACAAGGCATCACCTTGGTCTCAGTAACACACGGCATCACCTTTGTCTCAGTAGCACAAGGCATCACCTTGGTCTCAGTAGCACACAGCATCACCTTTGTCTCAGTAGCACAAGGAATCACCTTGGTGTCAGTAACACACAGCATCACCTTTGTCTCAGTAGCACATGGCATCACCTTTGTCTCAGTAACACACAGCATCACCTTTATCTCAGTAGCACAAGGCATCACCTTGGTCTCAGTAAGGCACAGCATCACCTTTGTCTCAGTAGCACAAGGCATCACCTTGGTCTCAGTAACACACGGCATCACCTTTGTCTCAGTAGCACAAGGCATCACCTTGGTCTCAGTAACACACAGCATCACCGTTGCCTCAGTAGCACAAGGCATCACCTTTGTCTTAGTAACACACAGCATCACCTTTGTCTCAGTAGCACAAGGCATCACCTTGGTCTCAGTAGCACAAGGCATCACCTTGGTCTCAGTAACACACAGCATCACCGTTGCCTCAGTAGCACAAGGCATCACCTTTGTCTTAGTAACACACAGCATCACCTTAGACTCAGTAGCACAAGGCATCACCTTGGTCTTAGTAACACACAGCATCACCTTAGACTCAGTAACCCACGGCATCACCTTTCTCTCAGTAGCATAAGGCATCACCTTGGTGTCAGTAACACACAGCTTCACCTTTGTCTCAGTAGCACAAGGCATCACCTTGGTCTCAGTAACACACAGCATCACCTTAGACTCAGTAGCACAAGGCATCACCTTGGTCTTAGTAACACACAGCATCACCTTGGTCTCAGTAACCCATGGCATCACGTTAGACTCAGTAACCCACAGCATCACCTTGGACTCAGTAACCCACAGCATCACCTTTGTCTCAGTAGCACAAGGCATCACCTTGGTGTCAGTAACACACAGCTTCACCTTTGTCTCAGTAGCACAAGGGATCACCTTTGTCTTAGTAACACACAGCATCACCTTTGTCTCAGTAGCACAAGGCATCACCTTGGTCTCAGTAACACACAGCATCACCTTAGACTCAGTAGCACAAGGCATCACCTTGGTCTTAGTAACACACAGCATCACCTTAGACTCAGTAACCCACAGCATCACCTTGGACTCAGTAACCCACGGCATCACCTTGGTCTCAGTAGCACAAGGCATCACCTTGGTCTTAGTAACAGACAGCATCACCTTTGTCTCAGTAGCACAAGGCATCATCTTGGTGTCAGTAACACACAGCATAACCTTTGCCTCAGTAGCATAAGGCATCACCTTGGTCTCAGTAACACACAGCATCACCTTTGCCTCAGTAGCATAAGGCATCACCTTGGTCTCAGTAACGCACAGCATCACCTTTGTCTCCGTAGCACAAGGCATCGCCTTGGTCTCAGTAACGCACAGCATCACCTTTGTCTCAGTAGCACAAGGCATCGCCTTGGTCTCAGTAACGCACAGCATCACCTTTGTCTCAGTAGCACAAGGCATCGCCTTGGTCTCAGTAACGCACAGCATCACCTTTGTCTCAGTAGCACAAGGCATCACCTTGGTCTCAGTAACGCACAGCATCACCTTTGTCTCAGTAGCACAAGGCATCGCCTTGGTCTCAGTAACGCACAGCATCACCTTTGTCTCAGTAGCACAAGGCATCGCCTTGGTCTCAGTAACGCACAGCATCACCTTTGTCTCAGTAGCACAAGACATCGCCTTGGTCTTAGTAACCCACAGTGTCACCTTTCTCTCAGAAACCCAGAACATTACATTGGTCTCCGTAACCAGCTACATGGCCTTGTGATAAACACACGCTACATGCTTTAGCTTCAGGAATGAGCTAAGCCACCTTGCTGTCAATAACCCTGCACTTTGCTTTGCTTAAACACACCAGTAGCTGGAAGAAAGGACAGAACATAATGTGCAGAGGAACATTTCGGGCCCGGGCTTATGGATCTTACCAGAGTGTGCCTTCTAGGAATGTGGCATGAAGAGTGGAGGACTGTTAAAGGGGTCAGGCATGGTGCTAGGGACACAAGGAGGCCAGGGCCATGAACATCTCTGAATGGCACGTGGCCTCCACGTCCCCATCTCATTCCCCTTTCAAAAGCATGCAGCTACCTGGAATTCTTAATATTGCCCAGTGCTTCATTTGTGGGGGTGTTTGCCAGGGCTCAGCCCTGGCACTTATTATCATCAACTCAGTTTGATTATGATGTGGTGTTTTGGAAACTATATCATTGTATTTGTCAGTCAGTCAGTAACCACACAACAAGCGACAACAGCGTGCACTGGCCACCTGCCTCTGTCTGCTGGGACGGCTCAATGTAATTAGTGAGCCTGATGACCCTCACTGATGTGGCAGTGCTAGTTATCCATTTTCATGAATACCAATGAGATGGAAGGTGGCAATACTGGGTGCCAGTGCTGGTCATGTCCTCACACTGCTTCAGTCGCTGTGCCTGACAGTGGTGCAGGTTCTACTGCAATAAACAGAATCATTGCCACAGCAGGGGGTTGGGGCGTTGACAACAGCAGGACAGCCAGCAGCACCAACACTGGGGCAATGCTAGGGAAAAGGCCATTGCCGGGGAGGAGTGCATGTCCTGAGTGCCACCCTACACAAGAAAACTGTCCTGCAAGTGTTTGACAGGAAAGTTTGTCTGTTCAGTGATGGTTTGCATTTGTCCATCAATTTACCATAGGAGGAAAGCACGCTTTCTTTGTTTTCAGTGGTTAGACGGTTAAAGTGTTCCTCTTGACATCTAAAGAAACAAAGCACAATGATAACAATGAATATATGTTTAATGACACATCTACTATACCCAAAAAAGTCAAGGGTGGAAGGTTTTGAGTATATCATAACCACTGGCAATGCTCTGGGCAACTCTCCAAACCACTGTTTTTTAGCCCGATTGTGCTGCAAGAGCAGACCAGCCATCTGCAAATCAGTCTGGTATTGCCCCCAATGGGAGCAGTCCAGCTTCAACTACTGGGCCACATCCCCTCTGCATGGAAACGCAAGCAACCCCAGCCATGTTTCAGGCATGTGGGCCTCATCCCTGAGGTGCAGCTTGCTTCTCTATGGTGCAGCGAGCAAAGGACCCACCTCTGGGCATACCCTTCCTCATATAAGAAGACAAATTATAACCAAAAACGTGATGGGTGGAAGGTGATGAATAAGTCGTAACCACTGGCAATGCTCTGGGCAACTCTCCAAACCACTGTTTTTTAGCCTGATTGGGCTGCAAAAGCGGCCCAGCCATCTGCAAATCAGTCTGGTACTGCCCCCAATGGGAGCAGTCCTGCCTGTACTACTGGGCCACATCCCCTCTGCATGGAAACGCAAGCAACCCCAGCCATGTTTCAGGCATTTGGGTCTCATCCCTGAGGTGCAGCTTGCTTCCCTATGGTGCAGCGAGTAAAGTACCCACCTCTGGGCATACCCTTCCTCACATAGGAAGACAAACTATAACCAAAAACGTGATGGGTGGAAGGTTTTGAATAAATCGTAACCACTGGCAATGCTCTGGGCAACTCTCCAAACCACTGTTTTTTAGCCCGATTGGGCTGCAAAAGCAGACCAGCCATGTGCATATCAGTCTGGTACTGCCCCCAATGGGAGCAGTCCTGCCTGTACTACTGGGCCACATCCCCTCTGCATGGAAACGCAAGCAACCCCAGCCATGTTTCAGGCATTTGGGTCTCATCCCTGAGGTGCAGCTTGCTTCCCTATGGTGCAGCGAGTAAAGTACCCACCTCTGGGCATACCCTTCCTCACATAGGAAGACAAACTATAACCAAAAGCGTGATGGGTGGAAGGTTTTGAATAAATCGTAACCACTGGCAATGCTCTGGGCAACTCTCCAAACCACTGTTTTTTAGCCCGATTGGGCTGCAAAAGCGGACCAGCCATGAGCAGTCCTGCCTGAACTGCTGGGCCACGTCCCCCTGCACGGAAACACAAGCAACCCCAGCCTTTTGGGCCTCATCCGTGAGGTGCAGCTTGCTTCCCTATGGTGCAGCGAGCAAGGTACCCACGTCTGGGCATACCCTTCCTCACATAGGAAGACAAACTATAACCAAAAACGTGATGGGTGGAATGTTTTGAATACATCGTAACCACTAGCAAAGCTCTGGGCACCCCTCCACACCACGCTTTTTTAGCCCGTTTGCGCTATTGCAAGGGGGTCAGCCATACGCAAATCAGCCTTATAGTGAAACCAATCGGAGCCGTCCAGCCAGAACTGCTAGGCCACGTCCCCTCTGCATGGCCTGCTGGGCCTAGAGACGAAAACTACTCCTCGATGATGATGCCCAATGAGGCAGAAACATGTCTGGGGATGCTTGTGGTCTCGTGCAAAGGGATGTGACCTAGAACTAGGCTGGACTGCCCCATACGGGGTGTCGGACCAAGCCCGATTTGCATAATGTCTTTCCTCTTCTGTAATGGCTCTGCAGGCTGAAAAGCGATGGCCTAGAGGGTGCACAGAGCTGTGCCTGCGGTTATGACTGATTATAAACATTCCAGACGTCTACTTTTAGTTTTGCGTAAGTCACCCTGGGTGGGACGAGTGTGCCCAGACGTGGGTCCCGAACCAGCTGGGTCATGAGACCCAAGATACTCCTCACCAATGATGCCCAATGATGCCGAAACAGGTCTGGGGATGCTGTGGTCTTTTGTAGAAGGGATGTGACCTCGTAGTTCATGCTGGACTGCCCCTTTTGGGATGGGACCAAGCCTCATTTGCATATGGAATTTCCCCTTCTGTAATGGTTTGGCAGGCTGAAAAACAATGGCCTAGAGGGTTGCCTAGAGCTGTGCCCGTGGTTATGACTGCTTCAAAACCTTCCAGCTTCAACCTTTGGTTTTGCCTAATGAAACACTTAAATTGGTGTCTCATTTCAACTCACACGTAGTCTGTTATGTTATTTTGTGTTATGTTGATTGGTATTAAATATCTGCCATGCTCAGTGCAGCCATCAACACCAATGAGCCTGTGCGATTCGCAGTGTTAACCCCAAATATGTTGACACTGTGGGGAACAGCCATGATTGGTGGCATCGGTGCCGGCGAGCTGCACGCCCCGGCCGACATGTCACGCGCATTCTAGAACAAATGTGGGCCCTGGCACTTATTCTTTTACAAATGAAGCACTGGTATGTCACAATATTTAAGTTTACCACGGGACACGAGAACATTCGTCAATGATTACCAGTGCATAGAAAGAATCAACAAGAGGAACACTACAGGCTAGAACACAAAGCATAAGGGACTCTTTTACTCTTTATTCCTCCAAGTGAAAAGGGATGTGCACCCTATTCAATTTCATCTTTAACTCTTAGGCCAGGTGTCTGCAACCTTTAGCACACCCGATGGTTTGCACTACATCTCCCATCATCCCTTGTCAGCATGGACAAAGTTGGGGGATCATGGGAATTGTAGTACACGGTATCTGGAGACCCCTGTCTTTGGCTGTATTACTGGACGGCTGTGGCCAAGATGCTGTATGGTCGGGTCCGCGCTTAAGCACAGGCAGATAACATTTAGTAAATGGACACAGTTTCTGCTTAGAGACATGTCACTCCAATTAATTATTTTATATTAAGACAGGGCTCAAAATATAGAAAGCTCTGTGAAGTGAAGCATGTTCTCTCTGCGGTACAGATCAATCGTCACAGGTCTATCCGAATCTTAAACCTTCCCACTCTTCGCCTTTGAGAATCCCATATCCTGTTATAGTTCAGCAACTTCCCTAAAACGAATTAACCCCCTAACAGCTCATCTAGAAAACGCCTACATTCCAAAATTCCATTCTGCAACAGTCTCGGGAGGATAGCTCAGGGGCAACGTCAGGGGCGTTGCTAGGGGGGGGCTAAGGGGGCTTTAGCCCCTGATCTTTTGGCTGTAGCCCCGGATAGAATCTCAGGAGCTACAGCCAAAAGACTAGCTAGCCCCTAGTCCCAACAGTTTAGACATCAGCTTAGCCCCGGGTCTTTTCCAGACCTAGCAACTCCCCTGGGCAACGTGCTCGCTTTGGAAACCAGACGACATGGGACTACACCGGTTCGACCCTAGAAACCTGTAAGCGCGTTAAAAAATAACCAATCATGTCATAGATACAGTTGCCACAAATCTGAAATTGCAGTGCATTCTGGGAAGGATAGATTTCCGATATGCTACCTGGTATCACATATTAAGGGAAGAGTCCCTTATGCTTTGTGTTCATGGTCAGGTTTGTTCACTATTTATTATTATTTTTTTTTGTAACTTCTGTTTATTAGTACATTTTCTGCACAAACATTATAGAACAGCATACACAATTAGAGGAAGGCATTACACAAACCATGTCGAGGGTCCGCCCGGGACCCTCCCTCTTCCCCCACAAGGCCCCTGTTGTAATCGAGAGGAGGTCTTGAACATCATCCTTCGTTGCCCGCTGTTTTTATCGCACTGTACGGCACAGCTCTGCCCAGGGGTACTAATGACGCCAATGACCCCGTGACGTGTCTGGTCTCGTGCAGACGGATGTGGCCTAGCAATTCGTGCTGGACTGCCCCCTTTGGAGTGGGACCAAGCCTATTTTGCATATGGCCTTTGTCAGTAATAGCTCAGCAGGCTGAAACCGATGGTCTGCAGGGATGCCCAGAGCAATGGCAGCGGTAGAGATGAATACCAAACCTTCGAGCCACCACCCCTTTTATTTTCCTAAAATCACCACGGGTGTAACAGGCATGCCCGGGCTTGGGTTCCGAGCCTGCTGGGCCTAGCGACCTGTGATACACCTCACTCATTATGCCAAACGAGGCTGAAACATGTCTGTGGTTGATCGGGCTGGACTGCCCCTTTGGGGTTACCCAAACCTGATTTGCATATGGTGTGTCCCCTTCTGTAATGGCTTGACAGACACAAGAATGGGGGACTGGGGGTATCGGCAATTTCGGCATTACAAATGATTCAAAACCTTTCACCCATCACTCCTACAGGTCACAATGGTTCTAAAGTCACATTACCTCAATAGTCATCTGTCACACCTACAAAGCTAACTAGGAACCCACCCTATGTGTGTGGGAAGAACCAGTTGGGGTCAAGTCACACATTTATAACAATCATTAATGTTGAGAGACCACAAATAAACATGGAGAGCAATAGTGTAACAAGGAATAGGTGCACTGCCGACTAACCAGTGAAATGCTGCCTGGCTGCCCAGACTGAACGCAACTGCCCACCAATGAAAATGCAGAATCGACTAACCAGTGAAAAGCTGTCTGATTGCCCAGAATGAACGCAACAACCCACGAAAATGCAAGATCGACCAACCAGTGAAAAGGTGTCTGATTGCCCAGAATGAACGCAACAACCCACGAAAATGCAAGATCGACTAACCAGTAAAATGCTGCCTGGTTGCCCAGGTGAACGCAGACAACCCACCAATGAAAAAGCAGGATCGACTAACTAGTGAAAAGCTGTCTGATTGCCCAGACTGAACGCAGACAACCCACCAATGAAAATGCAGGATCAACTAACCAGTGAAAAGCTGTCTGATTGCCCAGACTGAACACAGACAACCCACCAATGAAAATGCCGGATCGACTAACCAGTGAAATGCTGCCTGGTTGCCCAGGTGAACGCAGACAACCTACCAATGAAAAAGCAGGATCAACTAACTAGTGAAAAGCTGTCTGATTGCCCAGACTGAACGCAGACAACCCACCAATGAAAATGCAGGATCAACTAACCAGTGAAAAGCTGTCTGATTGCCCAGACTGAATGCAGACAACCCACCAATGAAAATGCCGGATCGACTAACCAGTGAAATGCTGCCTGGTTTAATCCTCCTTTCTCCAATATTCCCCACACTAATGATCCTTTCATGTCCAGCAAATTCCCCAGCACGCTATGCCCAAATGTTCCCATTCGTTCTTATTCACATCGCTCTAGTTATTCTTTCCCGAACACACCATCTATGCAGATGAAATGCTACCATTTCCCCAAACTCAATTGTTTATTTTCTGAGACAAATCCAGATCCTTCCCACTTGCGTTCCAAACCCTATCAATCTCTCCCTTCTGACTGTATCAACACCCCTAGGGCAAAGAACATAATTTCCCATGATAAACCTTTTCTTTTTTACCGAAATACTTTCTCACCCCATGGAAGACGGCAGACCAACAACAGAGCCGTTCACCTGACATGTCCCAATACAGGCATCTAGCAAAGTCAGGCCATTAACTTAAATCACAAAAACCTGACGGTCCTTTCTCTTCCCCACAGGGATAAAAGGTGGAACAAGAGAGCATAGTACGGGCAAGGCAGAGAGCACAACGAGACAGCTATCCAGACCCCGGCAGTTCAAAAGGAGCAGAAAGGTGACAAATATTGAGAGACTGACAAGGAGGGATAAGACTTTGCCCTTTTCGACGCAGACCTGCGAAACCTCCGAATAATAAGACCGAGGACAATAGCCCAAGTGTGTTGCAGCAGATGGCAACAGTAGACGGAGCGTGTCAACGCTGATTAGTGGTAGCGAGGGAAACTCCTGCTACTGTGGTACCAGCCTTGACTCCAGTTACGAGGAAAGCCAAGCGGTTCATCACAACCGATGAGTCGAGGGGAGAGCCGATAACATCCCGGCGATGGTGAATGAAAGACGCAAAGTAGCAAGTTGAGCTAACCATTATGAATGTGAAGTTTGCAAGAGTGAACCCCGACCGAGGGATGCTGATGAGAAAGGGGCAAGTCTAAAGTTTCAAATAACAGTGTGTTGACAAATGTGAACCCGGCCGAGGGCTGTCCACTATGAACTGTTTAAAAAGACATGGGCCCTCATTACAGGCTTGCCGGTCCAGAATTAACGGTACCGGTAGAACTGTACTGGCAAACTACGAGTTCAACGGGCGGGTACCGTCCCGCCCGCAGAGATGCATGGAAACACCGGAACCATTACGACATGGTACCGGTGTTTCCGCAGTCCCCATTCCCGTGGAGTCCTATGGGATTCCACGGGAATGGGGATTTCCAGAATTACCGGAGCTGGATTTACCAGACCACTGGGGCTGTAATTCCCCGGTAATTCCGGCAAGCCTGGCACCGGCAATTCACTACGGGTCTGGCGGAAGCCTGCTGGTTTTACCGGCATGGCTACCGATGGACTTGTAATGACCCGCATTGACATTTAAGAGGAGTCCGAGCCCGAATGAGGGAGATCCAGGGTTAAAGCTATTACCCAAAGTTCATTGTAAAAAGACCAATAGTCGAGAGGGATCTGAGCCCGAGCGAGAGAGATCCAGGGGTAAAACTATCTCCCGAGAGAAGCCAGAGTGAACCCGGTGGAGGGAGGCTGAACGCACAGAGGGGGGTTGTGCCCAGAAAAGGTGGACCCCGGGGTGAATCCATCACTCGAGAAGTTTGTAGGACTAGACTTTGTGTTTGTTTGTTGTTTTGGTAATTTGAAAATCTATTGGGCCCTCGGAGACTGGAGACACAACCACTAAGGCCCTGATATCGATAGGAACAGGGGTCAGCACCCGGAAGAGGGGGACCTAGTTGTGGAGAATCCTCACCCTAAGTGAAAGCAGGAAACAAACTTTCATTTGTTGAAGAAACTTTTGTTTTGTTGATTTAACACATCAGGACCTGGAAGGCAAGAGACTTTCAAGTGAGACGAGACTTGGCCATTGAGGCTCCTGCTGAACTAGAACAGATCTGTCGACTCGTGCTGGGAGAGCTCGAGTGTGCTGGGCTCCAAGATCCCACCTTACCCCGTGCTCAAAACGTGACAAAGGAACATCCAAGCGACCACATCCTGATAGTATTTGAGAACACTTCTTTCTTTTCTTGAAAACCATCCCACACCCTTTTTGTAGTAGTTGTAAGGTTTAGCAATAGGTTTCTTAGTATAGGCCATTTAGGTTTGACTCAATGCCATAGGACTGCCTTATCTTCCTCCGGTGGTCGACGCTCCCATATTAGATATAGGTTTAGTTTAGGAGGTTTAGTTTAGGAGGTTTTCCACCCTGCAAACATTGCTCAATAAACAACTGTGAACTGTGATCACTTGTGTCTGTCTTTACTGTTGCCACCATGAGTTCCTTACATGTGGTGTCAGGCATGGGAGGTGATTCAATTGATAATAATTGGAGGACACGCGTGCATAACAAACGACCGAGTGTAGCTTCCCATGCTTTACCCACAGTATTGGAAGGAGAGCAAGGGAACGGATCTGCCCAATATGGCTCAGAGATCCTGAAATTAAGAGGCAGAACCTGTCAGGTTCCCTTTTCCCAGGTGAAAAAAGATCTGTGGAAGGTTTAACACCTCCCTTCCAACCCTTAGAAAATAAAATATGAGTAAAATTCTTTTTCCTAACCTCGCATGCCGTTCCACCGGCACGAAAAGCTATTGAGGGCAATGCCTTCTATCTTTTTTGCCACCAGGATTATTTGTTACAGGGAAGGGACAAGGCTCTCATATCTTTACAGATAAGAATAGGATATCAACTATGTCTGTCCTTATTCATTCTACCTTACAAAGAAGGTAAAATAAAGGCTTTGCCTCTTTTCTCTCAAGAGGATGAATTGACTTTCATCTTCTTGAACCTTTCCCCCAGTCCCATATAAATCTATAGACGGTATAGGGTTGGGATTCTAGCACATGAAACCCCTTGGAGAACATCACAGAGAGATCTAGAAAGCCCTACTACAGAATATAAAATCTCGATATCCCATGTTTATCAGCCAGAGAGAAAAGTTAGGGACGAACAAAAGAGGGAGAGAGAGAAAAATCCACATAGGATGATGCGAGAGGAACCCTATTTTATCCAAGGAAGACAAAACTTGGAAACCAATAACATCCTAGGATTTTGTTTTAGCCCCCTGAATAAGGATAAAAGATGGCCAGTATCCACTACTACCACAATACCGGCTCTCTGTCCTAACCAAGAATGGAGCCCATATCCAAGCCCGCGTCTCTGCGGCATCAAACAACTCGGCTGAACTCTTTAAAATCTGCAAGGAACTGGCCAATCCTGCAGCAGTCTCTACCTCCCCTATCCCTTCCCAGGGCCTCTGTACGGCACTGGCTTCTCACTTCATCTCTAAAACACAGGATATCCTGTCCTCTCTCTCCTCCTATCCCCCACGTCCCCCACTCCCTGTTCCTCCTCTGGCCTCTCTGCAGCCACCTCACCTCCCTCCTTCTCTGCCTTTCCCCTGTTCTCCGCAGACGAGGTTTCTAGACAAGTCCGATCTATGAAAGTCTTGTCGAAACAGATTCACCCATGTTCCTCCAAAACTATCAAGGACCACATCGACTCCCTGGCTCCTGCCCTGGCTGATTTCTGCAATCACTCCTTCACCACTGGAGTCTTCCCATCCCTCTTAAAGCACTCCCTTGTGCACCCTCTTCTTAGGAAACCCTCTGCCGACCCCTCCTGCCCGGCTAACTATCGCCCAATCTCCATCACCCCCTTCCTGGGCAAGCTCCTAGAGAAACTGGCCATCTCCCAGCTCAATCTCCACACTGAATCTGTTGGTTGTCTTCAGAGCTGCCAGAAGCACGGAAACTGCTCTCCTGAACATCTGTGAAGACCTGCTCTCCAACCTTGACTCTAACACCCCGTGAGTTCTCATCTTACTTGATCTCTCCTCTGCCTTTGACACTGTCAACCATGCCATCCTGCTCAACTGTCTCCGTGATAACCTGGGTATCACTGGTCAGGCTCTGGCGTGGCTGACTTCTTTCCTCTCCGACAGACCCTCCCAGGTCCAACTTGGGTCTTTCCTCTCCGATATCTTTGTCTCTACCTGTGGTGTCCCCCAGGGATCTAACCTCTCTCCCTGGCTGTTCAACCAATACCTGGCACTCCTTGCCCACTGCATTGCTGCTCTCTGCCCCAACTTCCAGTACTTTGCGGATGATACTCAGCTCATTTTCAGGCTACCCTCGGCCTCCTCCTCTCCTTACCTCATCTCTGACTGTCTGTCTGCCATCCAGGAGTGGTGTGCCACCAATGAACTCTGCCTGCCTTAATGCCAGTAAGACTGAGATTCTACTCATCGGCACACCCACTCCCTCCTTCCCTGTAGCTCTCTGGCTGGCCTCTCTTGGCCCTCTTCCTGCTCCCACCTGCAAGGCGAAAAATCTTGGGGTCATCTTCGACTTTACACTCTCCTTCTCTCCTCACATCTCTGATGTCTCTAAGAAGTCACACTACCAGCTGCACCTCCTCAGAGGTATTCTTACTTTCCTCTCCTTCCCCCAGAAGCTCACTGTCTCCAGAGCCCTGGTTCTCTCTGGGCTGGACTATTGCAACAGCCTCTATCTAAATCTGCCTGCCTCTACTCTCCGCCCTCTTCAACTTATCCAGAACAGGACTGCAAGACTTGTCCTTGGCCTCAAGCCCAGAGATCGCATCTCTCCTGGACTGAAATATCTTCATTGGCTCCCAGTGGCTGTGAGGATTAAGTGCAAAACCCTCTGCATTGTCCACAAGGCCTTCTGGGTCCTGGGGCTGAAATACCTTCAACTCTCTCTTCCTAAATATCTTCCCTATTGACCTCTTCGCTCATCCGGCTCCAACTCCCTCAGGGTCAGTCGCTTCTCCAAGCAACAAGTTGGTGGTAGATCTCTCTCTTCGGCAGGGGCCTCCCTCTGGAACAGCCTTCCTGCCTCCCTGAAACTTGAGGAGAACCATCTCCGGTTCCGGAAGCACCTCAAAACATTCCTCTTTTCTTCTGCTTTCACACCCCCTCTCCCCTGTTTTTTTAAAAAAACGTTTATTTTTGGCGGAAGAGGTATACATTAGGCACACACATCAATACAATGGGCAAGCAGTACAGGTGAATTATAAATTGATATACAGAGTATAGTAACCACAGCGGTAGTAACGGAGCTTCACTTGAGAGAAATGGGAGGAGGAGTTCATGGTACTGGAGTAGTCCTTGGCGGTACCGGGGACAAGTCCGACCCGGGCGCACTGTCACTCTGGCTGTTGAGGTACGTATTGAATTCGACCCAGATGTTTTTGGGGCGTGAGTGGGCGGGGAGCAAATTCAGGTATTCCTCTTCGCAATTTCGTGACCAGGTGAGCAAGCGTAGCCAATTCTGGAAGGCCGGGGGAGAGGAGCTCCTCCAACCCTGAAGTATACATTTTTTGGCCACCATACAGCCTATATTCAAGAACATAGTCGAGCTCCCATTGCAGACCTGCACCCAAACCCCGAACAAGACTGCCAACGGATCAGGGTCAATCACTGTGTCAGTAATTGCAGCAAGTGTTTCTAAGATGCACCTCCAGAACTCTGACAACCTGTCGCAGGACCAAAACATATGTAAATGGTCAGCTTTTTCAACCCCGCAGCGAGGGCAAGAGTGTTCAGTTGCGTGGGCGAACCTTGAGGTACGATGCGGGGTATAGTGTAGCCTGTTAAGAAACTTGTATTGCATGGCACAATACCTAAAATTCAGAGAGACTTTTTGAGTGTGTAGGCACATTCCCTCCCAAATCTCATCAGAGATCTCCAGGCCCAACTCGTTTGCCCATTCATCACGTGCCCTGATTGTTTGATTCGGGGTAGTGTCTTGCAGGATCTTGTACAGCGAGGATATGACACCACGGGCTCCGCCAGAATTGGCAATGTACGCAATCGCCGGATCATCAGGGGGCTCGTCTAGAAATGAGGGCCACATAGAACGAAACGCGGCCCGGAGTCTATAGTATTGGAGAGTCTCTGTAGCGGATCCAGTGTGCCCCTGTTTCCATTTTTGGGGGTTGATGAACCTGCCCTCAGGGTAGAAGTCGGACAGTGCCTGATACCCTAGTGAACCCCAGTGCCGGGCCAAGGCGGTGTCATGTGTGGGTTCCAGACCAGGGAGGGACCACACGGGCAGCCATTTGTAGTATGGGGAGGGTTCAGGTGTCAGAAAGAGCAGGCGTGTCCAGGCATGAAGAGTCGCAGCGATTGGATCAATAGGAGAATCAGGTGTATAATGTTTGTGCAGGATAAGAGACATTATGTTGATACCCTCGGCTGCCAGTCGCTCCAACTTGACATGTGGGCGTACCGGAGAGCCCGGGTGCCAATGAGTGGCGTGTTGGGCCTGGGCTGCAGTCCAATAATGGATCAGATCATGAGCCGTGAGGCCCCCTCGTTTGTATGGGAGTGCCATGTCAGTCCACTTCTTGTGAACCGCACCGGAGTGCCATAGGAACTGTGCACAGAGCGAGTGTAGTTTGGTGAAGTAGGCCTTCCCAGGCCATAAGGGTATGTTGCTAAAAACGTGAAGGAGCTTGGGGAGTAGAATCATTTTAATGAGAGAGAGTCGGCCAGCAATGGATAATGGAAGAGCATGCCATCGCAGCAGCTTAGTCTCAACTGTCTGTGCTACTGCTGAATAATTGTCGGCCAATAGGACAGGTTTGGTTAGGGATATTTGAACACCCAAATATCTAAAGCCGTCCGAAGACCAACGAAGGGGAAATTCAGAAGCGGGTTGTTGAGTAGATTTAGTGAGTGGGAAGATCTCGGACTTTGAATAGTTAATTGTGAAACCGGAATGGGCCCCGATTTGGGTGATGTCTCTCAATATGGGGTCGAGGTGGGTTGTGGGATCTCCAATGTATAGTAAAACTGTTGTATAAAGCTAAACCTTTGTATGCTTTGTTGTATAGAGCTAAACCTTTGTATGCTTTCTTGTTGCTATGGTTTTCAGCTGTGTTTATGCCAAGCACATCATCTGTAATTCCAGAATGGATTTATGCCTACTGTGCCATTCTGGAATGATATGTGCTTGGAGATGTTTACTCTGGAGTGAAGTCAGTTATACCCTGGATGCTGCCTGTGTTGGGGGTCTTAAGTGAGTTACTGAAGCTGTTCCAAATAAACTGGTTTTCACTTACCAAGTTTGTGGCTTCTTTACAAAAACATTGTCCGCGTACAGGGATATAATTTCAGGGCTATCTGTCAGTCTTATCCCCTTACGAGCGTGACAAGCTCGGATAAAGTCTGCCATCGGTTCTATTGCTAGGGCAAATAAGATCGGTGAGAAGGGACATCCCTGTCGGGTGCCCCTAAAGAATGTGAAGAGATCAGAGGTTAGGGAGTTAACTCTTACTCGCGCCACAGGGAGGTGTAAAGTAATTTGATGTAGCTGATCATATTCGGGCCGACCCCCATCGTCTCCAGTATCCGCCACATGTAGCGCCAGGAGACCATATCAAAGGCCTTTTGAGCATCCAGCGTGACTGCCACAGCTTGCACGTCTTGGTCTATACGAGACATAACATTAAATAACCTCCTGATTTTGTGGGAGGTAGATCTCCCAGGAACAAAGCCTGCCTGACTTTCGTGAACTAAGTAGGTCATAATGGGCAGGAATCGATTCGCTATAACTTTCGCGAAGACTTTCGTGTCAAGGTTCATGAGGGAGAGAGGTCTATAAGAACCACATTCATCTTCGGGTTTACCAGGTTTGAGCAGGACCATGATAACAGCCTCCCGCATGGAGGGGGGGAGAATAGAGACACGTAGTGATTGGATCCAGATCTCAAGCAGCCTAGGAGCTAGTAAGGCGACATGCTCTTGATAGAATTCGGCAGTGAGTCCGTCAGGACCCTGTGCCTTACCTTTGGGCAGATCCGAAATAGCGGTCACTATTTCATCCAGAGTAATTGGGGAGTCCAGCTGATCTCGGGTAGAAGGGGAGATCTCTGTGGTGGGGATCTGGTCAAGAAGGTTGCGAGTGTGTTGGTCGGTGTGTTCGATAGGCTGGGAATAGAGGGAGCTGTCAAATTTGGTGAAAACATCTAGGATTTGTTGGTCGGTCCACTGTGTGTTTCCCTGTGCGTCTTTGACGGAGGTAATCTGAGTCTGGCCAGACTCTCTCCTCACGAGTGTAGCTAATGTTCTCCCGGGCCTGTCTCCCTCCCTGTATTTCCTGGCGGCCTGAGGGCGGCTAAAGTATTGGACCTCGTTGGTGGCGAGTGCATTATATGTATGGAGCTCCTCGCTGATTTGAGCAAGGATATTGGGATCCGCCCAGTGGAGCATTGCAGTTCTAATTGCTTCAGTTTGGTTTCGGAGCGAGCAAGGGCAGCCCTAATTGTCTTCAATACCCCCGCCTCACGAGAGATAGACATGCTCCTAATATATACTTTGAAGGCGTCCCACCTAACCGCGGCTGAGGTGTCCTGAAGGGAGTTGTGCTCAAAGAACGATTCAATGTCCGCTAATATTTCAGCCCTGAACACAATATCCCTGAGGGCCTCAGATTTGAAGCACCAGGTGGAAAATGTCGAAATAGGGATTCCCAGTCCTACAGATACTGTGACTGGCGCATGGTCAGAGAGCGTACGGGATAGAATTCGGGAACTCTCCACCCTGCCCATCATTTCACGTGACACAAAGAACAGGTCTATCCTGGACCAACTGTTGTGAACAGACGAATAATAGGTCTACTCCCTCCGCTGGGGGTGTAGTGTCCTCCAGGTGTCGCAAATATTGAGTGTCCCAATGTGGTCCTGTAGTCTGCGTGCAACCCTGGACAGGGCTCGAGCAGCCATACCCGTTCTGTCCAAAACAATGTCCAGAATAAGATTTAGATCCCCTCCCTATATTATCTGAATACCTACATAGCCCAGTAATATGAAAGTTATAGTGTCAAAGAATTCAGGAGAGTCAACATTAGGGCAATAGGTATTAACCAACAGGTATTCGCTGTTCACCAGTGTACAGTGTAGTATAACATAGCGGCCCTCCGTGTCAATGTAGCTTTTATGCAATGTAAACTTAATTAACTTATGAATCATCGTGAGAACGCCCCTAGAATGGGCAGAATAGGAGGTGAAAAATCTAGTGGGGCCCCATGTCGGGGCTATGGTCCTCGGCATGTGGCCCCCAGAGTGAGCCTCCTGTAGAAGCAGAATCTTACACGCATGTCTATTGGCATAGGACATAATCTTACGTGCCTTAGTGTGATTGCTCCGTCCCCTAATGTTCTAGGACATTATGAGAGTGGTAATTTCAGTATCGGGTAATTAACCTGTAATGTGCAATTAATGAACTTCCCAAATCAGACAACTGTGAATCTAATAATATGGTTATAACCAGAAAATGTGTGTGCCGTGCAACCTCGTATGCCCTTTTTGAGTACCGCCCCGTACCCACCCATCTCCCTCAAAACCACCCCGAGAGCAGCAATGTGAACATTACCCTCCCTTGACTGTAAACGGCTGGACCGTCCCCAACTTGGCCCGAGCCATACAAAAGCCCAACTGGGGCTAACTCACAACAATAATATGAAGAACATTGCAATCGCAGCGGGGTGCGCCATTGCCGTGCACTGGCGCGCTTGGAACCCAAAAAGGGTCAGTTGCAAACTAAGCAGTGTTTGCGGTCTTATGGTGCTAATCCATAGGTCTAACCAGCAACAGGGGCCTACTTAAAGGCATTGACACATTGTGATTTGAACGTTCATAACCAATAGGGATATTTAGGATGAACAGTACAATAGTGTATAACTCTAGCAATCAATATCAAGGACGCTAGCTGACATGTATACAGACGGATCCATACAACCAGACAAATGAAATAAAGCGAACTATAGATAGTGTCGACAAGCAATAAATCTCTCGATGCACATAGAGACAAGACGACTAGAGGGTGCAAGCCTTAAGCCATGGTCAGTCATTCTCCATGATGTCCTCAGCAGGAGGCCTCTATAAATTTCACCGCTTCTGAAGGGACCGTAAAGAAATAAAGTTTGTTATTGAATGTGAACTTTAGCCGCACAGGGAACAATATGGCATAAGGGATATTTCTCTCTCTGAGCAGTTTCTTTACGCCGAGAAATTGTCGACGCTCCTGCTGAACACCAACCGAGAAATCGGGGAAAATCCGGATCACCTGCTATTCCACTGTGAGCTTTCCTTTTTCGCGCGCAATCCCGAGAATCAGGTCGCGGTCTTTAAAGCTGAGGATTTTCGCAATTATGGGTCTCGGGAAATCCCCAGGCTTGGGGCGCGGTGACAGTGCCCTGTGAGCTCTCTCAACGGTGAAGAAGGGGGACATGTCGGGGTTACCCAGGAGGTCCTTCAATAGATTCTCAACTGCCAGCTCGAGTCAGCCCTTCAGCGCATGTTCCGGAACCCCAAAAATGCGTATATTGTTCCTTCGTGATCTGGATTCTAAATCATCACATTTGGCCTTAACCGACTTCATGTCTGCAACCAGAGTGGATACTGTGTCCTGTATCGTGGCTATATTGTCCTTGTTGGCACTTATCCTATTTTCAGTCTCCGTGATTCTCGATCCCTGCTGGTCTAATTTGGCCCTGAGAGATGCCACATTTGCATTAATGTCATCTGGTTTCTCGCGAAAGGCAGCAACATTTCTGGCCATTGATTCTATCATGGCGGTCAGGTCTGTAGCAGGCGCCTCGACGGGGGTCGGCGAGGCCGCCTGGTCGCCCGATGCATGGGCGGAGTCAGGTCTCGGGGTGGCTCTTGCAAATTTGTCCATGGAGCCCGACTTATTAGCACTCCAGGACCTATTGGGCATGGCGCAATATGGCTACTAGATGTTCGAAATGCAGTGTATGGCTGTCATGAGCAGTATGCTCACAGGCGTAATGTATAGCTTTTGTGCGTGGTGTGCACACAGAGAGTATGTGTCACCAGGATCAAGATGAGGGCCCAGCTCTTATAGTGAAAGTCCAGACACACTGTTCAGAGTCGGCAGGCGGGAGCTGTAAATGCCTGGAGCCAGGAGCCAGGGGGATTGATGCCCAGGGAGGTGAGCGAGAGACCTTAAAGGGAGACAGCTTTGATGACCACACAGAGCTCAGGAGCAGTGGTCCGTGCATGATTGGTCCAGTCCAGGGGAAGCCAGGATCATGAGGGAGAGCAGCCGCCGTGAGAGAGTGGGGGGAAGCAAAACCAAGTGGCTGGCAGTCCCGAATGAAGCAGCCCCCCCGCTCCTCACCTGTAGCCCGGCAACATCCAACAAGAGGGCCGCGGGTCCCCAGCAAGCCCACACGGGCCCTGCAGGGTCGACAGCCTATGGGGCTGCAGGCAGTGCCACAGTGAGCACACCGGCCACGGCAGGGCCCCCCCCAGGCGGGGCGCGGCAGAGGACAAGAGCCGCATAGGAGCGCCGGAGAGTGCCACCAGCCGTGGGGGCAGGGTGGCCACAGGTCCACGGAAGTCGCAGTACGCGGGCAACGGCGTCCTGCGGAAGAGCAGCTCGCGCTCAGCAGCACAGGTCACGGAGGCGGTCCAGCCTCACCCGACCCAGCCCCAGCCTCCAGGCAACGGGCTCGGTGGGCGCACACAGCATGAGCGGGCCAGTGGGCGCAGAATATCCGGCGGGGTCCAGGGCGCAGGAGGCCTCACGCAGTGCCACAGCGCACCCAGAGCACCAGGGGCGGGCCAGCCCAGCACCAGGGCAGCGTGAGCCAGCCAGATGCCAGTTCAGAAAGCACAATTCAGGGCCAAACTCCACAGGCAGACAGCCCTGGCCTAGAACAAGGTAGGGGCCAGGTATGAGGCCATAGCAAGGTGGCAGACCGCAGATGTTGAAGGATATAGAGCGGCAGTGCACGGAGCTGACAGACTACGCAGCCATTTTGTTGGCTGTTCAACAGCGCCCCCCCTCTCCCATGTTGAATTTCCTGACAGAAACTGCACTGGCTACCTGGCCTCCCTTCTGATCTCGGGCCAAGGCCCGCCAGTCGCCCACCTGCACTGCCTCCCTGGCAACCCCTGCACCTGGGGACTGTTTTCTGTATCCTTACAGTCCCCCTACCAGCACTTATGTTCTGCACTTACCATACACTTGCCACTTGCCGGCCGTTTTTATTTATCTTATTTATTATACTATCCCTTGTACACCACTTTCCCCTCGCCCTTCCCCCTCGCACTTTTCCCTTTCCCCCTTCCCATGCACTTGCGCAACCTGAATGACACCTGGCCTAGTAGGATCGTTGTCTGTCTTCCCTTTGTTCCCCCTCCCTTGGCTCGTCGCGCCTTGAAACACTTGTGTATAGGCGCGTTATAAATACCATATCATATCACATCATATAATACATCTGGGTATGAGGGATATGACAGAAACCTTGCAATCCGAATCCTACCTATGTTGCGGAGAGCCAGACCATGTTGCAGAGATTTGCCCAGAGACTATAGGAGAAGAGTTGATAATAGCTCAAGAGGGGGAAAGACAGAAAGGAAAAGAGAGATAAAAAAGAGAACTCTTAGAACTATCTCTTCCGCAAGACCAGAACAACCAGACCAGAGTGGAAAGCCCCAGCTACAATAACCTTTGGGTTCTGTAGAGAAACACCACCTCGAGTTCTATGCTGAAAGGCTTGGGCCGACAGTCTGGATGTTCGACAGAGAGATCTCTCAGTAAAACACCTCCGCCCAACCAGCATAGGGGAAGGATATGTGCGAAACCTGAGCGTATTCTCCTTAGCCAGCCCCAAGAATACCTTATTCTGTTGGCTTGGGAAGGGCCAATGCTTTCAGATAGAACCCTAGGGGTGAACGTAAGAGAGAATATCACCTGGAAGGGGGAACACAGGTTGCGCTCTGGGAGAAACTCCAGGTGAGGGGCACTACTATACCGAGGAAGAGGGAGAGGAAAAGAGACCTCTGAAGCCTTTATAGGATATTTGACATCTACTTCCCTTGCTTTTAGTGAATCCCTCCAGCAGGGATCCAACAATCCTTCCATATATAGCCAAGCCATTAGGATTCCAAACCACAACATCCCAACTCAGAGAATCCTCCTTTCTCTGATAGTCCCCTCACTAATGATCCTTCCATGTCCAGCTAATTCCCCATGACACCATTCCCAAATGGTCCCAAATATTCTTCTTCTCATCCTTCTTGTTATTCTTTCTGAAACATACCATATATGCAGATGAAATGCTACCATTTCCCCAAACCCTGTTGTTTATTTTCTGAGATAGTGCAGGAAAGAGAACTTTATAGCCAAGACGTGCCCCTGATGACCTCCCTAGATGCTATAACATCTAACATAATTAGCCTGGATAACTCTTCAAATGTAGTGGGATTTGCTTTAGATTCTCAGACCCTCTCGACAACAACTAGCACCCTTTTTTTTTGACGAAACTGAACACAGAAGATGCCCCAGCCCAGATTTCAGGGTGCCCCTTAAATCTAATTAATGCTCAAGATATACAAATCGCCCTTTTCAATACCAGGTCATTAAGCAAACATGCTTTGGACATTCATGATTTTCTTATTTGTCATGATCTAGATATTTTCTGGATCACCTAGACCTGCCTAAGAGATGTCAGTTGAGATGGCAACCCCTGATGGATATTTCATCATTTGCGAGAACCGAATCTCAGGACAGGGGGGTGAATGGCAGTGATCGCTAAAAAGTGTTTGACATTTTTTTAAAGCTCTGTCCGGTGCGTCAGCTGTGAGATACTGTACTGGAAACTCACCCCTTCTCCTTGTAGTGGCCTTACACTAATCATAGTTTATCGCCCACCACAGGAAATGGCCAATTTTAACCAAGACCTATTGTAAATCTTAAAGTCCATTAATAGTCCAAATTGTTCCACACTGGTGGTGGCAGATTTTAAGTGATGGCTCCGTAACCCCAGAGATAAAGAGGCCATCGTGTTAGAAGAGGCCCTTCTGGAAATTGATTTCAGAGTGGAGAATAGTGAACTGACAGCAATCTCTGGTAATACTCTGGATTGAGTAATCTCTAGGAAACCTAAGGTAGAGATAAAGAGTACAGTTCCATGCATATGGTTGGATCACTCTATAATTGAGTTCACTATTTGGTTAGAAGAGAGATCCTAAGCACTTCGCAATTGCGCCACAGTTACACACAGCTGCAATTTTAAGAGGGTGAAACCCCATCACCTTCAGAGCTGCCCAGGGGACATTAAGTCCTCTACGGACTGTTCAAACACCCGCGAGTTATTAGTGGAAACTAAAACCGGTTTACATCTGACCTTGGGATTTTGAAAAAACAGAAAACAACAACCATAGAAACCGGTTTACATCTGACCTTGGGATTTTGAAAAAACAGAAGAGAAGTGATGAACATACATGGCAGAAATTCTCTTCTGCCCCGAATAAGGAAAAATGGAAGGCACTTAACGCCGTGAATAAAGCCAAATGTATTGCAGCACAAAATAAGTTTCTTTGATGAAGAAATCAGAGGTGCCAGAAATAGTACAAAGGAGCTATTTGAGATTCTGAAGCTCTTAGAGAAGCCTAAAGAACTAGCACAACCTTTCCATCCAACCAATCAAGATTGCAATGATGTTCAGCTGGGCTTTGCTAACAAGATCAGACTAGCCCGAGACAAAATCGAGAAGGATCCAGTAAGCAGGCCAGATCAGTGGATGTTACCAATTGACACCTATAAACAGCAGGAAGGACAATCAAATTTCGTTTTCAAACATGTGACCATCTCTGAGATCAATGCTATCATGTCCTCTATGCATCCCACCTTATGTCAAAAAAATACCCTCCCAGTGAAGCTTATCTTAAATAACAGAGATGTGTTTGCCCCATTTTTCACCCAACTCGTGAACTCCTCGTTCAACCACCTCTCGGTCCCAGAAAAGATCAAAGTTGTCACTGTCACCCCTTTGATGCAGAAGGGTGGGATGGATCCGAAAGATGTAAAAAATGTATGGCCCATCACCAACACCAACATTTTGCTGAAAATCCTGGATACGCTGCCGACGAAACAACTACAAGCCCACCTGGAATCCTCAGCTATCTTTCATGGTAAGAAATTGGGGTTTAGAGCAGACCACAGGACCGAGACAGCGCTTCTCGATCTGCAGACAAATATGTTAGAGATGGTGCAGTAGGGAAAAAGTGGGCTACTGGTCCTCCTGGATCTGTCTGCAGCTTTTGATCTGCTAGATCATGATCGGCTACTTGCTGCCCTGGCGGATAAAGAGATTTGTGCCATACAAACCACAAGTTGGATTAAATCTTTCTTGTCAGGTAGTCAATCATCAGTGTCTTGGGAAGGTGCGTCCTCAGACCCAGCACCCATCCATTATGGAGTTCCACAGGGAGCGTTTACAATTTATGCAGACGATACTGAGCTGATTTTGGAAATTTGCAGAGATCATGACACTGACACCAATAACCTAAATGCAATTCATAGGATAATCGAACAGTGGATGACAGAGAATTGGCTCTGTCACAAAGAAGCAAAAACAGAACTACTACTCTACGGTAGTCCGTGGGCAAGAGCAAAGCTGCGGAAAGAATACAGTAGTTTCATCATCAGGGACTGCCCTCTCATAGTAGCTGAGAAAGTGAAGACTCTTGGGGTCTTTTTCCAAGCCTCTCTTGGAGCTGAGACCCAGACTAGTTAGTGTCAGAAAATGGTAATTATTATCTGAGACATTTTAGGTACATCAAGCCATTCATCCCAGCGGCTAACTGCACAGCTATTGGTCGATCTATCATTCTCTCTCGACTAGATTAATGTAATTCTCTATTTTTAGGGATGACAAAAAAATGCTTACATCAATTGCTAATGCTTCAAAATGATGCCGTTCGCATCATCACGGACATCTCAAGGCGGGGTCCTGTTTTCTCGGGAGGGTATTGTTACATTGGCTCCCCATTGAAGCCCAAATTCACTTTACAAAATCTACGCTGGTTCATAAATGTCTTTATGGAAAAGCTCCAGAATACTTGAAGACTCGCATCTCCCTTTATTCACCTAGCCAAACCCTTTGTTTGGCCAATCAAGGAATGATTGGCACAACAAGATTCAAAAGGGCTGGAGGTCTTGGGAGAGCCTTCCACACGAGGGTTGCTCGGGTGTGGAATTCCCTCCTGTGCTCCCTCCGCATGAATAAAAATATGAATTCTTTCTAAGCATTTGTTAAAACTCTGATTTTTATATGATGATCTAACCATCATAACACTGAGTCTTATATTACCAACCTCAGGAAAATGTGCGGGGCAAATCTACATACATTTTCCTAAGGTCATACCATGACCAAAGCGTAGACCTGTGTACTCCGGTCTGGACACCACCGACAGGCACCATCCGCCCCTGACTTATTTAGTTGGAATGTGACATCCAAGGAGTGCACAATGTCATCTCCAGGAAGGGGGAGCACCAATATTCCCCCTGCTATGGTCAGCCTGATTAACAGTTAGGCCCGGCTGCTGGTGGTAGTGGTTATCATACCAACATGGCGTATTTCAAACAGGCCCACACAGGGCCTGGCTGCAGAGGATAACAGAGGAGGCAGGAAAGAATTTCATATGCTACTGTGTCAACCTGAAGCCAGCTCCTGCTTCTCAGTATCAAAAGCAGTGAACTGTCATTTCTGGGTGTGTTGTTTCCAGAAGGCCACCCTGCTAGGGGGACCCCATTGATAAGGTGCTGAAATGTGGTTTACAGGAGCCACAGGGTCTGGTCTCACTGCAGCTTCAAGGGAGACCTGCCACTTTAACAGGGAAAACACAGTGAGAACCATTAACCAGAGGAACTCTTTGAAAACAACAGACAGGAAGTTTGGTGGGACTTAGTAGCACAAGGGAGTGAGCCCAGGGCTCTTTCTGTTGAGAGAAAGGTGTTCTGCAATTTTAGTTCTAGGGCACAACTTGTTCCTGTTATCACCTCTTTACCTTTCCTGTTTCAAAGCACTGTGGCCATGACCTCACGCAAATAAGAGATTGTTGGTAGGGACCCCAGAATGGGTTCATTAAGGTAGCCTACACTAATCACTGTGGCCCACTTGGCTTTAAAAAGAGGGCCGAGCCCCTCTTTTAGCTGATCATCTGAAGGTTTCCCCAGAAGGAGGAAGGACAAAGGATCTGTAGACCCTGGTTGAAGGTACAGTTTGCTTTACATCTTCCTCCAGGGAAGGAAGGCCAGGATAGACAAAGAGGGAAGGGAAACAGAGGGAGATACAGAACTCAGAGGACCCTCCAACTGCTCCAGAACCGGTACCCAGCCAGCACAAAGCATGCCCTGCTAGGCACTGCAGCAAGCTGTCTGGATAGGAAGTGCTGAGGTCTCTGAATCTACAACCAAGAACAAGCCAGCTGCCTGCGTCACACTCCACAGTTGTGCGACATCTGCTTTAAAAGATCACACAAGCCCATTGAAGAAGTACCTTCATGAGCATCTACCAATGTCTGCCTGAAAGGGCATTTTTGAGATAGTCGAGTTCCCCGATACGCAACCGATGGCAATGTTAACCATTGTCAAGGCGCTGTCACTTAAAGACATCCGAGACATCTCAACCAGTTCTTCAGAGCCACCGAGACAATGATTCCTGACCCTGAGCTACCCTGTAGGCCAGCCTGCACCCGTTCATCCAGCTTCACTCGACGAACCGTCTTGCCGCCTGATACCCGCAGCTGACTCCCGTCTTGAACTGTGCCACAGAAGCCTGCAAAACACCCTGAGGCCAACTCGACCCTGTCGAGCACCAAGAACACCTAGAGAACATGGTACATTGTGGGTCTGCCCCCCTGGTCCTTCCCAGAAGGCCCCTCAAGACATATTAAGACCCATTGTTCCCTTTGTGCTGAAGCAACGAAACCCTAAACTGTTGCGGTTATTAACCATACCGACTAGTAGATTTTGAACGTGTGTTGAATGAAGGTGTCTTTTATCAAGGAGCTCTAAAAGTATAAAGCCTCAGAGCAAATCATCAATATGCAAGGGCATCTAGAATATGACACAGTAAAACAAAATAATTACTCACAATAATGCAGTTAGGAAAAGTGGGCCAGTAGTCACGTGATGCTAGTGCAGCAATGGCAAACCTATCAAAGTTGTTGCTAAAACCTATTAAAGTTCCATGGCTGATAAAAGATCAAAAGCAAGCTAAGGCCACAGCAAAAAGGCTCCCCCATTTACCAGATGCATATATGCACCCTCTGTCTTGGCTAGAAGAAGTACAAGTGGGGGCAAAGGTTTTGGGTATGTGCTATGCCCAAACATGTGCCACTACATGTTACAATTTACAAATTAATATATGGGACGATTGCCAAGCGATGCATATGTAGATGATGGCTCTCTAGTGACTATGCAGGATGACTTGCCACTAATAAATCTGCAGAATGACTGCCTTATAAGGAATATGCAGGACGGCGGCCAACCAATGGGGATGCACCAATATGGGCTACCAGTCAATATGCATGATTACCGCCTACACATGAATATGAACACTGGCATAACAGATCACTACTATGTATGATGACAGCCCACTAAAGATTGTGTAGGGCAATAGCCAACCAATGGATATCGTGACAGGGTCAGTAAACCTATGCTGGCAAGAGGGGATGGCGACCCCTTTTAGCATGGGGTGGGGGACCTACCAGAGGGAAGCCAGAGGAGGATGATAGAAGTTGGGAAGTCCCCAATTCCACTCCTTTTTATGCCTCTATGCTTGTCGATAGTACCACTGTTGATCACCCCATACCTCTGTTGCAAGATGCTGGCAAGCCTTTCTCTGTTTCCTTAGAGAACCACAACTACGAAAACCAGGGAGCGCAAGAGAGGTGCCGTGTACCAACGCACACCAACCGTCATCCTAGGGAAGAGAAACCGGTACGGGGCACTGCGTGGTCAGCCACGTGCGCAGATCACTGCACTCGACGCCGTACCGAAACAATGCTCACCTGTAACAGAGCCAAGGAACGGCTCACCAACAAAGACTGCAATCCCACGCATAATGGGAACCCTCACCCGAGAGAGAGAGAGAAAGAGACGACAGAAGGGAGGAGAGCAGCAAGGAATGGAGAGAGAGAATACATCATCAGGTAGAGGAATAGGACGGCATGGAAGACCAGGTGAGTGCCCAGAGTGATTGAAAACACTGCCCAACCGTGGTCCCTGAAAGATGCCAACTAGATTGTTCCCAGGGAAAGCTTAGATAGATAAGGTGTTTGCCTTTAGGCCATAACGAGAAGGCAAGTCACGTTTTAGATAGTAGGGTTTACCGATATCTAGTACCAACCTCTGCTTGAGGGATGCCTGAGTAGGATGGGAGTGCCCATCCTTAGGTTGGAAAGGGCGTGTGTCCATTAGCCCTTTTCTGATTTCAAAATAAAAGCCTTTGATCTACATCTGGGAGTTGATGTAGGCTTGAGGTCATCTGTGACACTATGTAGGATCATTGCCCACCAATGAATAAAAAGTACGGTGGCCTAACAGGTTCATAAGAGACGGACTCACTAACGCATGTGCAGGTTGACAACCCACCGATGAATATGCATGATTATAGGCCGCCGTGGCATGTGCAGTGTGACACTACCTGAGTTCCACCAGTGAACATGGAGACTGATAACTCACCAAGTGTCATACTGACAGCCTACCTTGTAGTTCCCATCCAGCGATGACGTCAGCAGTGGCTGTGCAAGCCAAGATCCCACTTCTGAATAATAAGGTAAAAATGAGCACCAGAGAAGTTCATGAACCCAGAGGAAAGCAGACTGGCATCCAATGGATTTCCACGTGAGTGAGCCCCAATGAAGGGACAATCAATAATCAGGCTGATCGCCCACTGATGACAAGGAAGGCTGTTCGAGGGTGTCCTGGGGTAGAGGACCAGAAGACAGACGATCCTTCATCCATTCAAGCTCAGAGAAAGGGTGCTAGTACACGGCGTGTTCAATACTACATCTCAATGTGACCAGAGAGGAAAGCACTGTGTTGCCCTCTCTTCACCTCTCCATGCAGCGTGGCTAGATCCTGAAGTTACCTATCCATGCAGCACGGCTAGATCCTGAAGTCACCTCTCCATGCTGCATGGCTAGATCCTGAAGTCACCTCTCCCTGCAGCATGGCTAGATCCTGAAGGCACCTCTCCATGCAGCACGGCTAGATCCTGAGGTCACCTCTCCATGCAGCATGGCTAGATCCTGAAGTCACCTCTCCATGCAGCATGGCTAGATCCTGAGGTCACCTCTCCATGCAGCATGGCTAGATCCTGAAGTCACCTCTCCATGCTGCATGGCTAGATCCTGAAGTCACCTCTCCCTGCAACATGGCTAGATCCTGAAGGCACCTCTCCATGCACCACGGCTAAATCCTGAAGTCACCTCTACATGCAGCAAGGCTAGATCGTGAGGTCACCTCTCCATGCAGCACGGCTAGATCCTGAAGTCACCTCTCCATGCAGCACGGCTAGATCCTGAAGTCACCTCTCCATGCTGCATGGCTAGATCCTGAAGTCACCTCTCCCTGCAGCATGGGTAGATCCTGAAGGCACCTCTCCATGCAGCACGGCTAGATCCTGAGGTCACCTCTCCATGCAGCATGGCTAGATCCTGAAGTCACCTCTCCATGCTGCATGGCTAGATCCTGAAGTCACCTCTCCCTGCAACATGGCTAGATCCTGAAGGCACCTCTCCATGCACCACGGCTAAATCCTGAAGTCACCTCTCCATGCAGCATGACTAGAACCTGAAGTCACTTCTCCATGCAGCATGGCTAGATCCTGAAGTCTCTTCTCCATGCTGCATGGCTAGATCCTAAAGTCACCTCTCCATGCACCATGGCTAGATCCTGAAGGCACCTCTTAATGCAGCATGGCTAGATCCTGAAGTCACCTCTTCATGCAACATGGCTAGATCCTGAAGTCTCTTCTCCATGCTGTGTGGCTAGATCCTGAAGTCACCTCTCCATGCACCATGGCTAGATCCTGAAGGCACCTCTTCATGCAGCATGGCTAGATCCTGAAGTCACCTCTCCATGCACCATGGCTAGATCCTGAAGGTACCTCTTCATGCAGCATGGCTGGATCCTGAAGGCACCTCTTCATGCAGCATGGCTAGATCCTGAAGTCACCTCTTCATGCAACATGGCTAGATCCTGAAGTCTCTTCTCCATGCTGCATGGCTAGATCCAGAAGTCACCTCTCCATGCAGCGTGGCTAGATCCTGAAGTCACCTCTCCCTGCAGCATGGCTAGATCCTGAAGTAACCTCTTCATGCAACATGGCTAGATCCTGAAGTCTCTACTCCGTGCTGCATGGCTAGATCGTGAAGTCACCTCTCCATGCACCATGGCTAGACCGTGAAGGCACCTCTTCATGCAGCATGGCTAGATTCTGAAGTCACTTCTTCATGCAACATGGCTAGATACTGAAGTCTCTTCTCCATGCTGCGTGGCTAGATCCCGAAGTCACCTCTCCATGCAGCGTGGCTAGATCCTGAAGTCACCTCGCCATGCAGCATGGTTGGATCCTGAAGTCATCTCTCCATTCAGCATGGCTAGCTCCTGAAGGCACCTCTTCATGCAACATGGCTAGATCCTGCAGTCACCTCTCCATGCAGCATGGCTAGATGCTGAAGTCTCTTCTCCATGCTGCGTGGCTAGATCCTGAATTCACTTCTCCATGCAGCATGGCTAGATCCTGAAGTCACCTCTCCATGCAGCATGGCTAGATCCTGAAGGCACATCTTCATGCAACATGGCTAGATTTTGAAGTCACCTCTCCATGCAGCATGGCTAGATCCTGAAGTCACCTCTCCATGCAATATGGCTAGATCCTGAAGTCACCTCTCCTTGCAGCATGGCTAGATCCTGAAGTCACCTCTCCATGCAGCATGGCTAGATCTTGAAGTCACCTCTCCATGCAACATGGCTAGATCCTGAAGTTACATCTCCATGCAACATGGCTAGATCCTGAAGTCGCCTCTCCCTGCAGCATGGCTAGATCCTGAAGTCACCTCTCCGTGCAGCATGGCTAGATCCTGAAGTCACCTCTCCGTGCAGCATGGCTAGATCCTGAATTCACCTCTTCATGCAACATGGCTAGATCCTGAAGTCACCTCTCCATGCAGCATGGCTAGATCCTGAAGTCTGTTCTCCATGCTGCGTGGCCAGATCCTGAAGTCACCTCTCCATGCAGCATAGCTAGATCCTGAAGTATCTTCTCCATGCTGCATGGCTAGATCCTGAAGTCACCTCTCCATGCAGCGTGGTTAGATCCTGAAGGCACCTCTCCATGCAGCGTGGCTAGATCCTGAAGGCACCTCTTCATGCAACATGGCTAAATCCTGAAGTCACCTTTCCATGCAGCATGGCTAGATCCTGAAGTCTCTTCTCCATGCTGCGTGGCTAGATCCTGAAGGCACCTCTCCATGCAGCATGGCTAGATCCTGAAGTCACCTCTCCATGCAGCATGGCTAGATCCTGAAGTCACCTCTCCATGCAGCATGTCTAGATCCTGAAGTCTCTTCTCCATGCTGCGTGGCTAGATCCTAAAGTCACCTCTCCATGCACCATGGCTAGATCCTGAAGCCACATCTTCATGTAGCAAGGCTAGATCCTGAAGGCACCTATCCATACAGCATGGCTAGCTCCCGAAGGCACATCTTCATGTAGCATGGTTAGATCCTGAAATCACCTCTCCAAGCAGCATGGCTAGCTTCTGAAAGCACCTCTTCATGCAACATGGCTAGATCCAGAGGTCACCTCTCCATGCAGCATGGCTAGATCCTGAAGTCTCTTCTCCATGCTGCGTGCCTAGATCATGAAGTCACCCCTCCATGCAGCGTGGCTAGATCCTGAAGTCACCTCTCCATGCAGCATGGCTAGATCCTGAAGGCACATCTTCATGCAACATGGCTAGATCCTGAAGTCACCTCTCCATGCAGCATGGCTAGATCCTGAAGGCACCTCTCCATGCAGCATGGCCAGCTCCTGAAGGCACATCTTCATGTAGCATGGCTAGATCCTGAAGTCATCTCGCCAAGCAGCATGGCTAGATCCTGAAGGCACATTTGCATGCAACATGGCTAGATCCTGAAGTCACCTCTCAATTCAGCATGGCTAGAACCTGAAGTCACCTCTCCATGCAACATGGCTAGATCCCGAGGTCACCTCTCCCTGCAGCATGGCTAAATCCTGAAGTCACCTCTCCATGCAGCATGGCTTGATCCTGAAGTCACCTCTCCATGCAGCAGCATGGCTAGATCCTGAAGTCACCTCTCCATGCATCATGGCTAGATCCTGAAGGCTGAAAATACAATTGGAGGGAAATCAGGTATAACTAGGGATAGCGGGGGGTAAACCTGACATATCTGAACCATAAACGAAAAGAATCCCCCACGCTAATAATAGGTTTTAAGCCCACAACTAACTTGATACTGTTGGGATTCTCACACTATTGAAAACAGCTGAAGTGTAGAAAACAGAAGTTCTAGGAGAATACAACCTGACTTCACCAATAATTCTGTTAAAAAGGATACATTTTAATAAAAATTGTAATAGTATAAAACAAATACATAAAAACTAACATATAAAACTGACAAAAGTGACAAGTACTTCGAAGTACTTCTAAGTGCTGGTCACCAAAAAACGGACAATGTACAAGATTCGCAGTTGATCTGTATCTCTTCTCTGAGATACTATAACGACATCAAGTGTACAAGTGAACATATAAACAGTTTCAGGTACTTGTAACCTTAACTCTTCATTAAACTGCAAACCACACAATGGCCCTCATTAAGACCCTTGCGGAAAGCGACTGACCGGAGCGCCACAGCGTAAATAGCGTTTCCGCCATTGTACGAAGGAGCAAAGTGCGGCCCATTCCGACCCATCGGGCACGAGCACCACGCCACGGCGGAAGTGCAAAGTCCGCGATGGCGGAAATGACCCCAAAACGGCCCACACCGCCGCCGTACGGCGCCCTAGGTGCAATACCGCCACCCCTCTTAGCGGTCACCGCAGTGTGCGCCTACCGGAAAGTACGGTGCCCGGAAATATACGGAAACGGAAGTTAAAACATGGGCCCGGAACGGGAAACATCCCGGCGTACACCTATAAAAACACCAAAACCACACAACCACTAAAATCACTACCCTGAAACACACCCCAACCCGTCAACCACCCTAGCGAAACCACGAAAAATGGGAAAAGTAGCGAAGAAAGCGTGCGACCGCAAGCGGCAGGTCCACTTCTCCCGTGAGGAACTCACCGTGCTAACAGAGACCCTCCAGGAGAATGCAGCCGTCGTCTTCTCCACGCAAATGACCAGGACGGCACTTGCAAACAAGAAGGCCAAATGGGCTCTGGTGGCACAGCGGGTAAGTGCGGTGGGGACCGCACCCCGCACCCCACAGCAATGCCGCAAGCGATGGGACGACCTGCGGATACGCGTCCGCAGCATACTCTCTGCCAACCGCAACATTGCCACAGCCACCGGGGGAGGTCCTGAATCACCCATCAAGTTGACCCCCTGGGAAGAAATCTGTGCCTCCACCATCGGAATGGAGAGCATAGAGGGAGTCGGAGGGATGGAGAAAGGAGTGCAGACATCCGAAGATTCAGGTAGGTGGGCCAGATAAAACAATGCCAAATCCACAAAGTCCAACCATGTGAAGTACCATGCGTCCACATAGTGCAACAGAAACACATGTCCAGGAGAACGTCCACACACATCGGCCTGAAAGCGCACGTCAAAACCCACAATAAATACATAAATAATTAAAAACCCCTAATACACGCACTACACGTGCAGCAGGCACACCCTAACTGCAGGCTGCCAAACAACTGCACCCTCACTCCACACACAAATCAAAGCACCTCCAAGACCCCGACCCAAATCACCCTCAGGTACCACCCCAATGCATGTGATACAATGCCATTCCAATTCCCACTGACCCATCAATAACCCTCGCCCTCCTTTACTCCACCACAGGGTCCGATCCAAACGACGAGCTACAGGACACCCCTACCAGCACACCTGCAAAGAGGGCCAAGACCAACGGCCAGAGACCCTCCACCTCAGCTGCACGCATCAAGACACGGCAGCAGCACAAATCAGGTGGCAGCACAGAGGAGGGAACATCAACAGGCACCCCAGCAGCCAGCATGGCCACAACACCACCACCACAGGTCCCCCCAATGGATGCCACAGAAGGCACTGCCTCTGGTGGCAGCAGCACCATAGGTGACACCCCATTGATGGCAGCATGCTCGGACACAGAAGACGGGGATGTCGAGGTCAGATCCATCCATGACCTGTCCCAATCCCCCTGTCTGTCCCATCCCGTACAACATGAGGATACCACGCAGGTGCAGCCACAAGACGACGACTGGCCATCCCCCACAAGCCCTGTGGCAAGGCAACATGAGGACAACAGCCCCTCTGTGACACCACCGCAAATGGCCATGGCCCAGCAGAGGCAACAGTCCCTCGACAAGTTAATCGTCCAACAGCAGCAAATGGCCACACTCCTCAAGGGCCATGCCGATGAATGTGGGGGCACCAAGGCAGACATAGAAACATCAACAGAGACACTTAGGGCAGAAATGGAGAGAGGTACAGAGACGCTAAGGGCACAAATTGAGAGTAGCACCGAGAGCCTGAGGGGGGAACTGCATGCGACGTCCAAAGACGTATGTGCCGAACTTGCCGCAGTGCGCCGTGTGCTCACTGAGCTCTCGCAAACCCTTAGGGACATGCATGGACGTGAGCAGGCAGACACATCATCCGTTGCAAGTTCCGTCCAGGGCAGCCCCCAACGTAGATCTGGAAGGAACCTGCGCTCCACAGGCAGGGGTGCCCCTGATACCCGCAGAGGGGGCATGCAATAGCGACAGCCCACTGACAATGAGCATCTTTGGACACTGGTGTTCGGGTGGGAGGTAGGAGGGTGGAGGGGGTGTGTTGGGCTCACTTGGGTGGCGGGTCGATAGGGTGTTCAACATGATATCACATATGCCATAAAAAGTGCACGATCAACCAATGAGAAGTGTGGACATTGATCTTTGTGTACTAGGCCATCATAGGCGTACAGTCCATATTGTGCATGTCCCAGACACACGCAGTGCCACGAGTCCCGTGTCCATGTATCAGCCACCAGGCGTGAGTGCTAGAAGCATACATCAATGAGATGCTGACGAATGTCACGGCCCTCCGGTGCCTCGCAGACTCCATGAGGTGCTGCCACATCCCCACCCTCATCATGACCATCATCAGGTGCTTGCAGTTCTGCGTCAGGGGGCATGGGCACATTTCTACGTACGCACATGTTGTGGAGCATGACACATGCCATGACCATCTTTGCAACCTTCTCATGGCGGTACAGGAGTGCCCCGCCAGACCTGCTGAGGCAGCGGAAACGGGTCTTCAGTAGGCCGAATGCCTGTTCTATGACTACACGGGTACGTGAGTGGGCATGGTTGTAGTCCTCCTCATGCTGGTCCCGTGGGTTCCGGACTGGTGTGAGGAGCCATCTCTTCAGTGGATATCCAGCATCACCTGTATGTGGACGAGAAACGTATGATGTGGAATGCCATTGATACGTACGCACACCCCCCCCCCCTTCCTGGCAGGTCATTGACAATTCACATACCCCACATCATCATGCATGTAATGAGACTCACCGAGTAGCCAGGATCTGTTCCCTGCGTGTCGTTCCATGTAGCGTGGTATTGTAGAGTTCCTCAAGACCATAGAATCATGGGTTGATCCAGGGAATCGGGCACAACAATGTGTAATGATCCTGTTGGAGTCACACACCATCTGTACATTCAGGGAATGAAATTGTTTTCGGTTGCGGTACTGGGCCTCCATGGCATGTGGGACGACCAATTCAACATGGGTGCAGTCGATGGCACCAATGCAACCCGGTATGCCGGCAAGTGCATGGAATCCCACTTTTGTGTTGGTAATTTCCTGCTCCGAGCGTGGTAGAGAGATGTAGTCGTCTGCGTGCTTCAGGAGGGCATCGAGCACTTGCAATAGTGTCCGTGAGAACAGTGGCTGAGAAATGCCATGCAACTGTCCGACTGTGTGCTGGTAGGTGCCTGTGGCCAGGAAGTGTAGTACAGACACCACCTTCAGTAGGGGTGGGATGGCGGTTGGGCTATCTATCATGCTGACAAGGTCAGCCTGTGTCATGTCCACAATGGCGGCTATGGTGTCCCGGTCCAGACGGTAGAGGGTGTGGATCTGCTCATCAGTGAGATTGAACGGATGTGCTCGGAGGCGTTGAATTGCGGGCTGCCTGCGTGGTGGTAGTGGCTGTGCTGGTGGGCCTTGCTGGCCCTGCCTTGGCCTCCTCCTCCTCCTGCGTCTCCTCCGTGCGGCTGGTTGTAGTTGGTGTTCGTCTACTTCTTGGAGTCGGAGCACTTGCAGTGCTATCAGGTCCCCCAGGGCCAACATCGCGAGTCCTGCCGGTAGCATTTCGGTGTGGTTGTGGGAGGAGACTGGCTGTGCAATTTATGTGTTTTCAGGCTGTATGGCCTCCACCTGTGGTGATTGATTCCACCTGTGCAAACTGCTCTCCCCTTTGGCCGAGCACGTCCCGCGCACAACGCTGCAATTCGGGGAATTGTATCTTGCTATTGCAATCATGTATTTGTACCCGATGGCCGTGTAAGATTGGTTGATATGTTCATTCTGCTGTGGTCCCATTGTTTCACATACTATCTGTGCAGTCGCGAACAGACTTGTGAGGGGTCAGTGGGACGTAGTACTCGAGTAACGGTGGGCCCTCATGCATCACTGTACCGAGTTGCAACGACGGGCGGGGCGTCCCATTCGTGGGTGAAGGCAGTTGCCATTTTCACACACAGCCGCACTCGATGGGATAATTAGTGATTTCAAACGGCCACAGATGCCTTTTCGACGTGATGTTGCAAATGAGGAATTCGAAGGGCGGCGCTTTCGGTTTCCAGCTAGCGGCGAGGAGATGCCCACAGGTCTGACTGCAAATGTAACGTTCTATTGTTCTATGTCCTTGAGACAGGGCCCATGGCGAGGGAGCAATGATTGATATGAATAGTTTGGGATGCGCAATAGCTACGTGGGCGATGAGGCCGTCCGTTCCCAAATACATGTTACTTCACAACACTGGAATTACGGGCTGGGGCACTGTGGATTTAGCAGGCTGCATAACGCACAGACTCAATGGATGTTTCTAATGTCATGTGAGTAATTATTCAGGCATTTTGATCCCGGGATGAGGGAATGATGGATGGATGCATGGGCAGGTGATTTGATACAGAGTTTGCCATGTACAGGGCTTCTTGGGATCTATCCGCCTCCCCTACGCTATGTGATGCAGGGCTGCCATAGTGGGACCATCGTCCATCTGGCCTTGTTGAGCCCTCCCTGTCTCGAGGCGCCCTCAGACACTCGTTTGTGATGGTGTTTGCACCTCGATATAGATGGTTATGAGTCGCAAGTGGTTTTGGGGTGGTGATGTTCCTTTGGAGTGGGCTAGCATGCATATGGCTGTGGATTTCGTGTGATCATTGAAGTGAGTTGTTGGTATGTAGTTCTGATGGCCATTCTGTTCTTTTTCTTTTCTTTTGGTTGACAGGTATCTCCTCCCCTTTTGCCACTGCCATCTGTATGCCACTCCTGCAGATGGATTTTACTCCCGACACCTGCTGCTTCGTGTTAATCAGTGGAGCAGCATTACGATCTTATGGGACGATCGCCAATGGGCCACATGCCCTTACGCAGTACTGGTGGCTCGGAGCAACATTTCGGCCTTTCAGCTGGACTAGTGCCTCCCCATTGGGACGGCCCTGCGGTTCTGTGCGCTTCCATGTTGCCTTTTCGTACGTGAATGTGGCTCTGTGTACCATGGGGGAACAGGGCGACACACAGGTAGTGGCTGGTCATTTCTTGCGGAAGCAGCCCACAATGGTGATTGGTGTTTTGGATTTCATGGCCTGATGGCTGTATGTGCTTGGTGATTTTGATGTGCATAAATTTCTATTCTGATTTGGCCCGTGTAGCGTTTTTCTTTGCAAGTGATGTGGCATATGCCTATTTGGGGGGCGATGTATTGTGAGGAGATCTGCATTGGGTTCCAGCTTCGGGGTTTAGTTGCGTGGTACTGTGCTGTGCGCGTTTGCCTACGAAGCCCAGTGAGGTCAGGGATGGGGGCTGCCAATATGCCAGTTTGAATGTTGTCATGCTCAGGGGCGGGGGATTGGGTTTTGTGTAACAGATGCCGGTCAGCCAGGTGGACTGGTTGAATGATGTGGTTTTCGGAATATTGCTGGTCACAGGTGCCTGTGTTTGCGTGCGTTTCTTGGTGGGGGACTGTGGTCATGTCCATTGGGATGGCTTCTGTATTCGTGCCATCTGTGCCCTGCAGCTCCCATTGGCCCCTGTTGTGTTTCTTTTGTTCGTTGGCATGCATGGGTGACTTGTACATTTCAATGGTTGCATTGTGGCTTCATTGCACCTACGGGGAGTTGTACTTTGTGGGCAGGGAGCGGTGTACAGGCACTCAGTGGGGCCGTTTACGGTTGATTCGCGATGCCGTACTTCTCGCCATGGCGGAATGGTACATTCCGCCATGCCTGATGGCGTTAGGTACATGTCCGCTAGGGTCGGAATTGGCGTACCGTTGCACCATGGTGGTGTTTGCGGTTTGGCATGGCGCGCGCGCGCGTGCTTGGTGCAGTTAGCGTTGGCGTTCACTACGGTGTCGCTAATGGCTTCGTACTTTGCGGTGACGGGTCATAGTCGCACCGAGCGCTATTCGATGGCGGTATTGCATTTCCGCCATCGTTTTTCGATTTCCGCCAGGGTCGTAATGAGGGCCAATATATAGAAACAAAGGCCATCATTATATAGTGACTCTAATTACGATGCCTGAGTCAACATATACCTAAAGTGCATCAAATGTAATTGATACTAGTCCAGATACTTCTCAGTTGTATCTATGAAAACCCTACATGTTTCGTTCCTTTAGTTTTTCAAACTAGTGACAGGAACTTCTTCAGGGGAACGTGTGAGCCAGGTCCAGAGGGCACCCACAGCCAATCTTGTGGTGGTATCAAGAAAACACTTGAAGAAATCATGAAGGCACCTCTTCATGCAACATGGCTAGATCCTGAAGTCACCTCTCCATGAAGCATGGCCAGATCCTGAAGTCACCTCTCCATGCAGCATGGCTAGATCCTGAAGTCTGTTCTCCATGCTGCGTGGCCAGATCCTGAAGTCACCTCTCCATGCAGCATAGCTAGATCCTGAAGTATCTTCTCCATGCTGCATGGCTAGATCCTTAAATCACCTCTCCATGCAGCATGGCCAGATCCTGAAGTCACCTCTCCATGCAGCATGGCTAGATCCTGAAGTCTCTACTCCATGCTGCGTGGCCAGATCCTGAAGTCACCTCTCCATACAGCATGGCTAGATCCTGAAATCACTTCTCCATGCAGAATGACTAGATCCTGAAGTCACCTCTCCATGGAGCGTGGCTAGATCCTGAAGTCACCTCTCCATGCAGCATGGCTAGATCCTTAAGTCACCACTCCCTGCAGCATGGCTAGATCCTGAAGTCTGCCTGACTCTAGAAGCCACTCCTAGAGGAATGCTTTTACCAGCTTGTGGTGAGTCCTGATCTCCAGATCTCCTCTCGTGAGGGAATTACTGTACTTGCCTTCTGACCATAGTGTGCATCGTTTGGTAGATGTGCCGGTTACATCACTGGAGCACTGGTGAGGGCTCTGCTGAGCTCCTCATGCATAAATTAATGATCTTCTCAATGATTTAACTGTGTAGAGACTTTTCGATCGACGCCGCCCAATCACATTGGACAGTGGCTCATACCGCTGTGCTCAACGAGAAGTAGTGCATGTTGTGATATGTGTATGGCAACATGCAGACTGGCACTATGTTGGTTTAGCATGCAGCTCACATGCATGCTCCGCCATGTTAATAAAGCGCATGCCGGCTTACCCCCTCGGGCGGACGCCATGTAGTATAAAGATGTTTCACAACCAGGGCTTTAAGTGGGCCCGGGCTAGACAGGCTCTGAAAATTGTGTCTGAGACCAGGGCTTGCAGGGGCTCCTTAAAGTCCCTGCTAATCTTACCCCACTAGAAACCAAGGATTTTTTTTTCTAAAACCTCAGGCTCTTGCTTAGAGCTTGAGGCTTCATTGTGTCACTGCGGCCATGCCAGACACCCCTTTCATTGAAAATGTAGGGATCATCACACTTGCGCCCCAAGTGCGAGGGTTATTCTTGATGCAAAGTGGAGCCTGACAGGGGGTCAGTGCCGCAATTGGGCGGCAACACTACCCTGATCTTAAGGCCGCCCGTTAAGCCACGGCCCTTTTGCAAAATCAAGCCGGGGTTCTTAGGGGGCCGTGGCCTAACAGGCGGCATTCAGCTGAGGCAAGTGTTGCCTCTTAATTGCTCCACCGACCCCGTGCCAGGCCACGCCTCTTTTCGACCACGCCCACAAAGAGCCCCAGCTCGATTTTGCAGGCCACGTAAAGCACTGGCTATAGCAGGTCACTCATTACCACAGTGCTGTGTACACTCCTGTGCTTCTTCTTGACAATCATAACAAGCAACCTTACAGTGTCACAGCTTAGTGTGATTCCCACACAACAACTTGCAAATGTAATAGCCAGGATTCTATACAGGCTAGGGTGACCAGATTGTCAAGGCAAAAAAACAGGACGGGAAAAAGAGCACCCTCATTTATTTATTTATTGATTAGCATTTATAAAGTGTGCAGCAGCCCATAAGCATCAAGCATGCTGCTTATGGTTGACCCCACCTCCTCCCCACACCCCATCGAAGGTGGGGTGATCAGAAAAGGTCAGCTAAGGCTCGCTGTATGAAAGATTGGGGCTGGGCGAGTGGCTGCCATCCACTGCAACCATAAGTCCATATCAATCTCCCCATACCGCCTGCTTGTCCTCTCCCATCCTTGCCCTGAACTCATCATACCTCACCCAAGCAAACCCCCCAAAACGTTCCTAATTACATCCATATATATTAGTAGAGACACACACCTCTCAGGAAACTTCTCACAGTAAACACTAGCATTTATTATAAATGCTGGTGGCCAATTCTCGATTGTATACGGTACCCTTGGTCTTGACGCTAGCTCCCACGCCTCTTCCTTCGACCCCTCTTTGGCTCTCACCTCCATGTAAGAGTTTAAAAATCTCTACAAATTACAAATTCCCCAGGCCATATTTTCCACTTTGTAGCCATCATCAATTGCGCGCCCAATGGCTTTGTAATGCATATATAGAATTTTATCTTCTCTGCACTCTCCCCTGCACTCATAGTAGGCACTTCCACCACCCCTCGTGCCACTGGATCCGGAACCTTATCCGTCTGCACATCCACTGAGGCGACGTCTCTCCCCTGCAACCTCACCAAAGCCCCTGCTGTTCCAACCTCATTCTCAACCCCTGTCCCAGGTACCCCAAGCCCCCTCTTTCTGTGTCCTCCACCTAGCCCCCAACCTGCCCCATGCAGCGTACCATTCCCTTCCTTGCTCACCTCTTACTGCCCCGTTGTCACCTAGCCGCATCATCCTGGCCTCCACGCCGCTACTCCTCATTTATTTTCTCAACTGACTTCTACTGCGGGGACAAAAAACATAAACATAAGTAGAGTCTCCAGACCATCTTCTCTGCAGTCTTCCCCTACTGTTGTTGCCCCCAGCCCTGCCTTCTACTTCAAACCTTAAACCCCACCGCACCCTTTCTCTCCCAACATGATCTATTTGGCCTTTCTCCTCCCACAGCAACCAATCCTACTCCCTAAGTTCATTGTCCCCAGTCATATACCATTCATATTGCGTGCGCCTGCTTGGGCCTGGAATATCTTCATTGGGTCAGCACGGGCATCCACCCCGATGCTCCTTTGTTGTCTTCTCGGCAGAGGTCACCCCACCCCTTCATCCTCCTCATCTCTTCTCCGGCAAGGCATTCCCTCCACCTACCTGCTTTCCGTTGTGCTGGGGCTGTACCGCACTCTCAGGGTTGACCGCTTTTTCTCACCGGAGGGGCTACTCTAAAACCCTCTCCTTCCTCATCCTCTACAACCACGGAGGCCATGCCATTCCCTTTGCGTACCAAACCACTCTGCAGAGAGGTCACCCTGTACCTTCTCCTGTCTCCGCTATCTACCGGGGAGAGTGTCCTCCTCCTCCTCCCTCCTGCACTCTTCTGCAGGCATTTCCCACCTCGCCCCCTATGTACCACCACACCCTTTTGATCCATCCCCTCCCTAATGTCCTCACTGACTGACCCCGCACCCATCTCTGCCCCATCTCCCGCCCATTCCCGCTGCTCCAGGCCCATAGCTTGACCCACCACCTTCCGCTCCCCTGCCCATTGCTGCCCTCCTAGGTATATCCCCCCTGCTCCTCCTGGCCCCTTTATCCCATACCTCTCCCTTGCTCGCCGAATAGCTGCATGCCACCACCATTGCGAGGACCCTGTCTGAAGTTGCTCGGTGCTGTGTCCTCCCGCCACTGGGCCCCTTTTCTCCCATAACTTCTTGTACTGCCCCTTCGAGCTGAGCTTTTGATGCCCTGCTCATAATGCTCAGTGCCTCCTGCAAAGACTGGGCATCCACCACACTCCCCAACATAGTCCCCTACCCAGCCTTCCTGCCACAGGAAATTGAAACCATTCCCCTGATGCCGCAGACCCCTGCCCCCAGTACTCCAAAAATGATGGCCGATCCAAACCAAGGAGGGTGTAATCTCCCTGCTCTTGGTATCTGGTAATATTGAACTTTATTTCATGTAAACGTGTTGGTTTATCATTAATTCCTCTTCTAATCTCTTCTTTGCCTGTTCTTTTTTTCTTTATATCCCTTGTGGGAGCCAAGGGCCACTCCCCCATACAGGGCCAAAGCAGCTCCTAACACCAGCGACAGGCACAACATGGGGCTTGCCTCAATATGCCCTCTGAATGCAGGGAAGAGCTCACAGTCCTGATATGCGTCCCTGGGGCACCCCACCCTTCCCTGAAAGTCCACCTACAACCCGGGACAGAAAAAGAATGAAGGACTCCCCACAAGGGCAATGCCTGGGCGCACGCGCACCTAGACGCAGGCTGCTCCACCGCCCAACATAGAAAACCGAAGCAGGAGGCACAGCTCCTGGCGGACACCCAGCCCACCTAAGGTAAAAGGGGGTTGTTTATCTGAAACTCCCCCAATATTAACTATTCACCCCCTTAATATTTTTTTTAAATTATATTATTTTAAAATTTTAATTTTTTAAATAGTATTATACTTATGTTTTTTTTAATGTTTGGCCCCCGCCTACCGCAAATAGCTACCGCCCTCACCCCCAAACGCCCCTAAGAAGGCCAGAGACACCAGGCCCAGAAAGCAGGGAAGCACCAGGAGCATCGACTGGATGAACGTATCACCGCCAACCGTTGCTTGGCTCCCGAACCTTCCCTGACCCTTATATATCCCAGGAAGAGGGACACGCTATACCTGTGCAGTGCTCAAAACCACCCTGGGGGGCGGGGATACATGGGCGCGTACCCCCCCAACCCATTCCATGCCATGTTTGTATGTGACAACACACACCATGCAGCAGCATAGCAACAGAAACCCTAGGGGGGGGGAATTGTCATTGTTTTGCGTCGTTCAGTATTTTTTATTGTGAATAATATATAAAATAATACAGCATTTGATATGATATGATAGTTTATTTATATAGCGCCATGAAACACATTGTGTATAGGCGCTATATAAATAAACTATCATATCATATCAAATGCTTTATTATTATTTTTTTTCTTTGACTGTTCAATCATGGGATTTAAATATGTAACTTTTGCAGCCCCAGGAAGAAGGCCAGTTCGGGCTTGTGGTTAAGTTCCAAGCCTCACAATCTTGTAGGCCATGGTTCGTGGCTGGGCTAAAGCTTTTAATTTTATTCTATTTGCAAAATATCACATTATTTTTTTTTTCAAATAGAATAACATTAAAAGCTTTATCCCAGCCACGAACCATGGCCTGCAAGATTGTGAGGCTTGGAACTTAACCACAAGCCTGAACTGGCCTTGTGCCTTGTGCCTGAGGCAGCAAAAGTTGCATATTTAACTCGCATAATTGAACAGTCAAATAAAAAAAAATAGTAATAAAGCATTTGGGAAAATCACAATAAAAAATACTACACTTCACGCCAGTCACTTGACCCCAAATTATTTTCAAATGCAACAAGTTGTCAGGCACAGTTCCTGTCAACGTGCTGCATTTGAAAATAATTATGCTTTTAAATTTGGCGTGAGGAAGTTTAGCCGTGGCTACAATGTCAGCCACGTCCAAACGTCCCTCGCGCCAAATCGGCGGCGCCAGAAAGGCTCCCGCGCCGAAATGGGCGCGGCGAACTGGCCGCGCCGAACCGGCCCGCGGCGAAACGGCCGCGCCAAAAGGGGGTGTACCCCGAAACACCTCTCGATTCAATAGGATCAGCGAAGAACCTCACTCCACATTTGTTGAGGAGGGTAGTGTGGCAGGACCCCAGGTGCAGAAGAAGGGGGGGGTACAAAGCAGTCAACACGCAGGCCTAAATGGGAGCCACCAACGTGGGCATAGACACAAACGAAGGACACAACGATGAGCACCGTAAAGGTTCAAGGACTTTATCCCAAGCGAAATGGACTATGGCCTGGCACAAGTCAAGTCAATATGGGAGGAATAGGATTTATGAATGGGACTACCTGGACAGGGTCCACAGCGGTGTAGCAGTCCAGATGACAAGCACCCACCAGAGGCGACACTAGGGGCAGCTGTGGGGGGGTTATAGCCCCGGGTCTTTTTCTTGCAGCCGAAGATAGAAGCTCAGGGGCAACAACCAAAAGGCGAGCTGGCCCTGAGTCCAGGTAGTCCCGACCTAGCGACACCCCTTCAACCATGAATGTCAGAACGTGATGACACGGGTGCATGGCATCATGTTAGTAAAGCTCATGTCGGCTTCTGTGCTTGTATGCTGGTGGAATGGTTTCAAATGCAAAGTCTCATCTTGGATCTCATTAATCAACTCGATGCTACACTTTGTGCTTGTGTCTCTCCTGTAAAATCAGGTCAAGTGACATGGTTAGCAGTGCGTGACCTCTTAGCGTGATTTCCAGCATCGGCCTGGCATGTCACTCACACACATGTGCAAGCAGAGCCGGGGTTCAGAGCCTGGCGAGCAATGGCTGGAACGCTTGGCGCAAACTGCAATCCAGCGTAACGCTAGTTAAGTTTGGGAATTAAAAATGGTGGCCGTTTGACGATGTCCAATCTGAGCATGGGGTCAAAGGGCATCACATTCGCTAGGAGTCGGGAGGAACCATGGCCACCTCCATGAGCTTGATTGACTAGTATCTACCAGCCAACAGCATCCGTGCCCACAGGTCTATCAGGGACGGACTGGGATGCCACCAGCAGGCTCAGGATCATGGAACTGCAACCCAGTGCCCAAACTCATGCCATATTTCTATCCACACACGTAACTATCAGGGCTGGCGCTAGCCCCTGGGTTGAGAGGGCGTTAGCCCCCCTACTTTCAGGCAGAAGGCAGCAATGGCAAAGGGGTGAGGCAGCAAGACCTTGTCAAATGTTCCACCAAGGAGAGCGGAGTATTTCTGTTTAAACAATCGGCAGTAGCAGCAAAACCCGCCCAGGTGATATCAATATACCCCCATGAGGAAGCCAAAGGCTTACTGCTGGCCCCGCCTCCAATGATTATCACCTCTTCCAGAACCGAAGTAGCCTCTGAACTAGGGTGCAAGATGGATCTAATGGGCCAAAGGAAGCCCACTGGCTTCCCAGCCTCTTGGGCTTAGAGCAGTGGTCTTAAAACGGGGGGCAGGGGAGGGGCAGAAGCGTGGGGGGGGGGTTGGTGCGGGGGTAGACACTTAAAAAAGTGATTAAGATGACTGTTTTTAATATAAAAAGTATTACATTGACTGCTTTTAATGGAAAATATAAACAATAGACAATCTTCTTATATTTTGAAGAGCCTTCCCCCCACCCCCTGACAAACTGTGGACCCCCTATGGGACCAACCCCAAGTTAGGAGCGGGCCCGAAAACTATATTTTTACTCAATGGGGAGGGTCTTGGTATGAAAAAGTTTGAAAACCGCTGGCTTAGAGGAAAGGGGGTCTGGGGATAGCACCAACAACGCAATGGACCCGGTCATGACATGCTTTCAAAACTTACATCCAGCCCCCCAAGATATGAATGCTGGCTATACACCCCCTGGTCACTATGAAAGCCGTTATGTTCACAGGGCCTGGTCCGAAGAGTACGACTTCTACCGCCAATGACATACAAATGCTGGTGTTCCCATGTTATGGTTTAATTAATGTTCTGTCCCCAAATCTCTCCTGTGAAGATAACAACATACAAAGGCCCGGCTACCAAAAGCCAGTCAGAATACATTGTATATGAATTTCATTTGTACTCGTGTTAGATAATTCAATTGTTTAGATACTATGATGATACTTTATTGAACCATACTATATAGCTGTATTAATATTTGTTTTCGTTTTTTCCCCTTCTCTTTTGATGTGTTTTTAAGTTGCTATTCGCCAATTGAATGTTCTTTATTATAAGCTTGTTTTTTTCCTCTTGTAAACGGTTTTTTTTATAAACCAATAAAATACTAAATAAAAATCATAATAAATAACACCTCATCTTCCTGTGCAGCCCATGCCAAGCCAGTTTCCACAGATCCAGGGCTCATCAGTTCCCTCATCTTCTTATGCAGCCCATACCAAGCCAGTTTCCACAGATCCAGGGCTCATTATCAGTGCCCTCATCTTCTTATGCAGCCCACGCCAAGCCAGTTTCCACAGATCCAGGGCTCACCAGTTCCCTCATCTTCCTATGCAGCCCATGCCAAGCCAGTTTCCACAGATCCAGGGCTCATCAGTTCCCTCATCTTCTTATGCAGCCCATACCAAGCCAGTTTCCACAGATCCAGGGCTCATTATCAGTGCCCTCATCTTCTTATGCAGCCCATGCCGAGCCAGTTTCCACAGATCCAGGGCTCATTATCAGTGCCCTCATCTTCTTATGCAGCCCACGCCAAGCCAGTTTCCACAGATCCAGGGCTCATCAGTTCCCTCATCTTCTTATGCAGCCCATACCAAGCCAGTTTCCACAGATCCAGGGCTCAATATCAGTGCCCTCATCTTCTTATGCAGCCCACGCCAAGCCAGTTTCCACAGATCCAGGGCTCATCAGTTCCCTCATCTTCTTATGCAGCCCATACCAAGCCAGTTTCCACAGATCCAGGGCTCATTATCAGTGCCTTCATCTTTGTGAATCCTTTTTCTGCAGAGTCTTGTGATGCTACGTTTCCGGTTTTATGGTCCTTTACTTGAATGCTATGTCTTCCTGGTTCAGTTATGTCATTCAAAAAAACTTTATCTCCCCTTACAAGTTATTTACATATGCCAATTCGCCCCACCCCCCCCCCACAATACCTCACTCGTTTGGGGTATTACTCATGTCGTTTGCGGTATTACTCATGTGAACATCCCCTGTTAATCCACCAACACCTTTATTTTGCCTTCTTCCTTCCCCCAACCCTAAAAGGCAGGAGTCTTGGGATAAAATAAATAAGCGTCTGCCCTTTATGTATTGTTTTAATAATTTTAATCCACATAACCCAATTGACTCATTCTAACTCGCCACCCGTAATCTTAATATAAACTTGTGTGCAACTAAGTATTATGTAAAATGCCTTGGCGCGCTATAGAAATGTCTAAATAAATAAATAAGAATTTATGCATATGTTCTGGTCATTTATCTGCATCAAATGGTCTTAAAAGTACACAAGTGTGCTATCCAGCTTTCCTATAATTCTTTTCTTGTTCAGTCTTCCTTAATATTTTGGAATAAATATAGTTAAATAATCTATCATTTTATGCACATTTTTATTCATGTTAGCTTGTTTTTTTTAAAGATTTCAGTTTTGGACCATTGTCTCTGTTAGCTTGTAAATAGTAAAAGATTAACAAAATATAATTTGAAACAGAAAATACAGTATTGCCATCAGGAGACATACTGTAGGGAAGGGGCGCTCACTCCCTGCTTCACCGCACTGGTGTTACTATGACCTAGTCGGATAATAACCTGCGAGACGGGCGCCAAACGCTTAACTCACTGAGCTACCTGACCTGCATGTGAGATGTAGAAAGGTGGTGTAGAAAGGTAGCCTGCTGGTGACTAGTCATTTGCTAACATGGGTGACTGCAGCAGGCAGGTGCTGCCCAGAAGTGGGTCCCTTCAGTTATTCGAATAAAGCAGTATTGCCCTGTCTCAGCCAAAGCAGCCCAGGCCTGACCAGGTGGAGTGGGGGTGGTGATCGGTTGCAGGGCTGCCGCCCTAAATTACCCAGGTGCAAGCAGTGGAGCACTTAATGTTCTGGACATAGAGTACCTTTGGTGCCTACCACCTCAAAACCATGTCTTGAGTCCTGACTAATAAACTACTCACACTGTCATTCACATAATCACTAATAAATACACTCACTCAATCTGCATTCTGAAGCAAAGACTGCACAGTGCTGGGCAGTAATGTACAGTGTAGCATCGTGTTTTGCAATACTGGGGAATAGGCTAATTCCTGACGAGTACTAGGTGAAAGCCGTCTGATTGCTGCAAAATTCTGGGGTGCAAGTGCAAGGCAGTGAGTACTGAGGAATGCTGGGTACTGGGTTTGATTGCTGTGTAGGTACTGAACACAAATTATATGGATTGCTGTATAGTTGTGAGAAATTACCTAAACCAAATGTGTGGATACTACACAGTACTGGGCCGGTGGTGATGAGGATGTCTGTTGCATGATGCTGGATAAAGGGTTTCATTTTCCAGGATACTCTTTCTGTTACTGAATAGTACTATTCAGCGATTACTTCTCAATACTAGGCAACTGCAGCACACCCATTTGTTATTACTTGACAATTCCAAGGGAATACTGCACAGAATAGGTATAAAGTGGCTGCTACTATTTACTGAGGGTTTCTTGCAAGACGTATTGTGAGTAGTGGAAAGTACTAAGGAAATACTTCACAGAGCATAGGTATAAGGTGAATTCTAGCTTTTACTGGGGTCTTCCTTCAAGACACAATGTGAGTAGTGGAAAGCACTAAAGGGAATACTCCACACAACGTAGGTATAAGGTGGCTGCTGCTCTCTACTGAGGGTGTCTCATAAAACACGGTGTGAGTAGTGGAAAGTACTAAGGAAATACTGCACAAAATCTAGGTATAAAGTGGCTGCTACTCTCTACTGAAGGCTTCTCGAAAGGCGCGGTATGAGTAGTGGAAAGTACTACGGGAATACTGCACAGAACGTAGGTATAAAGTGTCTGCTACTCGCTACTGAGGGATTCTTGCAAGACACGGTGTGAGTAGGGGAAAGTACTAAGGAAATACTGCACAAAATCTAGGTATAAAGTGGCTGCTACTCTCTACTGAAGGCTTCTCGAAAGGCGCGGTATGAGTAGTGGAAAGTACTACGGGAATACTGCACAGAACGTAGGTATAAAGTGTCTGCTACTCTCTACTGAGGGCTTCTTGCAAGACACGGTGTGAGTAGTGGAAAGTACTAAGGAGATACTGCACAGAATGTAGGTATAAAGTGTCTGCTACTCTTTAATGGGCGCTACATCCAAGACGCTGTGTGAGTAATGGAAAATACTGAATGATTATTCAGGAAAACTGGATCTTGATTCTTGATGTTGCACGGTTCTGTGGAGTTATTGCACAATACCAGCTGATAATTACCCCAATACCTATTGATTTGCGTTTCTCTGTGTCATTATCCGATTGCTTCTCCTCTTAATGCACTGCCTTCCTGCATTATCTCTACTATCTAACCTCCTCTCCTTCCTTTCCCAAAGTTATTCATATATCCCTCTCCTCCATTACTTTCCCATCGACTTCAAACAGGCTATCATTTTGCCGATTTAAAAAAAGTTCTCTTGGCCTCTTGAAGGTGTGACCTATTCACAGATTGGATGCAAGTAATAGCGGGTTAGATACTGTGTCAGATAGGTGACTGTGCACTATTCTCCAAACAATATTGTACACTGAAACCAAAAAAAAACCAGCTGGGAAAATCTCGATAACTGAGAACCACCCACTAAGGTTCAAAATAAATGTTAATGTTTGAATGAATGTTTCGAGAAAATATTCGCGCTTCGTACACATTTTTTCCTCAATTTAGTCTATGTAGATCAAAAGTAATTAAACAATTGATAGTTCAAATAACTGAGCAGAATCTTGAAATAAACAATATCTTGAATTGCAAAATGTGTTGTGATTCATTTCTTGTTATTCAACAGAACAGCCGACACGTGTTTCGACCAGCTTGGTCGTTATCAAGGTTGTATATTATCATTATTCCAAATTTTAAGAAGACAAAGTAATAAAGGCAAGATAGCCAAGATGAAAGAAAAAGAACAAGAAGCATTGACAATTAAAATTAAAATTAAAATGACACATACAACACAGGATGTTGGCATTGAGGAAAGCAAAATGCGTGGTCATGATTCAGAAAAAAGGAAGAAAGTACAGTTTTGAGTCAGCATTGATTTATCTGTCATCATAAATCAATTGTATACCCAGTTGATTATTATTGTAGTCTGAATACAATTTAAAATAGAAAAAATATACAAATCACCCAAGAAATTGTAGGGGCCAGTGCAAAACCCAGTGTCCAGAACCATTGATGATTCACCATTCAGTTATGAGTGAGTAATTGTAGTTATTACTCAATAAACATTTATGTGTTAATGTCAATCCCTTGTGTGGGTTCTCCACCCAAAAACATGCTACAAGACTTTTTCAAGTGTAACCAATAGAAACTTAGTTTACCGCGAAATGGATTGAATTATCTCAAATCTGAAAAGCCAATAAGTGAAACATTGGATTTTATTCCCTGGTTTTAATAAATAAGAGAGTTTTGTTGAATAACAAGAAATAAAACACAACAAATTTTGCAATTCAAGATATTGTTTATTTCAAGATTCTGCTCAGTTATTTGAACTATCAATTGTTTAATTACTTTTGATCTACATAGACTAATTTGAGGAAAAAATGTGAACCAAGAGCGAATATTGTCTCGAAACATCTATTCACAGATTGCACCACATCTGGATCTCCACTTATTACGCCCCCTACACAAGCATGGCTTTCGTCCCGTCCACTCCACCGAGACGGCCCCCATCAGTGAGCCTCATTACGTGTATGGAGGTTGCCATGCCGCTTTTAGCGGCATGGCTACCCCCATACCGGGTACCGGGTACCGGGACCGGGTTACAGAAATAGGGAATTACCGGGCCATTCTGACCTTGGAAGGCCCGGTAATTCCCTTTCCTGGAACCCGGACCGGGTACATCCCCATTCCCATTTGAGCCCCCATAGGGCTCAATGGGAATGGGGAGGATGCTAACAATGGGCCCGTGATGACGGGCCTGTTGTTAGTATCCTGGTCTGCTAGCGGGTCCCGCTAAGGATGCCTGGTTTTACCAGACGTCCTTTGTGGGACCCGCGAGCAGACCTCGTAATGAGGCGGTAGAGGGATAACGGCGCCGGCAGCTCTACCAGCGCCATTACCCCTCTACCGCCTTCCTCGTAATGAGGACCAGTGTCTCTAATTCCCTCCTTACTGCTCGACGCATTAAACTTTCCTCTATTCTTATTCTCGTTCCTCTTTCTGCAGCGTTTGACATGGTTGATCATCCCACGCTTCTTTGCATGCTCGCCTCATTGGGACTACCTGGCACTGTTCACCAATGGTTCCAATCTTATCTAACTAACCGCTCTGTCAATGTTCTACCACTCTCCTGCTATTGCACAGTGTGGCCGAGGGCTTTGTTCTGGACCCGCCTCTTTTTCTTTACGTTGTTCTTAAATGCATCCGTGGACTTGCCCCTCCCCCCTTAGCTCTCTTCACTGCTCACTCTTTATGTCCCTTCGCTCAAGGTCAGGTTCCAGTTCTTGAACCCAAAACCCCATGTTCCCCATCTCGTTTCTAGTCCTTCCCTCTTCAGGTGCCCAAACATTGGAACTCTTTACCTCTTGAAATTAGATCCTCCTCTACCCTTTCACAACTTCATTTCAATCTAAAAAAACATTCTCCTTTCTTTTGCCCACACACGGTGCAATGTTTCAGAAATTGTTTTATTATTTTTACGTTGTACCGTTTAATTTGTGCATCACTTTGGTGGAAGTTATATATATATATATATATATATATATATATATATATATATATATATATATTTATACACACACTGGGACATTACCAAACCATAGAAGCAGAGTATTGCACAATACTTGCAGATTAATAACACGTATTTACTCAACCATTTTGGGTAATTTTAGTACTGCACTATACTAAGTTATTGTTGCACATTAGTATGTAATTACTGCACAGCACTAGGTGACATCAGCATAATATTAACTGCTAACTGTACAATACAGTATGATCGTTGCACTGTATTGTGTGGCTTCTGCACAGTACTAGCAGATAACTGCACAAAAGTCTACTGCACAATGATGGGTGATCGCTGCACAATGCCTGGTGATTATTGCACCTAATTGGGTGATTACTGCACTGTATGGATTATGGATATTATTACTGCACAGCATTAGTTCATGCCTGCTGCACAATTCTTGGTGATTATAAACCCTGGTGTGTGGACATTGCACACTGATGTGGCACCAGGCTTGTCTATGTGTAATACTGATAAATGATATCACATTATCAGCAGATGTTGTTGATCGATTGATTGATAAATGTACCAGTTCAAACCAATGGGAACCAATAGATACCAATAACCAGTCGAACTGGAATCAACTGGAATATTCACGATATCAGTTTAGTAAACGTATAAATATCCACAGTGCAGCAGTTGAATCCAGGGGATACTAACTGCAGCTACTTCATCAATTGGAATTTGCATGAAACATATTCCATGAGGTTTTGCACAGGGGGAAATTGAAGAAAAACTGATGGCGCAGGTTTTTAGCACATGTTTTTTGGAACAACACACAGAACAAACTCCTTCTATTTCTCATTTCCACTGTGACAAGTAGCACAAACCTTGGGGCAAAACCAGGGAATTTATTCTTTAACCCTAAGGAGAACTTAGTTATATACTCGTAAAGCAAACATCAAAAACAGAGCAACAATGTACTTCTTTGTTGGCATCCATTCTTTTACCGTTCTCTTTTTACTTCAGTATTTTCTACCACATTGCTTTACCACATTTAAGCTGCAAAAATGCAGGGCATGTATTTGGGTGAGGCAAAATGGTAAGGGTAGATTGTAGTTTCCACTACAACTACAGAGCGGTTAGTTAGATACGATTGGAACCATTGGTGAACAGTGGCAGGTGTATAGGATGAAACACTTGTGTATAGGCGCGTTATAAATACCATATGATATCATCTCAGGTAGTCCCAATTAGGAGAGTGTGAAAAGAGGGTGTAGGTGTAGGTGGGGGTGAGTGGAGCGACTACGGGTCTGCTAGAGGTTCTACGGGTCTGCTCACTGGCTTTTCACAGAAAAACAATAGATAAGAAAATAGTTATAAAAATAAACTGTGTGGAAAAATCAGCGGTAAAAAATACCTAGAACCGCTTAGGTAGAACAGATGACTACAGATTAGCGGACACTACTTTTCCAGTTACAAGCTTTCCTTTTAGAAATGATTTGTGCCATGCGTTTACGTCCTATTTGTTGAAAACTACAACTCCCAGAATGCATTAACGTGTTGGATGACTGTAGCTGCCCCCATGATCCAGGACCTTGAAATGCCTACGCCTGGTGCGTTATTGTTGTGTACCCGCTGCAGTCGAGATCGGGCTGCTCGGGGAGTGTGGGATCCGGTTCATGGGACACGTCTGAGTGTGACACCATTTCTCAGACGCCTTCAAAGCCTTCTGCCTCCAAAAAGGTACCCGCCCTGCCTGCTGATACCTTCCACCAAAGGTCTTTATTCCTAAAATTCAATACTCTGTCCTTGGAACTGATAGTGTCAGTCTAGAAAAATGGATACCTCTCATATGTGATGGCAAACGTATTTTGGTGGCCGTGGGCCAACCGTCTCATGCACGATATGGCAGACATATAGGTTTCCGAGTTTGCCAATGAACGGCCATTTTGATGTAACAAGGATCGACATTTTGTTTTCTAACCATTGCTCATTGCTTTCTGTTCTTATTGCTTCGCAGTACATTTTCTGCTTACAGAGCTCGACTGTTAAACATTGTTGTCTGAACGTGAAAGGACAAGGCCGCAGGGCTGCGAGGCTAACAAGAGTTCGTTGAAACACAACGTTGGCAGCGGCAGGAAGGAATACCCAGCTCCCTCCCGAATGTAGCCTTTATGTTTAGAAGAAAGCAGCTAAAGGCTTGAATTATGCTCTTTTTACGCCCCCCCCCCCTTTACTGAGCCCTGTTAGAGTGTGTCGGCTCCCAGGACACGAATAGCACCTCATAGATAGCAAGGTCTGGAATGCAACTCTTCCCCCGTATGTAGCTCACTTCCAAGAACAGAAGCACTGTGTTCTGTTCAACAACTGAAAGATGCATCTGCACTTGCAAATTGCATATTGTTACTAGAATAGATATTTGAAGGTGTCATAATTGTCGGAAGTGTCCATCATCACACCGAGTTCAAAGAAACCCAATAAAAGGGGTTGTTAAACATGTCATAGCTGATTGTATGATATGCATTTTGTATATATAGAACTGATGTACGTAATTCACTCTCTTGCGTCCCTCGAGGTCTAGAGATACACGTCATGGGGCGTGAGACCGAGTTGGCCAACTGAGACTATTTGCTTTGCAATAAACCCTAGCTTTGGGAATACAACCTCGTGTCTGGCGTATCTATCGTGTGTGGTGACTCGCCTTGTTTCCATAGACGTAAGGGACCCTTAAGGGACCCTTTCAATAGGCAGGGAGCAGACTCGGTGCTAGTCTTTATTGCGATATGGGCCACTCCTCCCACAAGCCCTTCCATCCTTGCCGTCAGTGCACACAGTTCTCAAGTAGCCCGTCAATATCCTGTTTCTTATTTCTATTCCGGAAGTCCTGCATTTGTAATGGAAAAATACCGAATGCTACTCAATCATGTCAACTCTCGAGTACTGTGCTAGGTAGATAGCTCAGTGTGTCTGAGGAAATGACTACTGATCTGCAGGAGCACTCACACAGCCCCACACTACTAGAAAACCAGCAGGGATCCAAATCATGAAAGTGAAACTGGCGCAGCCGGATAGATATGCCTGCTTCCAGGGTCGGATTGGCCCCTCTGTCTTTCCCTGTGGTTGGGCTGAAATCATCCCTGGGGTGTGGGGGCCGCTTTCTGGCCATGCCTGGGCTGGTTTGAAGAAAAAAAATGGAAAAAAAGAACGTTTTACATTTTATTCCCCACATTTTTTTCTTTTTTTTCTTTCAAAAAGCCTTTCATCCTTCTTAGGTCGATAAATGAGTACCAACACAGGCTGGGTGATATTGTATGTATATTTGTTCTATTGAAAAGAGTTTAGGCGTAAACGCTATACAATAACATTATCATTTGGCCTTGGACGTCTGCTTGCATTCACAGTAATTTGACAATATGGATCTATACACAGAGATATTAATGATACATATGGTGATCCATTCTTGTATGAAATCTATATCATATTAGTGAAATCATAACCATATTTTTTGTAGTGTACTTAGGAACAATGCCATTTGATGCCCCTTCCTGTTTTGTCAAGGGGTGAAAGGCCATGTTTCATCACTTCCTGGGATGTCACTTTGGGGTGGGGTCAAATGACATCACTTACGGTGATGTCATCAGAGGTCAAGGGCAGTGGCGTCACCAAGAATCAAATTTAGGAGGGGCACAGAGGGGGCCAAAGACAAAAGTAGGGGGGCACAGACAAAAGTAAGGGGAGAACATGGTCACTGCTCATCTTAGGTAGGGGGGATATATGGGGGGGCACAGGGTTTCATAGGGGGGGCCAGGACCCGCCAGCCCCCCCCTAATGACGCCACTGGTCAAGGGTCGTGTGACGAGGGGTGGCTCACTTTTTTTGGGTGACCGGCCTATTTCTTGTCCCAGTCCGACCCTGCCTGCTTCGCCTCGTAGAACTGCGCAGGCCAAGGGCAGCATGTACTCTTCAGAAGGGGTGTGAACTGGTACAGAAGCAATCCAAGCCAAACTAGTACTGGGGTACCAACATATAGAATGTCCAATCAAGGTTCTATAAAAACAGGATCTTTAAAAAAACTAACAAAAATGCACACAACTATTAAAAACACTAATAACCCACCTCTGCAAAGGAAAAAGCACAACAGAAAGTGCAGACTTTGGAAGAAAAGGGCTCTCTGGGTTTAAATGCATGGGTAGACAGGCAAATTGTGTGTGCAGCGAATTGTTAAGGTGGTGGTTATAGTCTGGAGAGGTTTAAACCGGGAGTCTGGGTTCTTTCAGCGTTCAGTCATGGGCGAATCAGGCAGCATTGTCGACTTGATCCAGTGAGGTGGTGCGGTTCTACAGCGGCCACTGGAAGGTTTTGTGGCGGCCACTGGAAGATCCAATAGTCTCGGCTGCGGAGAAGTGTAAACTGGCCTCCGACAGACAGTGGCCTCATTGGCTCAAAAAGACATTGGGGGCAGCTTGGAGCTCGAAGAGACTGGTAACCACGCAGGCAGTGTCCAGTTGAGGCAACTAGAAGACTCAGCAGGTGTCAGACGCAGAGACATTGGAGTTTACGTAGTGAGATAACGCGATTTAGCCGGGATTTCACTTCACCACATGTCTTCTCAGGGCCTGCTGGTCGGAATAATACCTGTTAATGTTTGAGTTGCAAGAATAACCTGTTCTATAATAATGTCTTGAACAATACGCAAATCATAAAACAGACCTCGCTCAAGCACCTTTGCTCATGTTGTAAATATGGCTTCTGCTTTGTTGGGAAGGGCCACCTCCTACCGGCGCAAGTTGCATGACCAAATTCCATTTAGAATTAGGAGGCTTGTTACCGATTTCTCCCACAGCGCATCTCCCTCGCGCCCATTTTGCTTCTAGTCAAAACTGGCCATTTTAAAGGAATAGTGCGCTCAAAAATATTATTGTCCCAAAAGATGGGCAATAGTCCAAAACATGCATTAAATATAATTTAAATGAAAGTTCCCATGTAAACTTTTGATGAAACGAGGCTCAAAGCGTTTACATGGGAGCATTCATTTTGCCATTTCAGGCAGCCTCTTCAGCTCTGTCCTGGCGGCACTAAACAAGCAGCAAACGCCCCCTACTGGGAGCTTTTGCTTACTGCAGCCAGAGCAGAGCTGTGCATGAGCTGACGAGGTTGCCTTCACTTTCATTTTACGTTTTCGGTACTCCCCAAGCCCAGGGAAGCACAGAAAACGTAAAACGAAACACAAAAAGCAAAGGCGCAGCAATTATAAATACTACGTTGTTGTATTTGTGATTGCTTTGGTTGGTAAACCACGGCAATCACTCAAAGCGAACGCCGCCGCAGTCAGAAATACAACGTTGTTGTATTTGTAAATGCTACTGTTTTCTTTCTACAAATACTGCAGCATTTACAAATACAACAACGTTGTATTTCAGACTGTGGCAGCTTTTGCTTTGAGTCTCCTGGGCTCCCCCGGGTCGGGGGAAGAAAAAGAAAAAGAAAACCGCAGCATTTTTAAATGCAACATCGTTGTATTTAGGTTTGCTGTGGCTTCAGCTTTCAGTCTCCTGGGCTCCCCCAAACCGGGGCGAGCCCAGGAGACTCAAAGCTGAAGCCGCCGCAGTCAGAAATACTTTTTTTTTACAAAGTTCCAATCCTTGCCGGCTTATAGTTCTCCTTACCTTAGGCGATTCCTTTGTGCCAATGTGTTCAATTTACACTGAGATCTGCTCCACAAGTACTTGTATTGCGACTGTAACAATACTGAAACGCTGTATTTTTTGCGGTGGTGCTTGTGAATTCTGCACTCCCAGAAAAGAATGACAAATCGTTCCTTTGGTGTATTGTGACTCCAGTTTATTGTACACTGGTGTACTATTTTTGTTTTCCAGACAGTCTTAGCATGTTACATTCAGTAGATTACTCATCTCTTTTTTATCATCTGATGTATTCACTTCATACAATCATTAATTGTCTCACATTGTCTCCCATGTATTCATTTCATACAGACAAAGTTGATAGGTGTATCATTCGATACATTAATTGTCTCTCATTATCTCCAAAACGTTGTTGTATTTAAATATGCTGCGGTTTTCTTTCTACGTTTCTCTGGCTCCGGGAAACGTAGAAAGAAAACTGCAGCATAATTAAATACAACAATGTTGAATTTATGTTTGCTGTGGCTTCAGCTTTGAGTCTCCTGGGCTCCCCTGACGCGGCCCCCGACCCAGGTCGGAGAGCCCAGGAGACTCAAAGCTGAATCCACAGCAAACATAAATACAATGTTATAAATGCTGTGGTTTTCTTTCTAAGTTAGAAACAAAACCGCTGGATTTATTTTCCAGTGCTTTTAAAAAAGAAATTTAAAGCACTTACCAGCCGCAGGCTGTGTTAATCTCTGCTCTCTGTCAATAATGAAGCAAAAGCCACCTGGTGGTGGCTTTTGTGTATTACAGCTGGCTGGCTTTTGCTTCATTAATGCCACAAGGGCAGAGATTAGCACAAGCACAGGAGGCTCATCCATTTCACAAAATGGATACCTCCTAGTGCTTTAAATCTGTGACTTTGAGCCTCGTTTGCGCAAAAGTTTACATAGCAACTTTCTTAATGAACATTTTTTATATATATGTTTGATGCTGGCCCATCTTTTGAGCCAATAAAATTTTTGATGGCACTATCCTTTTAATTTTTCCCTGTTTCAGGCACAATTTGAGCTGGCCGAATACAGGCCAAAAGGGGAACCTCTAAAGAGGGAAGAGAGCTGTGGCTGTAAACCAAAACACACATCATAATGCTCTTTGCTACCCTGTAATCAGTAAACATGCCTTTCATACAAAAAAAAAGAGTTCTATGTCATTTCAACGAAAACAACTACTTCGTTTTTATTTACTTTAGGTAGATTACTTCAAATTTAACTTTGAATATTTTGTTGGGGTTGTGGTCCCCCACTTCCACCCTTCCCCTTCACTACTACCGCCACTTCACCCACAAATACCTACACAAATTCGAAATATAATTCAAAGCAATGTACACAAAGTACATTACAATGAAGTAATGTAGTTTTTTTTTTTATTGATATTTTATTTCTATTGCGCTCGTACACCAGTGTTTCAGAGCGCGACAAGGCAAGGGAGGGGTACAGGGGAGAACCAAACAGCGATCTTACTAGGCCCAGTGACATTGAGAACGCGCAAGTGCGTGGGAGGGGGGAGAGGTGGAAAGTGCAAAGCAGAGGAGAAACAGATAAATAACAATAAATAAATAATAAAGGCAACAAACAGTGGTAATGCAGCCAGCAATTTACAAGTGCTAGGTTTAAGGCAGCAGACAGGGTAGGTCTGATAAGTGCAGGAAGAAAACGGAGGGGCTGTATGGGTACAGATACAGACCACAGTGCAAGGGGTGGCCCGGAGGCAGTGCGGGAGGGTGGCAGGATGAGCAGGTACCTGGGCCCAAAGGACAGAGGGTGGCCAGGTGCACAGTGCCAAGAGAGAACAGATCAGCAGGGAAGAGGGGGAGCGAAGGCAGAAGAGAAGAGGAAGTTCTTGTGGAATTTGTGAAAACAACGCAAGACCAAAATACTTACATTAACAATGTGATGGTGCAAAATTCATCCTAACCCCTCTAAACATAAGCAATCATTTGATTGTTAAAATAATGTAATATTAATTTAACAACATTCAAAGAATCTCATATTAAAAAGGCAATCATACGTTTGAAAGTAATGAACTGAAATACAAAATAATTGCAGAAAAACAGAACCTACAAACTGATAGCAACAGAAATTACATCAACTATATGTACATTTGAATAAGTAACACACTTGAAAATAGTGAAACGACAGATTACAGAAAACAGTAAATTCACACAAAAACAATACAAATTAAATGTATTACATTAAAAAAATATGAGAATATTAAAAAGTTTGTCTATTTATGTTATTTATTTTTTCATTTGTAAAGTGCACTAAGCCCGAGGCTTCGCGGCATCGAGACATGAATCTACATTTTGGAAGAGAACATAGGCCAGAAGTTAAAAAACCTCAATACGGTCTCGGCCACTTTTCATATGGTGAACAAATAACTCCATATGGGCCGGGTGCCCCAGTCAGTGTTAGAACAGCATGCGAGAAAGCCATCACAGTAGACACTGGGAGCTCTGCGACAACACATATCGATCCATTTGTCACGACATGGGTTCAAGGCATGGGTGCGCTGAGAAAACACTTACCGACCCATTAGTCATGGCATAGGTGCGAGGCCTGGCCTTATGAAACCATCACAGGAGGCATGGGGAACTGTGAGACAGCACTTAGTGACCCATTAGTCATGTCATGGGTTCTTGGCATGGCCTTATGAAGCCATCACAGTAGGCATGGGGAGCTCTGAGACAGCACATACCGACGCATTAGTCATGGCATGGGTTCTTGGCCTGGCTGTATGATACCATCACATTAGGAATGGAGACCTCTGAGACAACACATACCGCAGCATTAGTCATGGCATGGGTTCTTGGCCTGGCCCTATAAAACCATCACGGAAGGCACGGGGAGCTCTGAGCCACACATACTGACCCATTAGTCTTGGCATTGGTTCTTGGCCTGGCCTTATGAAACCATCACAGTAGGCACAGGGAACTCTGAGACAACACATCCAGGCCCATAAATCGTGGCATGGGTCCTTGGCATGGCCTTATGAAACCATTACAGTAGGCACAGGGAGCTCTGAGACAACACATACCGACCCATTAGTCATGGCATGGGATCTTGGAATGGCCTTATGAAACCATCACAGTAGGCACGGGGAGTTCTGAGACAACACATATTGACCCATTAGTCATCGCATGGATTCTTGGCATGGCCTTATGATACCATCACAGTAGGCACGGGGAGCACTGAGACAACACATATCGACCCATTAGTCATGGCATCGGTTCTTGGCCTGGCCTTATGAAACCATCAAAGTAGGCCAGGGAGCCATGAGACAACACATACTGACCTATTAATCATGGCATGGGTTCTTGGCATGGCCTTATGAGACCATCAAAGTAGGCACAGGGAGCCAAGAGACAACACATACTGACCTATTAATCATGGCATGGGTTCTTGGCATGGCCTTATGAGACCATCACATCGCAGTAGGCACCGGGAGCTCTGTGACAACACATAACGACCCAATAGCCACGGCATGGGTTCAAGGCACGGGGAGCCCTGAGACAACACATAGCGACCCATTAGTCATTGTATGGGTTCTTGGCCAGGCCATATGAAACATAGGCAGGGGGAGGTAAGCACAGCCCCCTATGGTTAATTGTAGGGCATTATAGACTGTTGGTGGTCACTTCTGCTGCTCCTTTAGTGTTTCCCTATAATTAACTGGTCATTGTATACTGAATCTCTTTTATTCATTTCATTTCTTTCATGCTAGCACAGATCTTAATCGACCCATTAGTACCCGGCCAGGTCTGTTGCCTGATTGGCCATGGCCTCCACTATTTGTGGACAGAAAAACAAAATGTTGACAGACAGAGGCACCCTTGAATACCCTCAGCCACCAAGCCATGAAGATATTATCCTCCAGAAAGAAAATATACAGGACAGTTAATCATTAGTATTTGTGGGTCATTTTAAGCCAATTCAAAAAAAATCAGTGGAGGAGGAGAAATCTGAACTCGGATAACATTCTCATCTGTTTTCAGAGGCCAGAGTTCACATTGTGGCGCCATCTTGGCTAGAGACATCTCACAAACACAGCAGGCCAAATGCATTCTGGGAAATCTGCATCCAGTCCCATTCTTCTAGTCTGGTTTTCGCTTTTTCTGGATTTCTCATAAGCTCATCTTCAGTGTTTCCAATCGCTTCCAATAGCAAAATAGGAATTTAGCACAAATATTAGTGCCCACTTCAATACTTCCGAGTGTTTTTAATTCTTGTAATCAAAAGGCTGCTCGTAGAGGGGAAAGCCAGCATTGTTTGTCGGTGGGTTTCAAAACATGGACACTTTGATCCATGGACCGACTTTCTCCAAGTCAGTAGAGGTGGGAGACCCCCCCTGGCTACCAAGTCATGAGTCTGACTGCTTCCGCAAGCATGCCTACAGCACAGTAAGCTTAAGCACAGTACGGTACGTCACCATGGTCCCGATGCCAACACCCTGGGCATTGATAGTGCGGTTTACATCTTGCGCCATATCCTGGAAGGGGACTCGAGGGGGGCGGAGGGGGGGGGGGAGGGCACAGTAGATGCAGTCAGTTCATCTTTATGCCGACTGACAATGGGGGAATAATAACTGGTTCAGAGGCTGCTCCTCTAGGCAAGGGGTCACAGATCGCATTAAAAGGAAGCACCGCACGTGGACGATGGGAATGTAAAGTCCAGCCCTTCTCCAAGGAGTCAGCAATGGCTTAGTAATAACAAGCATTGGCAAAACCAACTGTTTTGCCTTTTGTACAGACATTAGATAGGCCTTTCCCAGGCACTGCCATTAAATGCCCAGGTACTCACAGGATTTGCTACCGCGTACCATCACACCATACCTTTCCAGGCTTTGCCATGGGTGGCCCCTCTGCGCAGAGGGGGCAACCTGAAGCACCTCTGTACTCCAGATGGCGTGAGGAATTGGGCAAGCGATGGCAGTACTTGGCTACTGTGTGAGTCCCCGGGCATATGATCATCATATGTTAGTTATAGCCCCACATGTCCAGTGCTGGTGCCGCATGCCAAGTGTGGCCCGAAATGCCCCAATAATGCCAACATTCACTTCATAAGGTACTGCCGACATATTTATCTTTTCGATGATACAAAGAGTTTCTCCATCCATCCAGACTCCCAGGCACCTTCGTATTCAGGTGCCTCGATGAATGGCTTCAACCTTGTGTGTCTCTCGCTGGATCCAGGCAGCTTGTTCATGTAAGTGAGAAGGCTCTTGTGGGGACATGTTCATATGTTCACATCAAATCATTATTGCTGATGAAATCAAGTGGCGGAAGTAGCCTGAGATAGATGGTGACTAATGCAGAATTGTTTTCTACAGCACCTCAGGACCATATTCTATTTCCCCAATAGGTTTATATGCAGAGGATCTGTAGATGTCCAGGTTTCAGCTGTTGTCAGCCTAGAGCAGAAGGTGCATCAATACTTTGATCATGAGAGATTTCCAGGTTTCAGCTGTTGTTAGCCTAGAGCAGAAGGTGCATCAATACTTTGATCATGAGAGATTTCCAGGTTTCAACTGTTGTTAGCCTAGAGCAGAAGGTGCATCAATAATTTATTAATGGGAGATTTCCAGGTTTCAGCTGTTGTTAGCCTAGAGCAGAAGGTGCATCAATAATTTATTCATGGGAGATTTCCAGGTTTCAGCTGTTGTTAGCCTAGAGCAGAAGGTGCATCAAACATTTGATCATGGGAGATTTCCAGGTTTCAGCTGTTGTTAGCCTAGAGCAGAAGGTGCATCAATCATTTCATCATGGGCGATTTCCAGGTTTCAGCTGTTTTTACCCTAGAGCAGAAGGTGCATCAATCATTTGATCATGAGATATTTCAAGGTTCCAGCTGTTGTTACCCTAGAGCAGAAGGTGCATCAATACTTTGATCATGGGAGATTTCCAGGTTTCAGCTGTTGTTACCCTAGAGCAGAAGATGCATCAATAATTTGATAAGGGGAGATTTCCAGGTTTCAGCTGTTGTTAGCCTAGAGCAGAAGGTGCATCAAACATTTGTTAATGAGAGATTTCCAGGTTTCAGCTGTTCTTAGCCTAGAGCAGAAGGTGTATCAATCATTTGATCATGGGAGATGTCCAGGTTTCAGCTGCTGTTAGCCTAGAGCGAAGGTGCATCAATAATTTGATCATGGGAGATTTCCAGGTTTCAGCTGTTGTTAGCCTAGAGCAGAAGGTGCATCAATCATTTGATCATGAGAGATTTCCAGGTTTCAGCTGTTGTTAGCATAAAGCAGAAGGCGCATCAATCATTTTATCGTGGGAGATTTCTAGGTTTCAGCTGTTGTTAGCCTAGAGCAGAAGGTGCATCAATACTTCGATCATGGGAGTAGATATTCATGCTTCTGTCCACAGTTATCGAATATAATCAAGTCAGGATTCAGTGGGCTGTTAATTGCACTGATAACTTTGATTGATAACTTCAGACTATTTCCAGAAGGGTTGAATTGTTCAGGCATTCCCACCAAATGTGCATGAGAGCACCCGTGCCAATGTAATCTAAAACTGGCTGAGAAAATATATCCTTTCTGGGGCCATGTCACGACTCAGAGGGAGGTTAAAAGTGTTTCAGTCGTACACTTGAAGATGGGTTTGCTGCCCTTGGCCATGGATGCTGCCAACACGCACGAGAGGCATGACTTTGGAGTTGCCGCTCAAATTTGCGCTTACATGGGACATCTAACTTCACAGAGTGTCCATTCTGAGCTGAGTACAGTGGCGCGACTGCTCTAGGTAGGGGGTGAGATTCTACGATAGTTTGAGTAGGGGACAGTTCTCCGATACCCCTTCTCCCATGTCAGGATGCAAGAGCCAATGACAGGTCTGTACATATTGGAATCTGTCAGAGTCCTCGGGATTAACATTGCCTTTGCATGATTGAAAATCTATCTGTGTTATCATATAGGTGGCCCCATCCATGTAGTGACGTGACGTCCGGGGAGAAATCTGGATGTAGACACACTGGATTGGGGTTTGCGGATATGGGAGATCCATTTACATCTGGTGAATAGATTCCCAATGTTGAGGCAACATAACCAGATCACAACTATAAAACTAGATAAAGATATCGAAGATTGTGCTCTGGGCGACCACCACAGCATGTTGTGCAGCGAAGTTGAGGTACAGGATGGTTGAATGTTGACATTTAGTTTGCTTTGTCTGACCGAATTACACCACTTGACAAAACCACGTAATTCCGTCACTTTCATATATCGAGTAATCTCTGGGAATGCCAAACCTCCTGGGTAAACCGACCTCATCATGATCCGCTTAGTCATTCCAGGACATTTAGGAAACCCAAGTAGCGAACCTCTGTTCCTTCGGGCCCAGGTACCTGCTCACCCCGCCTCCCTCCTGCACTGCCTCCAGGTCTCCCATTTCACTGGGTTCTGTATCTGTACCCATATAGTCCCACACTCTTCTTCTGCACTTATCAGATATACCCTATCTGACTAATCTTGTACTTGCCACTTGCTGGCTGCACTACCACTTTTTCATTGCCTGTATTTATTTATTTAACTTATTCTTTATTCTTTTTTCTCCTCTGTTCTGCACTTTCCACTTCTCCCCCATCCATGCACTTTCCCCCCTTTTCCCTTCTCCATGCACTTGCTCGTTCTTAATGTCACTGGGCCTAGTAAGATCGTTGTTTTTATTTTGTGTTCTCCCCTGTTCCCCTCCCTTTGCTTGGTCGCTCACTGAAACACTTGTGTACGAGTGCGGTATAAATAAAATATCATATAAAAAACCAACCCGCAAAGGGACCTAGGAGCTAATTACGGCACCGTAATTTACGGTGCCGTACTTAGCGCCTTCCCCATTCCCATTGAGCCCTATGGGGGCAAAAAAAATCGAATGGGGAAGGGCCAATGGTGAATGGGGAATTACCGCCCCGCCAACCTTGGAATGGGGCGGTAATTCCGCCCTTTACCATGGCAGAGTTGGTAATTTACCGGCGTCAACCATGGCGCTAATAGCACCATGGTTAACGCCAGGGTCGTAATGAGGCCCACAGTGACCTTCTGCTATCTCTCTAGACCTTGAAATAGTTCCTTTAATCACAATAGTAAATTTACTTTATATTAAGCCACCAAAGAGGGAGTGACATTAATTCCTAAATGTATGATTGCCATTTCTTCCCATCTAAAAGGATGATTACAAGTCAGCAATGGGACTGGTTGGGGGATTCAGAAATATGTTAAGCATCACATTTTTTGGGGTTTATTTTAAATCCTCTGACATGGCCATTTAGTGCACTTTACAAATCCAAATAAATAAAAAATAAATAAACAAAAGCATTGAGTGTTATGCATCAGATATACGTAGCCTGCGGACTCCCTCGGAGGGCTACGGGCGCATGGCGTCTCCCCTCCTTGCTCCAGATAAAGCAGCATTCCTTGTGCTTTGGACACTGGTCCAGTAGTACCACCCCTCTTCTGCCTGTGCCACACTTATTGTTATCCATAGTGCTGCCCCATTTCTCCCTAACAGCATTTACATCATGGTCAGGACCCAAATGGGGGTGACTATTGCATCCCCACTTACCTTCTACCCACTCCAACAAGGCCAACAAGGCTGGCTGAGTGACGTCCAACACAACGGACGTCACTTCTCGACAGATTTTTGTATTACCATGCGTCCCCGGCACCACAGCTCTTTCCCTTTCTTCGACCCCTGGCTCTCCTTGCGCTGCTCATCTTCCTGCCTCCCTTGCTTCTGTAACCTTTACTGCTTTTTTCCAGCTTCTGCGATCCCTGCCTTGAACCTCTCTCGACGCTGCTCCTGTGACGGCCAAAGCCATCTAAAGCTACAACCTGTTGGTAGCCAGCCACTCCTTCCTCTTGAGATGGGGTTCACCCTCCGGTGTACGTAGCCTTAAACCTTCCCAAGTGATCTTGCTGCCAGGAAGGATCTCCATTACCTGCAAGTACTGAGCAGCAAAGATAAGGTACAGCAATCCTTGCGTCCTGTTTTTGGCATTGATTTCCAGGGAATCAACAGGAAAGTAGTGATAGGATCTTGGACCATGCAAATGATGGCATCTGCAAACAATGATAGTGTATGAGCCAGCTACCCAATGAGGGGAACCAGGATTTCCGCTTTACCTCTCATGTTCTGAGCCTTTGGTTCAGGTGACAAATAAAAACAAATTGGGGTCTGTGGGCAACTGATCAGGTCCTTTGATAATGTGTCCTCCAATCTGATTCTCATTGTAGGGCCTTGAGAATTGGCTATGATCAATTTATTAATGTGAGGCCCAAACTGAAGTTAGCCATTAATAATTTAACTCCAATGTTTGTTTTTTTGTTTATTTATTTATAAAGCGCTCCTCACCAGAAGGTATGTAGGCGCGTTCAAGAATATACAGTTTTAGTTACACATACGAAATACAATACAATAGATTACAGATTATGATACGATACAGTATGATACATACACAGTGTTTTTGGCATAAAAAGAAATACGGTGAATGTACAAGGAAAACATACATAGATACAGAGCAGGCACTAGTGTTGTAAGTGAAGTCCTAGTTGAGGGTCTCTAACAAGGTGGGAGGTTTTTGGAGATCAGCCAGAGTTTGGTGTTTTTCTGAATTTGTAGAAAGATTGGTCAACTCTTAAAGTGGTGGGTAGGGAGTTCCAAAGTTGGGCGACCATGACAAGAAAGCTGCTGTCACCTGCTTTTTTAAATCTAAAACCAGGGACTCTTAGGCAGCCCGAGTTGGTGGTCCTTGTGGGATGTGTCGAATTATTCTTTGTGAATTTTTCAGCGAAGTAATGAGGGGCTAAATTGTTGATACATTTGTAACTCAGGTCAGCTGTTTTGAGCTGTATTCGGTCCTTAATGGATAGCCAATTGTTGTCCCATCTGAACACAGAGATGTGACGTCTTCTGGAGATGCCTAGGGCTGTTATAAGAGCATTGTTATGTAGAATCTGGAGTTTATTAGTGATATATTTGTTGGCACCTAAGTACAATGCATTACAGTAGTCGATTTCTGACAAGATTATAGCTCTAGCCAGTTTCATTTTCTGTAGTGAGAAAGGGTTTGCAGGCGTGGATCAGCTTGCAGGTGTACGCTGTAGCCGATGCCGTGGCGCTAACTTGTTTGTGCAAGCACAGGGAGGAGTCTAAATAGAAACCCAAGGTTTTTACCTCTTTAGCCACCTTGACGTCATTGCCATTGATGTTGAAAGATAGGTACTGATTGTTCAGTTTCTGCTGATTAGGGTGTGTGGCTAGGAGTAACAACTCAGTCTTCTCATCTTTCAGGCACAGACCATGTGTGGCCATCCAGGCCTGAATGATGATAGATTTTGTTAACCAGGGCTAGATCTTTCTCATAGTCGCCTGTCAGAGGTATGAGGATCTGGGTGTCATCTGCATAGTTAGTGTAGGTGACAGCTAATGGTTTGGTGAACACATTATACATAGTTGGCGATACACCTGATCCTTGCGGGACTCTGCATATTATAGGGATAGGATCGACTGCTGCTGATGATGAAAAAACTCTCATCGATCTATTGTTTAAGAAAAATTGGATCCAAGCTGTTGCTTCTGCTGAGGAATGGGCCGCTGAGGATAGATGTTTGCAAAGCACCTTATGATCGACCAAGTCAAAAGTGGCTGACAGATCCAACAGAAGCAAGAGTGCAGATTTTCCTTTGTTTTTTAGGTCATCAATCTGGATCTTCAGGTCAATCAGGGCTGTTTCTGTGTCATGTTGGGGTCTGAAGCCAGATTGACAGAGTCCTAGTAAGTTATCGGTCTCTAAGTAAGATTGTATTTGGATATAGGCTGCTTTATCGATGATCTTTAACAGGAAGGGGACTGTTGTGATCGGTCTAAAGTTAGTCGGATACTCGGGTCTAGAGAGGGTTTCTTTAGAAGCGGGAATACCGAGGAGTGTTTCAGATTGGTGGGGATGGTGCATGTCTGAAAGGATGAGTTGATAAGCATGGTGATAAAAGGGGTTAGTTCACAGGAAGCTTCTTTAATGGTTGATGCGAGGCAGGAATCTCCTTGACAATTGGACGGTTTAAATGGGGCTATAATATTTTCCACTTCATGGCTGGGTACTTGGGTAAATTTAAATCGCTGGGACGGTTTTGGGAGTTTGGACAGGATTTCGAGCTAGTTGTTTGAGTTGGGAGGTTGCTTTTTTGGCAGCTATTTTGTTCTGTAGTAGAGCAATTTTTTTAGCTAGTGCATCTTGGATCTTGGTGCACCAGGTTTTGTCCCAGATGCAGTTGTCTACTGGGGGAGTGAGAGATTCCAGTTCTCTTAATATGGTAAAGAGTTCTATGGTGCTCGAGCTGGCTTTAGCAATCCTATCGTTGTAGGTGTTGCGTTTAGCTAAGAGAATTTCTGTTTTGTAGTGAGATGTAATTGTTTAGTAGGCTATCTTTGTTGACTAGGGTGCGATTATTTTTTTAGGTCGATTCACATTTCCTTTTTTCATTTCATAGAGCTTTGCAATTGGGTGTAAACCAGGTGTTCAGATGGGCTTTGGGTTTGCTTTTACGCAATTTTAGTGGTGCAATTTTGTCTAGGGCTTGGGTGATAGTATTATTGTAAAGGTCCACTAATTCTGCATGATCGGAGGAGGCAGGTAAAGGATTGAGTAGAGGTTGAAGAAAAGGCTTGAGATTGTCGACAGTGATATTCCTTTTATTTCTGGTCAGGATGGGTGGGGCAATAAGGTTTTATTTATTTGGAAGTGTGCAGTCTTGGATAGTAAAGGTGAGTAGGGAATGGTCAGTGCAAGGGTATGGTTCACTGGTGGTTATGGTGGGTTCACAGTTAAGGTCAGCTATCCTGTCTAGGGTTCTTGCTTTTTCATGTGTAGGGTAGAGAGCTCTTTGTGTGAGGGCTAGCTTAGCCAAAGAATTTGCCAGCGTCATAGCAGGTTGGTCGTTGGGGTCATTCATGAGACCAAGGTTGAAGTCGCCTAATATTAACATTTGTGAGGAAGTGGAGAGAAAAGTGATACAATCTTCCTCAAAGTATCCAATAGGTCCAGAGGGTCTGTAGATCAAGTGCATCGCGATGGCACTTGATCTACAGACCCCCCGTGAGTTGGTGAGAGAGAGTTTAACTGACATCGATTCACATGACTTGAGGGGAGAATGTGAGATTATTCTGAGACCCAGGGTAGATTTGGCAATAAAGGCAATTCCGCCGCCTCTTGATGACTCTCTGTCGGATCTTATGACTGTGTAGTTGTCTGGAGTGCCAATAAGTAGGGAGGGGCCTGCTGCAGCATGTAGCCAGGTCTCTGTTATTGCTAGGAAATCCAGTTTTTTTCCCGTAATTAGGTCAGCAATTTCTACTGCATGTGCTACTAGGGATTTGGCATTGATCAGTGCACCACTAATAGATGATGAACAGTTACTTTGGTTGTTATCAGATGTGGAGATAGTTGGTCTGGCTGTCGTACTGACTTTCGTGGTTTTGGGTGGGCTTTTTTTGCCCCTGTAACTGGCTAATAGTGGAGAGTGGGCCCAGTATTCTGGAGTATGGTTTGCCTAATCTAGCGCCAAGTCTGGCGTTCCTGATTGCTGTAGGGCATGGGCTGTTCGGTATTGGTCTAGGGGAGATATTATGAGGCGTTTGGGTGTCCTCTAGCCTGCTGGGCATATCGCCTGGTTGGTTAACATGAGGGTCATTAAGGGTGATAGAATCTAGTGGAGGTGGGTTGGCACTGGGGGTCAGTGGTTTCAAAGGTGGTAGGTATAGGGTGGGCTTGATCCGGTCCGGGAGGATCAAGGGTGGGAGAAACAAGGTAGGCTTGATCCAGTGTACAATATTAGGCATAGTGACGGGACTTCTGAATGTTAGGTTTAGCGTTTTGGAAAGTGGGAGCTGGGATTTAGGTTGGTTGGCTATATCACGTGATAGCAGAATGGAATATAGACTGAACTGGAATATAATACTGAAGGTAGTGGGAGTGGCATACATTGTTGGCAACAACAGGGTGAGCTCATACAGGTGACAGATAATAAGTGCCTGGGGGTCACGTTGAACTACCTGTCATTAACTACTCAAAGGAAGAGAGCCACTGCGGGCTAAACCTTACAGTTTGGCTCGCTCGGTAACACAATTGGCTCAGCGTGAAGCTCAGGGGCAAAAGGAAAGATCACTTTAGGCTAAGCATTGCAATATAGGTCCCACAATAACACAATAGGCTAGAAGTGAGGCTTAGAAGCGCTAAGAAATCACAGTGGGCACAGCACTGCGGTGTAGGTCATTCAATAACAGAATAGGCTAGATGTGAGGCTTAGAAGCGCCAAGAAATCACAGTGGGCACAGCACTGCAGTGTAGGTCATTCAATAACACAATAGGCAAGATGTGAGGTTTAGAAGCGCCAAGAAATCACAGTGGGCACAGCACTGCAGTGTAAGTCATTCAATAACACAGTAGGCCTGATGTGAAGCTTAGAAGCGCCAGGAAATCACAGTGGGCACAGCACTGCAGTGTAGGTCAATCAATAACACAATAGGCCAGATGTGAGGCTTAGAAGCGCCAAGAAATCACAGTGGGCACAGCACTGCAATATAGATAGCTCGATAGCATAATGGGCACGAAGGCATGATAGGCTTAGTCGTACCGTTGGAGAGCGCAGTAAGTTATACATGCGACCGTCAATTCCTTAGCACAATGGGTTAGGATTCACTGAGATTCATTCAATATGTGTAATATGTCATACGGCCTTAGAGTGGCGGAGGGCCACGAATAGTCAGTGGAGAGCTCACGCAATGATAAATGACAACGAAAGTTAAGGATTAGTGTAGCGCTGGTAGGTCTGCCGCGGGAATCAGGCGACCAAAGGAGGAGGGAGGTCTAATGCAATAGATAGAGGTCCTATGCAGGTAGCGAGGAATTACACGGGGAGTGTGCAGGCCGCACACTACCCGCCAACTAGCATTGTAAATATTGTATAAACTATCCTGCATAATACACTGTAAATGTACCATTTTGATCTTACTTTTACCCCTCTAATTACTGTGTACATATCGTGTAAGTTGTCTGTAATATGCAATGTCTTAATTTGATCTGCTTACTTTGCAACCTGTAACTTCTAAGAAATGCGCCCAGATGCCTCAGGGCAGGGCGCGCTATATAAATAAAATAAATACAAAAATACAAATTCATGTAGGAGGCTGGGTAATCATAATTTTAGTTACGTAGCCTCTATACGCAAGTAGGAAAGGTAGAAGTACAGAGTTTCAGAGCTTCTTAGGCCAGACGCAGTGTTGTGGACAAATATTGGGCCGTGGGCGACAAAAAATAGCAGCGTGGCTCGCTGCGGCGAACAGGGGCAAACAGGGCCTTTTTCTTCGGCCTTCTTCTGTTGGCCGGCTTCCGCGTGTACCCGACCAAATGCTTTTTCAGTTACGAGAGGTAAAAGCAGAGCAGGATTAACAGTTCATATCGCACTCTAAATATTATCAAAGCCTACAAGAACGCCAGATCAGTGTTGATTAATTATTCTCAGCCTTATTGGGTCAAGGCCATTTGCAAGAATTTTATAATGCAATTTGGCATATGTATTTAATACTTTAGTTCTTCAAAATCAGCGTAATGGTGCTGAGGAAATCAGTTGGATGTGTTCAGTCTGGAGGGTGGACACCCAGACTGAGTTCTGGCTGCGTTAGGCCTGAGGAGACGCCTAAGCTAGCCGGAATGTGCTCAGCTAGCTGTGTTTTATTAGGATGTTGAGGTGCTCGTGGGGTCATGTTAGTATGGGAACAGCTAGACCGAATGTGTCATAGTATAGCTGTGTTCCAGTTGAATGATGGTGTATAGGAGAGGGTAAGCGTAATAGTGTGATATGGTGGTTATCAGTAAAGCGCCTGGGACCAAGCACGAGAGCAGGACAGGGGGCGCACATAGCGGCTTACGTATATAAAGTGACAGGATGTATAGGGTAAACATGTGATACAAATGACATGAGGGTAGAGGCACATAGCATATACGTAGCATATACATAGCATATATAGGCGATACAGAGATATATCCACTCCATCTACTCTGTCCTTTCCATCCGTTCCATTCACTCTATCCTTTCCATCCATTCCATTCACTCTGTCCACTCCATCCTTTCCAACCACATGGAGAACAGGTGTTGTCTCTATCCGCACCATAGATGACGATATTAGTGACACTTTCTAGATTCAACTTTAACACAGTGACGTTATTAGGCACACTTTCTAAGTTCAACGTTAACACAGTGGTTAAAGGTAAGTGTAGACTCCTTCATAGTGGGATACGGAGCGCCAGATAGCGGAGCTATTGAACAATGCCGCCAAAAGTGGAGCCATTGTATTCTGATATTTTCATAACTTGTATTTGTAAAATCATCAGGACCTGTCTTCTGTTATGGGCTCTTCCAATCGCTGTTTATAGCCTGCAAGGTTAGAGGGAAGTGAAATGACAGCAGGAAATCCCACTTGAGTTTGGGGGTGTATATGAAATGTGGAGTAAAGAGCAGAATAACATTATGTCAATGAACCAAGCATATGTTCGTCATTATGGGTGGGGTGGCAATTAGCGCCTAGATGCCTCCGGGCTAGGTGCACTTAAGAAATGTCAAAATAAATAAATAAATAAAAACCTCACCTCTCAGGTAGTAACCAAAGTGACGTGCATGATTTTTCTTCAATTTATTTGCAAAAATTCTATTGATTTTTTCGCCCGACCTGTAATGGAATTGTTTCATTGTCAGCATGCATAATGCTATTTTAACTTCTGGCAAAATTGCTAATTTAACACATATTGTTTCCATTTGTTTAGGGTCCCCATCTTTGTATGGATGGACCTCAGTGTCATGTAACGAATGCTCAAGTGGTGGTACCTGCTTGAGCCCTTTGAAGATATGCACTGGGGCTAGTACATTCAGACCCGATACATTTTAGAAGCATCCAATGTATCCCCCATAGAGTCTTTCTCTGTGGTGTTGGCTTGAGAATATTGCTGCATTGTGTCAGATACCCTGGTATACAGGATAAGGTCCAGTAACAGATACTATGGTATACAGGATCAGGTCCAGTAACAGATACTATGGTATACAGGATCAGGTCCAGTAACAGATACTATGGTACACAGGATCAGGTCCAATAGCAGATACCCTGGTATATAGGAACAGATCCAGTAGCAGATACCATGGTATACAGTTTCAGGTCAGGATCAGGTCCAGTAGCAGATACCCTGGTATACATGATCCGGTCCAGTAGCAGATACCCTGGTATATAGGAACAGATCCAGTAGCAGATAGCATGGTATACAGGATCAGGTCCAGTAGCAGATATCCTGGTATACATGATCAGGTCCAGTAGCAGATACCCTGGTATATAGGAACAGATCCAGTAGCAGATACCATGGTATACAGTTTCGGGTCCAGTAGCAGATACCCTGGTATACAGGATCAGGTCCAGTAGCAGATACCCTGGTATACATGATCAGGTCCAGTAGCAGATACCCTGGTATACAGGAACAGATCCAGTAGCAGATACCCTTGTATACAGGATCAGGTGCAGTAGCAGATACCCTGGTAACAGGATCAGGTCCAGTAGCAGATACCCTGGTATATAGGAACAGATCCAGTAGCAGATACCATGGTATACAGGATCAGGTCCAGTAGCAGATACCCTGGTATACAGGATCAGGTCCAGTAGCAGATACCCTGGTATACAGGAACGGGTCCAGTAGCAGATACCCTGGTAAACAGGATCGGGTCCAGTAGCAGATACCCTGGTATATAGGAACAGATCCAGTAGCAGATACCCTGGTATACAGGATCAGGTGCAGTAGCAGATACCCTGGTACACAGGATCAGGTCCAGTAGCAGATACCCTGGTATATAGGAACAGATCCAGTAGCAGATACCATGGTATACATGATCAGGTCCAGTAGCAGATACCCTGGTATACAGAATCAGGTCCAGTAGCAGATACCCTGGTATACAGGATTGGGTCCAGTAACAGATACTATGGTATACAGGATCAGGTCCAGTAACAGATACTATGGTATACAGGATCAGGTCCAGTAGCAGATACCCTGGTATATAGGAACAGATCCAGTAGCAGATAGCATGGTATACAGGATCAGGTCCAGCAGCAGATACCCTGGTATACATGATCAGGTCCAGTAGCAGATACCCTGGTATATAGGAACAGATCCAGTAGAAGATACCATGGTATACAGTTTCAGGTCCAGTAGCAGATACCCTGGTATACAGGATCAGGTCCAGTAGCAGATACCCTGGTATACATGATCAGGTCCAGTAGCAGATACCCTGGTATACAGGAACAGATCCAGTAGCAGATACCCTGGTATACAGGATCAGGTGCAGTAGCAGATATCCTGGTACACAGGATCAGGTCCAGTAGCAGATACCCTGGTATATAGGAACAGATCCAGTAGCAGATACCATGGTATACAGGATCAGGTCCAGTAGCAGATACCCTGGTATACATGATCAGGTCCAGTAGCAGATACCCTGGTATACAGGAACAGATCCAGTAGCAGATACCCTTGTATACAGGATCAGGTGCAGTAGCAGATACCCTGGTAACAGGATCAGGTCCAGTAGCAGATACCCTGGTATATAGGAACAGATCCAGTAGCAGATACCATGGTATACAGGATCAGGTCCAGTAGCAGATACCCTGGTATACAGGATCAGGTCCAGTAGCAGATACCCTGGTATACAGGAACGGGTCCAGTAGCAGATACCCTGGTAAACAGGATCGGGTCCAGTAGCAGATACCCTGGTATATAGGAACAGATCCAGTAGCAGATACCCTGGTATACAGGATCAGGTGCAGTAGCAGATACCCTGGTACACAGGATCAGGTCCAGTAGCAGATACCCTGGTATATAGGAACAGATCCAGTAGCAGATACCATGGTATACATGATCAGGTCCAGTAGCAGATACCCTGGTATACAGGATCAGGTCCAGTAGCAGATACCCTGGTATACAGGATTGGGTCCAGTAACAGATACTATGGTATACAGGATCAGGTCCAGTAACAGATACTATGGTATACAGGATCAGGTCCAGTAGCAGATACCCTGGTATATAGGAACAGATCCAGTAGCAGATAGCATGGTATACAGGATCAGGTCCAGCAGCAGATACCCTGGTATACATGATCAGGTCCAGTAGCAGATACCCTGGTATATAGGAACAGATCCAGTAGAAGATACCATGGTATACAGTTTCAGGTCCAGTAGCAGATACCCTGGTATACAGGATCAGGTCCAGTAGCAGATACCCTGGTATACATGATCAGGTCCAGTAGCAGATACCCTGGTATACAGGAACAGATCCAGTAGCAGATACCCTGGTATACAGGATCAGGTGCAGTAGCAGATATCCTGGTACACAGGATCAGGTCCAGTAGCAGATACCCTGGTATATAGGAACAGATCCAGTAGCAGATACCATGGTATACAGGATCAGGTCCAGTAGCAGATACCCTGGTATACAGGATCGGGTCCAGTAGCAGATACCCTGGTATACAGGATCGGGTCCAGTAGCAGATACCCTGGTATACAGGAACGGGTCCAGTAGCAGATACCCTGGTACACAGGATCAGGTCCAGTAGCAGATACCCTGGTATACAGGAACAGATCCAGTAGCAGATACCCTGGTATACAGGATCAGGTGCTGTAGCAGATACCCTGGTACACAGGATCAGGTCCAGTAGCAGATACCCTGGTATTTAGGAACAGATCCAGTAGCAGATACCATGGTATACATGATCAGGTCCAGTAGCAGATACCCTGGTATACAGGATCAGGTCCAGTAGCAGATACCCTGGTATACAGGATCGGGTCCAGTAGTAGATACCCTGGTATACATGACCAGGTCCAGTAGCAGATACCCTAGTATGCAGGAACAGATCCAGTAGCAGATACCCTAGTATACAGGAACAGATCCAGTAGCAGATACTTTAGTATACAGGAACAAATCCAGTAGCAGATACTCTGGTGTATAGGAACAGATCCAGTAGCAGATACCGTGGTATACAGGATCAGGTCCAGTAGCAGATACCCTGGTACACAGGATCAGGTCCAGCAGCAGATACCCTGGTGTATAGGAACAGATCCAGTAGCAGATACCCTGGTATACATGATCAGGTCCAGTAGCAGATACCCTGGTATACAGGAACAGATCCAGTAGCAGATACCCTGGTACACAGGATCAGGTCCAGTAGTAGATACCCTGGTACACAGGATCGGGTCCAGTAGCAGATACCCTGGTATATAGGAACAGATCCAGTAGCAGATAACATGGTATACATGATCAGGTCCAGTAGAAGATACCCTGGTATACAGGATCAGGTCCAGTAGCAGATACCCTGGTATACAGGATCGGGTCCAGTAGCAGACACCCTGGTATACATGATCAGGTCCAGTAGCAGATATCCTAGTATACAGGAACAGATCCAGTAGCAGATACCCTAGTATACAGGAACAGATCCAGTAGCAGATACCCTAGTATACAGGAACAGATCCAGTAGCAGATACCCTGGTGTATAGGAACAGATCCAGTAGCAGATACTGTGGTATACAGGATCAGGTCCAGTAGCAGATACCCTGGTACACAGGATCAGGTCCAGCAGCAGATACCCTGGTGTATAGGAACAGATCCAGTAGCAGATACCCTGGTATACATGATCGGGTCGAGTAGCAGATACCCTGGTATACAGGATCAGGTCCAGTAGCAGATACCCTGGTATATAGGAACAGATCCAGTAGCAGATACCCTGGTATACAGGATCAGGTCCAGTAGCAGATACCCTGGTATACAGGATCAGGTCCAGTAGCAGATATCCTGGTATATAGGAACAGATCCAGTAGCAGATACCATGGTACACAGGATCAGGTCCAGTAGCAGATACCCTGGTATACAGGAACAGATCCAGTAGCAGATACCCTGGTACACAGGATCAGGTCCAGTAGCAGATACCCTGGTATATAGGAACAGATCCAGTAGCAGATACCATGGTATACATGATCAGGTCCAGTAGCAGATACCCTGGTATACAGGATCAGGTCCAGTAGCATATACCCTGGTATACAGGATCAGGTCCAGTAGCAGATACCCTAGTATACATGATCAGGTCCAGTAGCAGATACCTTAGTATACAGGAACAGATCCAGTAGCAGATACCCTGGTGTATAGGAACAGATCCAGTAGCAGATACCTTAGTATACAGGAACAGATCCAGTAGCAGATACCCTGGTGTATAGGAACAGATCCAGTAGCAGATACCGTGGTATACAGGATCAGGTCCAGTAGCAGATACCCTGGTATACATGATCAGGTCCAGCAGCAGATACCCTGGTGTATAGGAACAGATCCAGTAGCAGATACCCTGGTACACAGGATCAGGTCCAGTAGCAGATACCCTGGTACACAGGATCGGGTCCAGTAGCAGATACCCTGGTATATAGGAACAGATCCAGTAGCAGATACCCTGGTACACAGGATCGGGTCCAGTAGCAGATACCCTGGTATACAGGATCGGGTCCAGTAGCAGATACCCTGGTATACAGGATCATGTCCAGTAGCAGATACCCTGGTATACAGGATCGGGTCCAGTAGCAGATACCCTGGTATACATGATCAGGTCCAGTAGCAGATATCCTAGTATACAGGAACAGATCCAGTAGCAGATACCCTAGTATACAGGAACAGATCCAGTAGCAGATACCCTAGTATACAGGAACAGGTCCAGTAGCAGATACCCTGGTACACAGGATCAGGTCCAGCAGCAGATACCCTGGTGTATAGGAACAGATCCAGTAGCAGATACCCTGGTACACAGGATCAGGTCCAGCAGCAGATACCCTGGTGTATAGGAACAGATCCAGTAGCAGATACCCTGGTATACATGATCGGGTCCAGTAGCAGATACCCTGGTATACAGGATCAGGTCCAGTAGCAGATAACCTGGTATATAGGAACAGATCCAGTAGCAGATACCCTGGTATACAGGATCAGGTCCAGTAGCAGATACCCTGGTATACAGGATCAGGTCCAGTAGCAGATACCCTGGTATACAGGATCGGGTCCAGTAGCAGATACCCTGGTATACAGGAACGGGTCCAGTAGCAGATACCCTGGTACACAGGATCGGGTCCAGTAGCAGATACCCTGGTATATAGGAACAGATCCAGTAGCAGATACCATGGTACACAGGATCAGGTCCAGTAGCAGATACCCTGGTATACAGGAACAGATCCAGTAGCAAATACCCTGGTATACAGGATCAGGTGCTGTAGCAGATACCCTGGTACACAGGATCAGGTCCAGTAGCAGATACCCTGGTATTTAGGAACAGATCCAGTAGCAGATACCATGGTATACATGATCAGGTCCAGTAGCAGATACCCTGGTATACAGGATCAGGTCCAGTAGCAGATACCCTGGTATACAGGATCGGGTCCAGTAGCAGATACCCTGGTATACATGACCAGGTCCAGTAGCAGATACCCTAGTATACAGGAACAGATCCAGTAGCAGATACCCTAGTATACAGGAACAGATCCAGTAGCAGATACCTTAGTATACAGGAACAAATCCAGTAGCAGATACCCTGGTGTATAGGAACAGATCCAGTAGCAGATACCGTGGTATACAGGATCAGGTCCAGTAGCAGATACCCTGGTACACAGGATCAGGTCCAGCAGCAGATACCCTGGTGTATAGGAACAGATCCAGTAGCAGATACCCTGGTATACATGATCAGGTCCAGTAGCAGACACCCTGGTATACAGGAACAGATCCAGTAGCAGATACCCTGGTACACAGGATCAGGTCCAGTAGTAGATACCCTGGTACACAGGATCGGGTCCAGTAGCAGATACCCTGGTATATAGGAACAGATCCAGTAGCAGATAACATGGTATACATGATCAGGTCCAGTAGCAGATACCCTGGTATACAGGATCAGGTCCAGTAGCAGATACCCTGGTATACAGGATCGGGTCCAGTAGCAGACACCCTGGTATACATGATCAGGTCCAGTAGCAGATATCCTAGTATACAGGAACAGATCCAGTAGCAGATACCCTAGTATACAGGAACAGATCCAGTAGCAGATACCCTAGTATACAGGAACAGATCCAGTAGCAGATACCCTGGTGTATAGGAACAGATCCAGTAGCAGATACTGTGGTATACAGGATCAGGTCCAGTAGCAGATACCCTGGTACACAGGATCAGGTCCAGCAGCAGATACCCTGGTGTATAGGAACAGATCCAGTAGCAGATACCCTGGTATACATGATCGGGTCCAGTAGCAGATACCCTGGTATACGGGATCAGGTCCAGTAGCAGATACCCTGGTATATAGGAACAGATCCAGTAGCAGATACCCTGGTATACAGGATCAGGTCCAGTAGCAGATACCCTGGTATACGGGATCAGGTCCAGTAGCAGATATCCTGGTATATAGGAACAGATCCAGTAGCAGATACCATGGTACACAGGATCAGGTCCAGTAGCAGATACCCTGGTATACAGGAACAAATCCAGTAGAAGATACCCTGGTACACAGGATCAGGTCCAGTAGCAGATACCCTGGTATATACGAACAGATCCAGTAGCAGATACCATGGTATACATGATCAGGTCCAGTAGCAGATACCCTGGTATACAGGATCAGGTCCAGTAGCATATACCCTGGTATACAGGATCAGGTCCAGTAGCAGATACCCTAGTATACATGATCAGGTCCAGTAGCAGATACCTTAGTATACAGGAACAGATCCAGTAGCAGATACCCTGGTGTATAGGAACAGATCCAGTAGCAGATACCTTAGTATACAGGAACAGATCCAGTAGCAGATACCCTGGTGTATAGGAACAGATCCAGTAGCAGATACCGTGGTATACAGGATCAGGTCCAGTAGCAGATACCCTGGTATACATGATCAGGTCCAGCAGCAGATACCCTGGTGTATAGGAACAGATCCAGTAGCAGATACCCTGGTACACAGGATCAGGTCCAGTAGCAGATACCCTGGTACACAGGATCGGGTCCAGTAGCAGATACCCTGGTATATAGGAACAGATCCAGTAGCAGATACCCTGGTACACAGGATCGGGTCCAGTAGCAGATACCCTGGTATACAGGATCAGGTCCAGTAGCAGATACCCTGGTATACAGGATCGGGTCCAGTAGCAGATACCCTGGTATACAGGATCAGGTCCAGTAGCAGATACCCTGGTATACAGGATCGGGTCCAGTAGCAGATACCCTGGTATACATGATCAGGTCCAGTAGCAGATATCCTAGTATACAGAAACAGATCCAGTAGCAGATACCCTAGTATACAGGAACAGATCCAGTAGCAGATACCCTAGTATACAGGAACAGGTCCAGTAGCAGATACCCTGGTACACAGGATCAGGTCCAGCAGCAGATACCCTGGTGTATAGGAACAGATCCAGTAGCAGATACCCTGGTACACAGGATCAGGTCCAGCAGCAGATACCCTGGTGTATAGGAACAGATCCAGTAGCAGATACCCTGGTATACATGATCGGGTCCAGTAGCAGATACCCTGGTATACAGGATCAGGTCCAGTAGCAGATACCCTGGTATATAGGAACAGATCCAGTAGCAGATACCCTGGTATACAGGATCAGGTCCAGTAGCAGATACCCTGGTATACAGGATCAGGTCCAGTAGCAGATATCCTGGTATATAGGAACAGATCCAGTAGCAGATACCCTGGTATACAGGATCAGGTCCAGTAGCAGATACCCTGGTATACAGGATCGGGCTCAGTAGCAGATACCCTGGTATACAGGATCAGGTCCAGTAGCAGATACCCTAGTATACAGGTACAGATCCAGTAGCAGATACCCTAGTATACAGGAACAGATCCAGTAGCAGATACCCTGGTGTATAGGAACAGATCCAGTAGCAGATACTGTGCTATACAGGATCAGGTCCAGTAGCAGATACCCTGGTACACAGGATCAGGTCCAGCAGCAGATACCCTGGTGTATAGGAACAGATCCAGTAGCAGATACCCTGGTATACATGATCAGGTCCAGTAGCAGATACCCTGGTACACAGGATCAGGTCCAGCAGCAGATACCCTGGTGTATAGGAACAGATCCAGTAGCAGATACTATGGTATATAGGATCAGGTCCAGTAGCAGATACCCTGGTATACAGGATCAGGTCCAGTAGCAGATACCCTGGTATACATGATCAGGTCCAGTAGCAGATACCCTGGTATACAGGAACAGATCCAGTAGCAGATACCCTGGTATACAGGATCAGGTGCAGTAGCAGATACCCTGGTACACAGGATCAGGTCCAGTAGCAGATACCCTGGTATACAGGAACAGATCCAGTAGCAGATACCCTGGTATACAGGATCAGGTGCAGTAGCAGATACCCTGGTACACAGGATCAGGTCCAGTAGCAGATACCCTGGTATATAGGAACAGATCCAGTAGCAGATACCATGGTATACAGGATCAGGTCCAGTAGCAGATACCCTGGTATAGAGGATTGGGTCCAGTAGCAGATACCCTGGTATACAGGAACGGGTCCAGTAGCAGATACCCTGGTACACAGGATCGGGTCCAGTAGCAGATACCCTGGTATATAGGAACAGATCCAGTAGCAGATACCATGGTACACAGGATCAGGTCCAGTAGCAGATACCCTGGTATACAGGAACAGATCCAGTAGCAGATACCCTGGTATACAGGATCAGGTGCAGTAGCAGATACCCTGGTACACAGGATCAGGTCCAGTAGCAGATACGCTGGTATATAGGAACAGATCCAGTAGCAGATACCATGGTATACATGATCAGGTCCAGTAGCAGATACCTTGGTATACAGGATCAGGTCCAGTAGCAGATACCCTGGTATACAGGATCGGGTCCAGTAGCAGATACCCTGGTATACATGATCAGGTCCAGTAGCAGATACCCTAGTATACAGGAACAGATCCAGTAGCAGATACCCTAGTATACAGGAACAGATCCAGTAGCAGATACCTTAGTATACAGGAACAAATCCAGTAGCAGATACCCTGGCGTATAGGAACAGATCCAGTAGCAGATACCGTGGTATACAGGATCAGGTCCAGTAGCAGATACCCTGGTTCACAGGATCAGGTCCAGCAGCAGATACCCTGGTGTATAGGAACAGATCCAGTAGCAGATACCCTGGTATACATGATCAGGTCCAGTAGCAGATACCCTGGTATACAGGAACAGATCCAGTAGCAGATACCCTGGTACACAGGATCAGGTCCAGTAGTGGATACCCTGGTACACAGGATCGGGTCCAGTAGCAGATACCCTGGTATATAGGAACAGATCCAGTAGCAGATACCATGGTATACATGATCAGGTCCAGTAGCAGATACCCTGGTATACAGGATCGGGTCCAGTAGCAGATACCCTGGTATACATGATCAGGTCCAGTAGCAGATATCCTAGTATACAGGAACAGATCCAGTAGCAGATACCCTAGTATACAGGAACAGATCCAGTAGCAGATACCCTAGTATACAGGAACAGATCCAGTAGCAGATACCCTGGTGTATAGGAACAGATCCAGTAGCAGATACCGTGGTATACAGGATCAGGTCCAGTAGCAGATACCCTGGTACACAGGATCAGGTCCAGCAGCAGATACCCTGGTGTATAGGAACAGATCCAGTAGCAGATACCCTGGTATACATGATCGGGTCCAGTAGCAGATACCCTGGTATACAGGATCAGGTCCAGTAGCAGATACCCTGGTATATAGGAACAGATCCAGTAGCAGATACCCTGGTATACAGGATCAGGTCCAGTAGCAGATACCCTGGTATACAGGATCAGGTCCAGTAGCAGATATCCTGGTATATAGGAACAGATCCAGTAGCAGATACCATGGTACACAGGATCAGGTCCAGTAGCAGATACCCTGGTATACAGGAACAGATCCAGTAGCAGATACCCTGGTATACAGGATCAGGTGCAGTAGCAGATACCCTGGTACACAGGATCAGGTCCAGTAGCAGATACCCTGGTATATAGGAACAGATCCAGTAGCAGATACCCTGGTATACAGGATCAGGTCCAGTAGCAGATACCCTGGTATACAGGATCAGGTCCAGTAGCAGATATCCTGGTATATAGGAACAGATCCAGTAGCAGATACCATGGTACACAGGATCAGGTCCAGTAGCAGATACCCTGGTATACAGGAACAGATCCAGTAGCAGATACCCTGGTATACAGGATCAGGTGCAGTAGCAGATACCCTGGTACACAGGATCAGGTCCAGTAGCAGATACCCTGGTATATAGGAACTGATCCAGTAGCAGATACCATGGTATACATGATCAGGTCCAGTACCAGATACCCTGGTATATAGGAACAGATCCAGTAGCAGATACCCTGGTATACAGGATCAGGTCCAGTAGCAGATACCCTGGTATACAGGATCGGGTCCAGTAGCAGATACCCTGGTATACATGATCAGGTCCAGTACCAGATACCCTAGTATACAGGAACAGATCCAGTAGCAGATACCCTAGTATACAGGAACAGATCCAGTAGCAGATACCTTAGTATACAGGAACAGATCCAGTAGCAGATACCCTGGTGTATAGGAACAGATCCAGTAGCAGATACCATGGTATACAGGATCAGGTCCAGTAGCAGATACCCTGGTACACAGGATCAGGTCCAGCAGCAGATACCCTGGTGTATAGGAACAGATCCAGTAGCAGATACCCTGGTATACATGATCAGGTCCAGTAGCAGATACCCTGGTATACAGGAACAGATCCAGTAGCAGATACCCTGGTACACAGGATCAGGTCCAGTAGCAGATACCCTGGTACACAGGATCGGGTCCAGTAGCAGATACCCTGGTATATAGGAACAGATCCAGTAGCAGATACCATGGTATACATGATCAGGTCCAGTAGCAGATACCCTGGTATACAGGATCAGGTCCAGTAGCAGATACCCTGGTATACAGGATCGGGTCCAGTAGCAGATACCCTGGTATACATGATCAGGTCCAGTAGCAGATATCCTAGTATACAGGAACAGATCCAGTAGCAGATACCCTAGTATACAGGAACAGATCCAGTAGCAGATACCCTAGTATACAGGAACAGATCCAGTAGCAGATACCCTGGTGTATAGGAACAGATCCAGTAGCAGATACCCTAGTATACAGGAACAGATCCAGTAGCAGATACCCTGGTACACAGGATCAGGTCCAGCAGCAGCTACCCTGGTGTATAGGAACAGATCCTGGTATACATGATCAGGTCCAGTAGCAGATACCCTGGTATACAGGATCAGGTCCAGTAGCAGATACCCTGGTATATAGGAACAGATCCAGTAGCAGATACCCTGGTATACAGGATCAGGTCCAGTAGCAGATACCCTGGTATACAGGATCAGGTCCAGTAGCAGATATCCTGGTATATAGGAACAGATCCAGTAGCAGATACCCTGGTATACAGGATCAGGTCCAGTAGCAGATACCCTGGTATACAGGATCGGGTTCAGTAGCAGATACCCTGGTATACAGGATCAGGTCCAGTAGCAGATACCCTAGTATACAGGTACAGATCCAGTAGCAGATACCCTAGTATACAGGAACAGATCCAGTAGCAGATACCCTGGTGTATAGGAACAGATCCAGTAGCAGATACCGTGGTATACAGGATCAGGTCCAGTAGCAGATACCCTGGTACACAGGATCAGGTCCAGCAGCAGATACCCTGGTGTATAGGAACAGATCCAGTAGCAGATACCCTGGTATACATGATCAGGTCCAGTAGCAGATACCCTGGTACACAGGATCAGGTCCAGCAGCAGATACCCTGGTGTATAGGAACAGATCCAGTAGCAGATACCATGGTATATAGGATCAGGTCCAGTAGCAGATACCCTGGTATACAGGATCGGGTCCAGTAGCAGATACCCTGGTATACAGGATCAGGTCCAGCAGCAGATACCCTGGTGTATAGGAACAGATCCAGTAACAGATACCCTGGTATATAGGAACAGATCCAGTAGCAGATACCCTGGTATACAGGATCAGGTCCAGTAGCAGATACCCTGGTATACATGATCAGGTCCAGTAGCAGATACCCTGGTATATAGGAACAGATCCAGTAGCAGATACCCTGGTATACATGATCAGGTCCAGTAGCAGATACCCTGGTATATAGGAACAGATCCAGTAGCAGATACCATGGTATAAATGATCAGGTCCAGTAGCAGATACCCTGGTATACATGATCAGGTCCAGTAGCAGATACCCTGGTATACAGGAACAGATCCAGTAGCAGATACCCTGGTATACAGGATCAGGTGCAGTAGCAGATACCCTGGTGTATAGGAACAGATCCAGTAGCAGATACCATGGTATACATGATCAGGTCCAGTAGCAGATACCGTGGTATACAGGATCAGGTCCAGTAGCAGATAACCTGGCAGACAGGATCAGGTCCAGCAGCAGATACCCTGGTGTATAGGATCAGGTCCAGTAGCAGATACCCTAGTATACAGGATCGGGTCCAGTAGCAGATACCCTGGTATACAGGATCGGGTCCAGTAGCAGATACCCTGGTATACAGGATCAGGTCCAGTAGCAGATACCCTGGTATACACGATCGGGTCCAGTAGCCTGAAGTATTTGGTGAGAATATATGTGAGTGTGATCTGACAGAAATTGCACACCGATAGATGCCTCGGATAGCCACGGAATACCATTCAGTGGAAAATATCTAACCTTGCTTACATCTTGTGCATGTGAAAAAAAAGTTAACAGTCATGTTCCTCCAAATTTTCTAATGACCAGAACTCCATCAGTTTCAGATCTGCAATACCTTTATGAATGGATTCTAATGCTCAGTTATTAAATATCTTCATGGGATTGTAACAGGGGGTTGCAACCTTTGGACTACAACTCCAATCAGCCCTAGCCAGCACAGTCAATGGTGAGGGATCATGGGAATCATAGTCTGTAATATATGGAGAGCTGCAGGTTGCAGATCCTTGGCATTAATTAGCATTGAACTCTCTGCGGTTTGCGCACCAGGTGTCAGTTGCCTCCCAATCTAACAGTGCTCTCAACGCATTGAGACATTGTAGGGAATACATAATTGTGGGCTGTTGGCAACATCATTCTTGCTCTCACCTGGGACGGGTTCAGTGAACCGTTTGGTACAGCAGAACAATCTATTAACCTGTACTTAGCTGCTTGCAAGTACTGTTTCTTGTTCACTGTGCACCAGGACTTGGCTATAATGGATCTCTATTAGGCCTTTAATATGGTCAACAGAACAAAACTGTGGGTGGTCCTGGAGGCCATGGGGTTCCCTGGTCCATTGTACAGAATTTTGAAAGATTACATGCTTGACAAAAAGGCTTGCAAAACATTCGGTGTAGATGGGGAACGTGTCGACGTTTTGTTGGTGGCAATGGGATGTCCGGCAGGGGTGTAAGCTGGCCCTATTCCTTTTCAATCTCTACGATACTTTATTGGACGAGGCGCTGATATCGAAACATGCAGACGTCATGAGAATGGAAGGGCAGACAGTCCTTCTGATGAGTTACACCAGGGTTATCCAACTCCAGGCCTTGAGGGCCGGAATCCTGACTGGTTTTCACAATATCCCTCATTAATATTCATTAGACAAAATGTGCATAGATATAGAATCATTCTATGCAAATTTATCTCATGAACATTAATTAGGGATATCCTGATAATCCCACATGTTTCCGGCCCTCGAGGGCTGAGTTACGCGGATGATATTTTGCTTCTTGGTGGAAGCTCTACCCGATGTTGGGGGCTGCTCTGGTCCACCGGGCAGCCCCATGCTTGGGTCGGGTGACCGCCAACCAGGCACGCACAGGCAGCGCTCACGCTGCAAGCACAAGGGGTGGGGATCCATCCCACCGGCTCCGAGGACACCGGAGCTCCACACATGGGCCGGATGGCAACCGGCTTACCCAGGGGGGCACCCAGGCCGGGGTCGCCATCCTGGCCCGACTCACAGGGCCAGGGCGACACACAGGGACGCCGTTGCCCAGCAAGGGCACCGTCCTGGAGCTGGGCCCCATCCTTGGGCCCAGCACACGTGGTGGGGCACCCGCATGGTGCCCCCAAAGACACACACACACGCGGAGTCAGTTGGGTCTCGACTGACGACCGGAAGCGGCTCGTCTACTTTATTAACTTGGTTCCCCACGTGACCACTGCAACACGCTTGGGCGATACCATACCTCCCAACCGGGGAGACATGTAACACCCGAGCACTTCACGAGGTATTTGATAGTTATGCAAGCCTCGTGGCAGACAAGAAACTTTAGGTCAAGATCACCGAGTCTAAATGTCTGGTTATAGCCAGAATGCGCCGCTCAGAGTCAGAACACGCTTTTGTTCTTGATGGCGAAACTCTTGGGCAAGTTAAACAGCTCACGTGCTTGGAAGTCGTGTTTGCCGACAAATTATCAGCTCAAGTGCACGTTTACAAGGAGGCAGTTAACAATGCCTTATCTAATAGGGCGATCCAAAGAGCGAGAAAATGTATTCGCAAACAACCAATTAAGTCCATCTTACACTTATGACAGGCGAAATTGAAGGCAATTGGGTTATTTGTCGCTGATATCTGGGCCCACGAACTTCACACAAAGGTGCAGGTGATTGAAGATGCTTCCTTCAAAAGACTCCTCGGTGCGCCTAGTTCTTTTGGGGCGTAAACTATGTAGCAGGTTGACTATGAATGGACAATTCAGAAGGATGCCTCGCTCCTCGCATTGCCACTGAATTTCCTGTGTACTGCAACACCATTGTATGGGACCACTTGGTATAAGATGGACGAAGCTTATTGAAATCAAAATGGCTTTATGCATTGACAACGCAAGAGAATGCTGTAATTAAGTGTATTTCTCGCTACGACCTTTGCTGTTTTAATCTTGGCTACGCGCCTGGAGACCATGAAAATGGCCGTGGTGCGCAGCACAAATCACATTGACACAACAGAGCATTGTGGAAGAAAATTAATTTCTATTCTATGCTTTGTTGATAAGTTTGATTACTTGTAAGTGGCCCATTGCTGTGTCTTCACATTTGTGTAATGATGTTTCAAATGTTATATTGAGGATAGCTCAGCGGCAAGGCGCTCGCCTTGAAAACAAGACGACGCGGAGCAACACAGTTTCAATCCCCCGGGTCCGCGCTTAGAAACCTCTGGGCATGAAGCACGTTATAAATACACAGCAACTCGCTGTAACAGCGCATCGATGCCGCCAGGGCTGTGTGAGCGCTTTAAAAAATTTAAATAATAGTGTTTTATACTGCATTGTACTTTTATGGTTTTCTGCCGAAAAAAGTGTGCATTTGATTAACATTAACAAGACAAATATTTCCTAGTATTCATTGGGTCTATAAAGTGAGATCATAGACATTTCTTTTACCCAAGTAAACATGTTTTCATCCACAAAAGAGACCCGCCCATCAATGTCCAAGTTTCTATAATGCTAAACATGTATGGTCGATGCCAATCCCTTCTTGGGATGAGACTAACTGTGTAGGAAATATTTTCGGTTGCAGACAGAATGTCCTCCCACTTCTTAAAATGCTTTTTCTGCAACAAAACAAATGTCCACATCTAAGGTCGCTAACCTCAGGAGGTTGGGCATTCCCTTGAGAGGGGTATGAAGTCCCAGCACATTTACAGATGCAAATATACAAGATGTAGGATCTTTAATATCAAGAAAATTAGCTAAGCAAGAGCAACTTTTCTAAAACTTTGTGAGTTCTTAGAAGACAGGCTGACAAACCCAAGAAACCTCGCCAGTCGTCCAGTGATGAGAGATCTGTAAATATAACAGCATTTCCTTCCTGCAAATCATTCCCATTGCGTCCCACATAGCATCAATCATCATGCCCATCTCATCCCACGTAGCATAAATCATCATGCCCATCACGTTCCACGCAGCATCAATCATCATGCCCATCACGTTCCACGTAGCATCAATCAACATGCCCATTGTGTCCCAAGTAGCATCAATCATCATGCCCATCTCGTCCCACGTAGCATAAATCATCATGCCCATCGCGTCCCACGTAGCATCAATCATCATGCCCATTGTGTCCCAAGTAGCATCAATCATCATGCCCATCTTGTCCCACGTAGCATAAATCATCATGCCCATCGCGTTCCCCGCAGCATCAATCATCATGCCCATCGCGTCCCACGTAGCATCAATCATCATGCCCATTGCGTCCCACGTAGCATCAATCATCATGCCCAAGGCGTTCCACATAGCATCAATCATCATGCCCATCTCGTACCACGTAGCATCAATCATCATGCCCACCGCGTCCCATGTAGCATCAATCATCATGCCCATCGTGTTACACGTAGCATCAATCATCATGCCCATCTCGTCCCACATAGCATCAATCATCATGCCCATCTCATCCCACGTAGCATCAATCATCATGCCCATCGCGTCCCACATAGCATCAATCATCATGCCCATCTCGTCCCACGTAGCATAAATCATCATGCCCATCGCATTCCACGTAGCAGCAATCATCATGCCCATCTCGTACCACGTAGCATCAATCATCATGCCTATGGCGTTCCACATAGCATCAATCATCATACCCATCTCGTCCCACGTAGCATCAATCATCATGCCCATCGCATCCCACGTAGCATCAATCATCATGCCCATCGTGTTATACGTAGCATCAATCATCATGCCCATCTCGTCCCACATAGCATCAATCATCATGCCCATTGCGTCCGACGTAGCATCAATGATCCGGCCCATTGCATCCCACGTAGCATCAATCATCATGCCCATCGTGTTATACGTAGCATCAATCATCATGCCCATCTCGTCCCACATAGCATCAATCATCATGCCCATTGCGTCCGACGTAGCATCAATGATCCGGCCCATTGCATCCCACGTAGCATCAATCATCATGCCCATCTCGTCCTATGTAGCATTAATCATCATGCCCATCGCGTCCCATATAGCATAAATTATCGTGCCCATCTCGTCCCACATAGCGTCAATCATCATGCCCATCTCGTCCCACATAGCATCAATCATCATGCCCATCGCGTCCCACGTAGCATCAATGATCCGGCCCATCGCATCCCACGTAGCATCAATCATCATGCCCATCTCGTCCTATGTAGCATTAATCATCATGCCCATCTCATCCCACGTAGCATCGCTCATCATGCCCATCGCATCCCACGTAGCATCAATCATCATGCCCATCTCATCCCACGTAGCATCGCTCATCATGCCCATCGCATCCCACATAGCATCAATCATCATGCCCATCGCGTTCCACGCAGCTTCAATCATCATGCCCATCGTGTTCCACGCAGCATCAATCATCATGCCCATTGCGTCCCACGTAGCATCAATCATCATGCCCAAGGCGTTCCACGTAGCATCAATCATTATGCCCATCTCGTCCCACGTAGCATCAATCATCATGCCCATCGTGGTACACGTAGCAACAATCATCATACCAATCTCGTCCCACATAGCATCAATCATCATGCCCATCGCGTCCCACATAGCATCAATCATCATGCCCATCGCGTTCCATGCAGCATCAATCATCATGCCCATCATGTTCCACGCAGCATCAATCATCATGCCCATTGCGTCCCACGTAGCATCAATCATCATGCCCAAGGCGTTCCACGTAGCATCAATCATCATGCCCATCTCGTCCCACGTAGCATCAATCATCATGCCCATCGTGGTACACGTAGCATCAATCATCATACCAATCTCGTCCCACATAGCATCAATCATCATGCCCATCGCATCCCACATAGCATCAATGATCATGCCCATCTCGTCCCATGTAGCATCAATCATCATGCCCATCACGTCCCACATAGCATCAATCATCATGCCCATCTCCTCGTACGTAGCATCAATCATCATGCCCATCGCGTTCCACGTAGCATCAATTATCATGCCCATCTCGTCCCACATAGCATCAATCATCATGCCCATCTCGTCCCACGTACCATCAATCATCATGCCCATCGCGTTCCACGTAGCATCAATTATCATGCCCATCTCATCCCACATAGCATCAATCATCATGCCCATCTCGTCGCACGTAGCATCAATCATCATGCCCATCGCGTTCCACGTAGCATCAATTATCATGCCCATCTCGTCCCACGTAGCATCAATCATCATGCCCATCGCGTCCCACGTAGCATCAATCATCATGCCCATCTCGTCGCACGTAGCATCAATCATCATGCCCATCGCGTTCCACGTAGCATCAATTATCATGCCCATCTCGTCCCACGTAGCATCAATCATCATGCCCATCTCGTCGCACGTAGCATCAATCATCATGCCCATCGCATTCCACGTAGCATCAATTATCATGCCCATCTCGTCCCACGTAGCATCAATCATTATGCCCATCGCGTCCCACGTAGCATCAATCATCATGCCCATCTCGTCGCACGTAGCATCAATCATCATGCCCATCGCGTTCCACGTAGCATCAATCATCATGCCCATCTCGTCCCACGTAGCATCAATCATCATGCCCATCGCGTCCCACGTAGCATCAATCATCATGCCCATCTCGTCGCACGTAGCATCAATCATCATGCCCATCGCGTTCCACGTAGCATCAATCATCATGCCCATCTCGTCCCACGTAGCATCAATCATCATGCCCATCGCGTCCCACGTAGCATCAATCATCATGCCCATCGCGTCCCACGCAGCATCAATCATCATGCCCATCACGTCCCACGTAGCATCAATCATCATGCCCATTGTGTCCCAAGTAGCATCAATTATCATGCGCATCTCGTCCCACGTAGCATCAATCATCATGCCCATCGCGTCCCACGTAGCATCAATCATCATGCCCATCGCGTCCCACGCAGCATCAATCCCACCTTTAAGAGAAGGCACTGCCTCTGTATATCCAAGAAAGGATGCACTGTGTCCATGCAGGATATAAAGGTAACCCTGCTTCTCCTTCTCATGTTGACCTCATCTATTAGCCTTTCTTTCTTTTTCCCCCATGCACACGCTTTTTCCATTGGGGGTCACCCTCCAGAGGTTCTCTGATGTTGACTAGTCCTACTCACCCTTATGTAAATAGCAGATACTTTGCAGGTGAAAGCTATTGAAAATCAGAACTCCCCCCTAGAGTGAACTCCTTTCTGATGAGAGTGGCTGCCACTTCCGCAGTCTAAATAGAGTCAGTCAGATCTTGGAGCTGTTTTACTGTTGAATCCGGGGAACTGGATTTCAGGGAGAGAACATGCTCTTTCTCTCTGTAGTAATTGCTCCTTGTTAGCGTATCTGGTGTGAGACTTTTCTTTATTGACACTCAGAGAAGACTCTATGAGCGAAGTCCAGGATGATATCAGATTTCTTCCGAGCATCCAGGATGCTAAGAGGGCTTTCGCTTATTCCTCAAAGTCAGACCAAGCTATTTTGGTGGGGATGTCCCGCAAGAGAATATATTTTCGCCAAGATCTGTTTCGTGGCTCTTCCTTTGTCAACGCTAATGCTTCATGTTGTAGTCCAATGCCATCGCCTGGACTGTGAAGTTCCGAGTGTTTGTTCGCCGCCTCGGTGGGTGTATTGTCAGCATTGGAGAGGCAAGCTTTGTCTGCACAGTTCTGTAATTGCTTGTTTCCGCTCGGTACGAAAGGAGGTCGTGCCTGGCTTGAATTCTGCTCCCATGTCTTGTTTCACAGTTCATGAAAGGTGACGTCATTCTAGGTATCATCTCCACCATCGCTGTTTTTACTCACTGATTGGTTGTTTTGGATGTCTCTTGTCATAACATGACATCTTTAATAGTAATCAGGCTGTAGTGGAGGGCCGGGGGACACATCATCCCTGGAAGGGTCACTGATCCCCAATGTTATTCCCTGCCGATGAGCCTTCAAGCTATTTCCAAAATATACTCAACAGTCTGTGTCTACTGTGCACACTGATCACTTGCATTGAGAGTAGAGAACAGCACTGATCACTTGCATTGAGAGTGGAGAACAGCTCATAGCACCTGAGCCCTCCTCTGCAGCAGTCTGTGTCTACTGTGCACACTGATCACTTGCATGGAGAGTAGAGAACAGCACTGATCACTTGCATTGAGAGTGGAGAACAGCTCATGGCACCTGAGCCCTCCTCTGCAGCATTCCGTGTCTACTGTGCACACTGATCACTTGCATTGAGAGTAGAGAACAGCACTGATCACTTGCATTGAGAGTGGAGAACAGCTCATGGCACCTGAGCCCTCCTCTGCAGCAGTCTGTGTCTACTGTGCACACTGATCACTTGCATTGAGAGTGGAGAACAGCACTGATCACTTGCATTGAGAGTGGAGAACAGCTCATGGCACCTGAGCCCTCCTCTGCAGCAGTCTGTGTCTACCGTGCACACTGATCACTTGCATTGAGAGTGGAGAACAGCTCATGGCACCTGAGCCCTCCGCTGCAGCAGTCTGTGTCTACTGTGCACACTGATCACTTGCATTGAGAGTAGAGAACAGCAATGATCACTTGCATTGAGAGTGGAGAACAGCTCATGGCACCTGGCCCTCCTCTGCAGCAGTCTGTGTCTACTGTGCACACTGATCACTTGCATTGAGAGTGAAGAACAGCTCATAGCACCTGAGCCCTCCCCTGCAGCAGTCTGTGTCTACTGTGCACACTTATCACTTGCATTGAGAGTAGAGAACAGCACTGATCACTTGCATTGAGAGTAGAGAACAGCACTGATCACTTGCATTGAGAGTGGATAACAGCTCATGGCACCTGAGCCCTCCCCTGCAGCAGTCTGTGTCTACTGTGCACACTGATCACTTGCACTGAGAGTGGAGAACAGCTCATGGCACCTGAGCCCTCCCCTCCAGCAGTCTGTGTCTACTGTGCACACTGACCACTTGCATTGAGAGTAGAGAACAGCTCATGGCACCTGAGCCCTCCCCTGCAGCAGTCTGTGTCTACTGTGCACTCTGATCACTTGCATTGAGAGTAGAAAACAGCTCATGGCACCTGAGCCCTCCCCTCCAGCAGTCTGTGTCTACTGTGCACACTGACCACTTGCATTGAGAGTAGAGAACAGCTCATGGCACCTGAGCCCTCCCCTGCAGCAGTCTGTGTCTACTGTGCACACTGATCACTTGCACTGAGAGTGGAGAACAGCTCATGGCACCTGAGCTCTCCCCTGCAGCAGTCTGTGTCTACTGTGCACACTGATCACTTGCACTGAGAGTGGAGAACAGCTCATGGCACCTGAGCCCTCCCCTCCAGCAGTCTGTGTCTACTGTGCACACTGACCACTTGCATTGAGAGTAGAGAACAGCTCATGGCACCTGAGCCCTCCCCTGCAGCAGTCTGTGTCTACTGTGCACACTGATCACTTGCACTGAGAGTGGAGAACAGCTCATGGCACCTGAGCCCTCCTCTGCAGCAGTCTGTGTCACCTGTGCACTCTGATCACTTGCATTGAGAGTAGAAAACAGCTCATGGCACCTGAGCCCTCCTCTGCAGCAGTCTGTGTCTACTGTGCACACTGATCACTTGCATTGAGAGTAGAAAACAGCTCATGGCACCTGAACCCTCCCCTGCAGCAGTCTGTGTCTACTGTGCACACTGATCACTTGCACTGAGAGTGGAGAACAGCTCATGGCACCTTAGCCCTCCCCTCCAGCAGTCTGTGTCTACTGTGCACACTGATCACTTGCACTGAGAGTGGAGAACAGCTCATGGCACCTGAGCCCTGCCCTGCAGCAGTCTGTGTCTACTGTGCACACTGATCACTTGCACTGAGAGTGGAGAACAGCTCATGGCACCTGAGCCCTCCCCTCCAGCAGTCTGTGTCTACTGTGCACACTACTCACTTGCACTGAGAGTAGAAAACAGCTCATGGCACCTGAACCCTCCTCTGCAGCAGTCTGTGTCTACTGTGCACACTACTCACTTGCATTGAGAGTAGAAAACAGCTCATGGCACCTGAGCCCTCCTCTGCAGCAGTCTGTGTCTACTGTGCACACTACTCACTTGCATTGAGAGTAGAAAACAGCTCATGGCACCTGAGCCCTCCTCTGCAGCAGTCTGTGTCTACTGTGCACACTAATCACTTGCATTGAGAGTAGAAAACAGCTCATGGCACCTGAGCCCACCTCTGCAGCAGTCTTATGTTGCAAATAAGGATCCGCATTGGCCAAGTGTGGAATCTCCAGTGCATGCATCACTCTTCTTTCCCATAACAAGGGCATCCTTGGTCAATGTTGGTGACTGCTCACTCACTACCGCGCTTCCCATGCAACAGCTGGCGTCCCGCAGTCGCGTACCTGCAGCATGCCTACTCTAGCACCTCCTGGTGCTACTCAGCCTGTGTGTCTTATCAGTGATCCCCACAGTGACTTTGTTGAGAGCAGGGAACAGACAGAACCCTAATTATAATTATGAATTGTTCACTGTGCTTCCTCATCAGTGGTGGTGCGGGGGGTATCGGGGTCGGTTGACACACTGGTTCCTTCCTTGTGCCCGATTCATGCTCACAGCATGAGATTGGTTTTTAACAATTTAGTTTTTTTAAAAATACTAAAGGACATGCATGGAACACCAATATATGCAGCGCAGCATGACCTAGGTTGCTTAGCAGCCACATTGGCCAATCACAAACACTTCCAGGATTCACCAGCGTTCCATGCCTAGAGTCGTTCCCATGCCTAGAGTGCATGGGTACTGAGCCTGTGCATTGCTGCCCCATGATGCCTCTGCTGCCTGAAGGCAGAAGACCTAAGTAAGGCAGAGTGTGTGTGTGTATGTGTGTGTGTGTCTGTGTCTGTGTGTCTTTGTGTGTGTGCATGCGCGCGTACGCGTATGTTAGTATCAAAGTGTGTGTGCTCAAATTGTTATGGGCATATGCATGCATGGTATGCGCCTGGAAGGATTTGATCCACAACTCTCAGATTCAGCAAAATACTTAGGCTTCACTATTGACATCAGCCTGTCTGTCCAGAAACCCATAGCCAAGAAGGCCCGAATAACTTGGCTCAGAATCTCTATCCTTTGAAAAATCAAACCCTTTATCTCACTGCAAGAGTTTCAGACAGTAGTGCAGGCCCTGGTGGTCTCACACATTGATGGGGGAAATTCTCTCCTGACAGGGCTCCCAGCTGCTCATTTGGCTCCCCTAAATAAACAGTCCACCACACTGCTGCACATCTTAATATGTGAGCATGTCATTTTGACCGAATCATTCCCATTCTACGTGAGTTACATTGCCTTCCACTCCAAGCCAGGATACTGTTCAAGACTACATGAATCATCTACAGAGCAGCCACGAGTAGCGCACCAGCGTACCTGCTGACTATGCGCCACATATCTGGTGGCACACGCTCCTCACGCAGCAAATCGACCAACCGGCTTGAATGCCAACTAGTCTGCAAAGAGAGGACCCGCAAATAATCCTTCTCTTGTCATGCACCCACCCTCTGGGTCTGGGTCTCCATCCCGCTGTCGGCTCGGAATGCCCCCACAATCATCCAACTTCAAAAGTCTCTCAAAACATGGCTCTTTCAACAACACCTGACCACGGACTAATTCCAATGGATGCACATCCCAATGCACATACCTCACAGTACTCCGCTACTGTTAAGAGATGCCAGTCAAAATGCTGGCAACCCCCACTGTACAGAGGTCTGCTGCTCTCAAGCTAAACAGTGAAATGAAAATAAAATAATACATTTACATGATGAGAGTTTGGGGGTTGGAGTCAAGGTATGCTGATTTCTGTTCAGTTTTCATGCTTCCGTGACTATAGGTTGTGGCCTCATTCAGGCTTAAACGAGTAATTTACAGTGAATATTACTAATATGATATGATATGGCATTTGTAATGCGCCTATACACAAGTGTTTCAAGGCGCGACGAGGCAGGGAGGGGGGAACAGGGGAGACAGACAAACGATCCTACTAGGCCAGGTGCCATTCAGATTGCGCAAGTGCAGGGGTAAAGGGACGGGAAAAGTGCAGGGGGGAAAGGGAGAGGGGAAGTGCAGTACAAAGTGATTAGTAAAATACAAGATAAATAATGAGGGCCAGCTGGTGGCAAGTGCAGGATAAGTGCAGACAAGTGCTGGGAAAGGGAGCTGTAGGGATACAGAGACAGTCCCGCAGTGCAGGGGTTGCCAGGGAGGCAGTGCAGGGGAGAGTGGCTGGGCCAAGGACCGAAATTGGTGAGTGGCCCAGTTGCTGATTCAGTACAGTTACAGTGATTTAGCAGGGGAGAGGGGGAGAGAGAGCAGAAGCAAAGAGGAAGGTTTTGAGGTGCTTCCGGAACCGTAGATGGTTCTCCTCAAGTTTCAGGGAGGCAGGAAGGCTGTTCCAGAGGGAGGCCCCTGCTGCGGAGAGAGATCTCCCCCCAACTCGTTGCTTGGAGAAGCGGCTGACCCTCAGGGAGTTGGAGGAGGAAGAGCGAAGAGCTCGAGAAGGAAGATATTTAGGAAGAGAGAGTTGAAGGTATTTCGGCCCAAGGCCCCAGAAGGCCTTGTGGACAATGCAGAGGGTTTTGAACTTAATCCTCGCAGCCACAGGGAGCCAGTGTAGCGATTACAGTCCTGGAGAGATACGGTCCCTGGGCTTCAGGCCAAGGACAAGTCTCGCAGTCCTGTTCTGGATGAGTTGCAGAGGGCAGAGAGTAGAGGCAGGCAGATTTAGATAGAGGCTGTTACAGTAGTCCAGCTTTGAGAGAACCAGGGCTCTGGAGACAGTGAGCTTCTGGGGTAAGGAGAGGAAAGGAAGGATACTCAAAGGGAAAGTCGTATATAATATATATAGGTTGTGGCCACAGCCTCAGGCAAGGGATTTACAGTGACCATTACTAGCAGACAGAGATTGTGGCTGCAGCTTGAGTTCATGCACCGGATATGTGGCCATTACTAAAATAAATAGGTGGTGGCAGCAGCTGTATGCATGTGATTTTACAGTGCCCATTACTGGCAAGCGGACTGTGGGCGCAGCTGCATAGAAGGAGGTTATAGGGACTTTTACTGGCACTGATAGGTTGGGGCAGCAGCCTCACAAAAATGATGTAAAGTGCTCCTGTGTACTGTTCGTGACCTAGCATTTATTGGATTTCTATATTGTATGACTCTTTACCTAATTGTTTTGCAAATATGTTGCTGCAAAATGCATCATTTCAACATATTATTTTAAACATTTTCTCAGTGGGAAACCCCCGTCAGAGCCACCCTTAATTGTTTTGGGACATTATTTTGTGCTGCTTCGCTACCCTGGTTCGATCCGGCTAATTTAAAATAAACATAAATGTATTGGCTTTTTATCCCATTCTTCTAAAGACAATTATGCTGTAAAATGCATAATTTCTGAAAAGTATTTTAAAAAATATTCTCAATGGGGAAGGACATCCCCTGACCTCTCTTAATTATTTTGGGCTCCCTCACTGCGCTCAGTCATGCTTATTTGTGGAACTATTTAGACACCTCCACTGAAAACATTCACCACTCGGGACGCCTCACCCATGACTCATTTAGAATCCTGGTGCCCCCTACAGAAGCCATCTGCCCACCAGTGCCAAAAGCTGCCTTCACCACTATTACCCATGTCCACTCCGGCCCTGGGAACGCTGTTGCACTAAGGCCCAAAGCGTGCCTGCCATCCAGCTTTGGCGGCAGCGCCTCACTAACGTGGATACCTTTCTCAACCTAACAGGACCTTCAAGTTATGAATGACTCCACCGCTGCTGAGGTGAGCAACCTCCTGTATCGTTGAAATAATGGGGGTAGCTGAAGAGAGGGGGCAGGAGCTTGCACAGATGCAACTGACCTGTGACACACATGGCCACACCCCCTGGTCACCATATAGTGAGATTAAACATTTAGGAAACAATTAAGTTGTGCACTACAAAAAAACAAGCAAAAACACTAATAGGTGTTATCATCATATGCCCAATGCAGGCACTATTCTCCATAAAATGCCATTTCATGGGTCCCTAAGGGTGTACCTATATAATTGATAAGATACGAATTAGATATTTTATCATTGGGTGCAATGGTACACTGGAAAAGACTGTCTCTCTTCTGAAAATGTTTAATGCATGGCTCCCCATCATTATTTATAATATTGTATAAAGTATTGTTTTGACCAGGTTTATTAGGTGATCACACTCAACCCAGGGAGTTCCTTTTCCCCCAATCAAGGTAGCGCACAACAAAGCACTATTATTTTGAATCAGGTTCAATTTGGTAAGGCCTCCAAACCGTCTTGCACTCAAACCCAACAAATACCTGGTGCAACAATGGACTAGGAAACAGGCCGGTGTGTAGTAAGTATATAGATTTATTTAGACCAAATTTGACAAACAGACTAACATCAGCCACCAATACTGTGGCAACACAAGAACGAAAATGACTTCTGTAATGACACCAACAGATAATACTTAGATATGCAGTCACAATTTCCTGCAGCTTTCTTTTCAAATCACACCCCAATACAGAAAAAGAACAATTCAAGACACACAGTAATTGCTGATTTGGTTATAATACTTTTCTCCCAGCAACCCCCACCCTGCAAACATCAATTAGACTTGACCCCTCTGAATTGAAGGCCAGTTGCAGAGAGTGGGAACACAATGGGAACATCGTTTTGGGTTCTGATAGAAATGCACTCTTTGGAAAAGGGATTTAAGGGGAAAAATAGTTGTTCACGTATTACCACGGATGCAATAAGAGGGAAAAAAAGCAAAGGGAACATTTGTTTTGACACACATAAAAAGAACAGGCAGGGCTTTGTGGTTTGGGTCACAGCACAATGGGAACAAAGGGGCAATTTTGTTTTTTCTACCACAGATGCAAAGGAAATACAAGGCTTCACACTTCTGATTTAAAATGAAGGGAATCAATGGGGAATTTTGTTTGCACCCTGCACACTCACTTGGAAAAGGGGTTTTGGGGAATACTTTTATTGGATTCAGGAACCCCCTTTCTGTACCGAAGTAAGGGATTTTCTTACAAATATTCAATCAAATCTTTATCTCTATACCAGCTCGAAACACACTGGGAGGAGCGTGTTAGTTCTGAATGCTAACAAAAAACATCCCATGTATCTATAGGGGAATTCATTGATTTACTTTAATTAAATATGCTAAGGATCTACACAGACAAACAGGGTATTTTGCTATGGGGAAATAACTAGAACAATACTTGAGAAATGCAGAGCCTAGACAATCTTTGGCTTTGGGATAGTTTTACTTACAGGAGAGGCCTTGTAGTGGGCATCAGGGAACAGAAGGGCACCTCTGGGACAGCAAGGGTGGCAGTCAAGGATAGTCCCCTCTGGCTCCTCGAAAGAGTCCCTGCCAGCTTCTATGTCTCCTGGTCCCTGTCTACAATGCAAGATTTGGGGCCTCTCTGCTTGGGTGTTTCACGCAAGAGTTCAGCAGCAGGTTACCTCCCAGTATAAAGTGAAAAGAAAAACTTTTCTGATGCAAACTGGTTTACTTATAGGGCAAATGACATTACAAACTTGTCATGATTCGTGTGAAGGGATTTGTTGGTTCTCCCCACCCTCCTCCCACCTTTGTGCTGATAGGACAAGTAGTTGAGGGGTGTGAGTTAGGAAATCTGAGGGAGGAGAAAGCTTTGTCATCCCAAACTGACATGTGGGTTTGGCATGTTTAAACTCTGAAAATCTATCAACATGGCAAGTACCCTAATTGTTCAAATCTTTACATGTATGGATATATTTTTAAGAATTACATTTTAAGGCAAATCAGATGAGGCTAATCTGAAGTCGGCACGCCCTTCCTGTGCATTTTTCTTTGTTTACTCAGTAGCCACATTAGTGAAAAATATACCACTTCGTAGTTTCCATTTTAATCGTGTCCTTCACCCATACACCAACTTTCAAATCTCTTGGAATCATGGCAGGGCCCAAATCAAATTTTCCTTAATAACTTCTGTTATGTTTATCACACAAAAATCATTTCGGCATGGTTCAAAGGGGATTACTGTCACCTTTAATAAAAGTCTGGAATGAGCGTTGTGGCATATACGCGGCCCTTTCTATGCGATAACAAGTATTATTTCTATTAACTAAACTCCAGCCCCAAATGCCTCGCTCACTCTGTCCCCCACTTGTTCTTCCCAAGTTTCATTTCCCCTTAAAAATGTGACCAGCCAGATGCTGGCTCATGTTTAGCTTAGCCTCCCAATTGTCCTGACTATAGCTTTAATGCACATTTTATGGAAGTTTAGACCTCAAGGTCACTTCTGCTGAAAAACAGGCAGGGCTTTATCTATTTCCACCGCCGGTTTCCATCAATGGCAGTGTATTTCTTTGTATTTTTAAGCAATGGACCTGATTGATAGTTGACAACCAGACCTCCCTCTCCAGGACAAGCAGAGGAAAGGTCTTTGAGGTTAAAGTGTCATTTCAGTAGAAATGCCCAGCTGCATGTACAATTCTGCAAGAAATGGTTTTTAAACTCACACACAATGCATTTTACATAAAGAATTTTATAAGGCATCCAGACCTCATATCCATGTGCAATGTATTTCTTTAATCTCACAGTTGCCAAAGACATGGGTATCACTTCTGGATTGTCCATACACTGTGCAGTTATATGAGAAAAACATGTACACCTTGAAACCAAGTGAGCACTTCTCTTTGCATACTGACATTTGAATGAGGAAAAGGGAAGTTCTTTTATCTCTTATAATTGCAATAAGCTTGGTTTCACTTGAGATTTCTGGAGCACAATCTGGTATTACATTGACGAAAATGTACACGTTGCTATCTGTCTCTTTAAGTAAAAAGTGTAGCTCTCCATGAATTTTCAGCAACATGTCTTTGCCTTTCCTTGCTGAAAAGCACAGCGAAAATCTTTGCACTTTTGAACTTCCCAGCATATGTCTCCTTCATTTGAGATTTAGGCCTGTCTTTAGTTCAATAGGCCTCATGTCCGACATCACCATTCCTGTGCTGGCTTTAGACTTCAATGGGACACCACAAATCACTCTGGCCTCTTTATTTTTGGCATTCAGGGACTATTTTGTACCCCACAGAAGAGAGAGTAAAGTGGAAAGCCGATTTTCTTATTATATCAGAGGCTTTGGGAGTCCGCTGAAGGGGAAACAGTGGCTAAATAACTGGTTTCAGACCTGTGAAGAAGCCAGAGGTTTTACATTGTTTTTATAATTTTACCCATGAAAATAAATCTTTTAATACTTTGTCTTTCTATTTAATGAAAGTCCCACATTTTTATTTTAGAAATAGTTTTTTTTGGCTATGTTTCAAATTACATTCGACCCAGGAAGTCTGGATATTGTGTATGAGTGATCAGGGACAAGTCAATACATGTAGATTTTGTAAGGAGACTGATCAGAAGGAAACACTAAAACATTTATAACTATTTTGCACAGACTTAACTCATTTCAGAGCATTATACTTTGAACGTTTTTTTTACAGTTTGCAGACATTTCTGCGGAAGAGTGGTGGAAAGTTGCCTGTGCTGGGCGGGATACTTCATTGACAATTGCGGTGGTTAGGTTTTTAAAAAAGGGTTTTGAAAGATTAGGAGGATAAGATGACATGAATTCATTTTCAATCAGTGTGTGTAATGGGGGAATGCGTAATGTGAATTGTTTTAAGATGTGTAGTGATGAATATATGTGATAGCATGTGAAAGGTTTATAATAAACTAAATGCATTAATAAAAAATAAAGCAAAATATCCCAAATGCACATCTCCTTCCCTGAATCTGAGCCTACCTGGGTAACTTTGATGGAACTCAGGCTAACTGCTTTGGTTTGGACCTACATGAGTGTAGTGAGATGAGGTTCTTGCAGTCCATTGCCTTTGCACACCTCTTCCAACTACTCACGTCTACACACACTCGAAGCACGGGTAAGACACGGCGGACCACGTGTTCAACCTGTAAATCCCAAAATGACTTCACTGCTAGGAGAGGGCTCATGTCCACTAAATACACCACTTTCAAGGATGTACTATCAGCACTGTAACTATGTGCCCCGTTGCTTCCCAAAGCTAAGTCCATAATCAATAAAACCCCTAAAAATAATAATAATAATATGGGAGTGCTGCTGGGCCGTCAGAGATATAGGAAAATCACTGTACCTTGCGACAGGTGCAAGGGGCATGTTGGAATGATCACATACCGCTCCATAGGGAGAGCATGACGGGATGGTGGCCATCTTGGAACGGGCATCATCTGCTCATTGGAACTGAAGAGCAGATGTTAGTCGTTTAACCTCAAAATAATGTGCAGCTACCTAATTATTCTTAATACAGTCCTAAGTGATAGACGGAGGTATTTCCAAAATTTGGGTTGGGGGTATTTTTGTCATAAAATATTTGACTTTGAGATGTTTTTTGCTGAGGAAATTATAGTTGGCGATATTAATGTTGGGAGTGCTTTTTCTGGGCTGTTGTCAGTCCAACAGCAAATAATTGTCTGACACTAAACGCTACTCATTTTGCACACAAGACACCCACTATTTTTATAGCTATTTATCTCGGGAAAATAGCTCAGTGGCAATGTGCTCGCCTTGGAAGCAAGACGACATGGAACAGCACAGGTTCAATCCCCGGGTCCGCGCTTAGAAACCTCTGGTTATTAAGCGCGTTATAAATAACCTATCATACTTGCAAAATGTTGTTCTCCGTACACTTTTAGATCATTCTGCTATTCGATGCAAAAAAAGGTGTAAAAACAGGTGAAATCATATTTGCTCTCTTGAATTGCAGTCCGTATTTCAAAATGGGGAAATGTGGCAGCATTTATAATGGATTTCTATAGAATCTGCACACTTTTTAGCAGGTGCTAAACTTGGTGGATTCCTTACGCCACCATGTAAATGTCATGCTGGCATAAAACCTTGTGACATTTGCAGATGGAGTGGGAATGCACGCCGAGAATGCACGTCCCATTTCAGGCCCCCAAATACACTAAAACCTCGGGAGTGTATTCTGACAATGGCAGTACCGTTACCTCTGTACAAGTGGCAAACTCTGAATTGGTGGACTTTCATTAATACAACCGACAGCAGTAATAATCGTCTCTAGCGTAAATCCTGTCAAATAATTTTCCCAACACGTAATGACCTCTTACGTATTGTATGGCTGAAACATGTCTGGGTAAGCTTGTGGTCTGGTGCAGAAGGGATGTGACCTAGCAGTTTGGGATGGATTGCATATGGTATTTTCCCTTTTGTAATGGCTTGGCAGGCGAAGAACGATGGTCTGGTTGACTTCCCAGAGCAAATGCCAGAGGTTAAGATTAATTCTACACCTTCCAGCCATCACCTCTTTTGTTTTGCCTAAAACATACTCAACCATCGTTTTCTCTAGTTTGTCTGTAAAAGGTAGTACGTCACAATTTAATACCCCATGTGGTCTTGTTTTGGCTAAGCACTGACACGTGCCTCTCTATGGCTGAGAAACTGCCTTAAGGCTGTGTTTGTCTGACCACCATCCAGTGAGAGCTCGTAAGTGGAGCAGAGAGCTTCACTCTGTGGGTTTGGAATTTAAATCCCTGATTAAGGGCTTTGCATTCAGTGTGATCATTAGATCTTGGCTGGAGCGCCTAGCCAACTCGCGGTTGCAGTCCTAGATCACAAGCGACTCTAAGCTCCCACAAATGGCCGTTCTAGTGTCATCTGCAACTCAGAACCAATCAGGCGCTGCCTTACATTAATGGGCTGAGTGTATCACTTGGAGGCCACCATAGTTGCCAATCTAAGCATGGCTGCAGGGGGTAGTAGTCATGGGCATGAGCATGTCGAGCCATCAACCCATTATTATAAGCCCCGCTGAGCGGACCCGGCGTCTCCATCAATGGGAATTTCCTACCAGTGGAGACCACCGATCGGCTCCACTTGGTAAAGCCGCAAACATTTACAAGGGGATACGCTCCATGAATTCTGTACCCTAAACCCAAACACTGAATATAGAACGGTACAAACCATCCCCAAATCACCAGAAGACTTGCAGTGCATATCTCCATCCAGCCCTTGGTCTAATTCGGGGCTTTGTTCATTGCAGTGGCTGCTACGGGACCCCCCCAATACCAACCTGGTTTGAAGTTGGCGACCTGACCATGCTGAGGAAGTTAATCAGTAGAGCCTTGTTTACATGGGGTGCGGCTGCTCTACTGGTGCACTCAAGAACCCCCAATGTTCTGCTGGAGTCCCCGAGTTAAACCACATGGTAAAAAAAGAGAACAAGGGGGAAGAGAGGAACTACTTTTAGAAAATCCCATTCAGGTTCACCACCCTTCCTGCGTATCTTGTTCTGCAATATTGTCATTTTGCATAAAATAATCCCACATTTCTTACTTATGCGCACCTCCCCTAAAGAACTTCAATGCCTTTTGTTCCGGAAGCAGACATCAGGACCGGCTTCCAAGGAGTAGTCATATCTCGCCTGGAAGAGGGCAGCGCCATCATCGACAGTGTCCTTGACACCACTCTGGCCCTGTGGACCACATCTGTGGTGTTGGTCTTCCATGCAGGGAAAGAAGAACATTACAGGCCAATTTATTGATGAGGCCCATTTTGTGGAGGGCAGAGAAGTGAAGATGGTCAACTTCCAAAGTGAGATTAGAAGTCATCTGTTCCAAACTTCATATCCCCATATCCCTAATAATCTGTCCCCTCGTGACGCAAAAGAGGCATGAGGGGTAAACGGGAGGCCGGTATTGGATAAACAAATCAGACTAGGGTGCATAATGAGAGCATACATTCTAGAAGCCCGATTAGAAGGTGTAGACTTATGCGCGTGTCTTAAAGTTGATTCTGTCTGGGGGGTGAAAGCCAATAGTGGAGAGATCTACGAGCTGAAGGGATATGGCATCCAAAGAGAAGACTCAGCGAGTATTGCGCAGCAGTAATCGGAATTATCTAAAGCTTCTAGATGGCTTAGGCAGGAAGGTCTTCATCGAGTAGTCCAATCTTGAGTTAAGAATGGCTCCCATCATCGAAGGTTTACTTGCGTTGCGTGAAGAAGGCATTATGAGACTGGGTTAGCTGAGTGTGTGGGAGTAGGTTCATGCCCGAATCGAAACATCATTCCAGGTTCTGTGAGGGGTTACTGAGCTAATGAAGGGTGGGAAAGGACGCAAGAGATCAAGGTTGCTCCTAGGTTTTGGGTGACCGAAGTAGACTAGTCCAATGTTTTCCTCACTGAGATGCAGCCAAACGGAGGCCATCTAATGGTTCCTGATAGCTACAAGACCATGACCAAAGTCAATAAAGTCAGTGATCTGGATGTACATCTTGTTATCATCAACATAGAAGTAGTAAATAGAGATTTGAGAGGATGGGTCACAGTGGCGCTGCTTAGTGAAGGCCGCGGGTGATCTTGTGAGTGGAGAAGCTGAAACGACCAAGAGGAACCAGAGAGAGAAGAGTGACATCATCTCATGACCTGAGGAAGGGTGTGAGCCACAGAGTCCCAATGATGTAGCCATTTTACGTGGTACTCAGTGTCAGAAGGAACGCATGTACACTAGGCCATGTCCACAGCTGAGAGAATATTGCACCTAACAGACTTCCCTATTGTGCTCCTGCAACTTGTTCAAGGGCATCTGAGCCTGCAGGCTCTTTTTTGCTAGAGAGCGAAGCCCCCAAACGCTGGAGTCTCCGTTGTTCTTACCGGTGCCACACCTGGTGAATCAATCGAGGTAATTGTCACTATGCGGGAAATATGAAAGCCGGCCCAGCCACTTCCCATTCCGCACTACCGTGTCCTGTAGCATGGCCCACGAGCCTGCAAGCTCTTTCAACAGGAACAAAGACCCCGACCGCCGCTCATCCTTTTTGTCATTCCCTTTTAAGATTTGTCGCTCCGCAGTGTTCATCCTAAATGATGCACGAGGACATGGGAAGTTCTTGTGGCTGTTTTCTCCAATTTGTCCACCGAAGTCCTTTCCGCCACACACAGCAGCCCGGGGACATGTGAAGTCCTTGCGGTTGTGTCACAGCGTGTCTGCCAATGTGCTCTCCGTTGCACACAGCCGCTGGGTACTTGCGCAGTCCTTGCGGCTGTTTTTACAGCCGCAAGGCCTCCCGAGCACGTAGGAATTCCTTGCGCCCACCTACGGTTTACCTGCCAGCGACAACGACCCCTGCCAACCTTGATCCAACGGCTGTGGGTAACAGATTGTTTTTTGTCCTTTTCTTCTTCTTCCATGCGTTACCTCTCTGTGCTGAGAGGCAGAAGCAATATGATGAGGCTGTGTCTTGTCCCCCATTCTTATAGGCAAAATGCTGCCACTCCGGTGGTGATAGTGCGCGGTACAAATATCCTTTAAAATTAACATTAACATTGTGCGTTACCTTTTGGTGACTGCAGGCCCCAACCTGTACAGTTGGTGGTTGTGCTTTGCTCCCTTTTGTTCCTGTGTACATGTTACCACCTGACAGTTACTTGCTAACCTGCCCAGTCCTTTCCCCCAAGGTTTGACCTCCCGTCAGTCTGCTGCCTCCTTTGTAACCGCCCAGCCACCTCCCTACCAGTGTGGTGAGAAGGAAGTGGGGGGCATCTGTTAGCCCCCTTTCCTTTGTTGTTCCTTCCCTGCATGGCCACATCCCTGTTTATGGCCCTGTGACCTCTACCTTCCAGACATTGCCCGTGCGGGGGCCTGGTTACTTACGGTCACTTATCACGACCTCACTTCTAACCATAGCAAACGCTTAACAATCTTTGACCGGCACTTCTAGACACTTCAACGACCATTTGCTTACTCACCTCCGATCTGCCTCCCATGGCCTCGCGAAAGATTATCTGACTTGGCCTCTATTCCGCTACCAACAAATCTTTGGAAGATTCCCCGTTGTATATCTACGGCACCCAATGTATGCTTCTCTTTCAACCTCTCGGTCACGTAACATCACCCTGATATGGTCACTCCATCTGTAAAGTGTGCTTCCATGTCCTACCTGCGTACATCTCATCAGTAGTTTTACGAGTTGGTGCTTGATAAAAGTACCAAAAATATTTATATATATATTTTCTTAAAGTATAAAAATATACATCACATTTGGCATTTATATAGCGCTCTATATATCATTGGTATGACCTCAAAGCGCTGGTAGGTTGAACGCCCTCGGGGACCGTAGTCCCGGTCAGTCGAGAGAGTAAGGTGTCATAGGGTGCCTGGGTGCACCGATTCTGTGCGCAGCTGATGCGAATGCCTGAGCATAGCTGCATCCTAGCATTAGATGTGGTGGTTTTTGATATCAGTTGAATGTGTGCAGCTTGTTCACCAAGACTGGGTTCTGGCTGTGTTGGGCCTGTGCAGGATGCTTATGTGTGCAGCTAGGCTGATATTCGTGGGGTATAGCTGAGTTTTATCAGAATGTTGAGGTGTTAATGAAGTATTGTTCGTATGTGTGCAGCTAGGCCGAAATTGATCGAGGAGTGTAGCTGCGCTCTAACTGTGTGTTGGTAGAGAGTGAGCATAGAGGAAAGTGTCTAGATGGAGGTTTTGATCTAAAGAGCTTGTTGTTCTGTATTTCAGGTGCGCGTTTGCAATTGCTGCGTTCAGAGTAAAATGATTAGTGACTTAGTCGCATTCAGAGGCGTCATTGCTCGGGATTTCTTTAACATTTGTCGGAATGTTGCTAAGTTTCAGCTGCCTTTGGTGGTCTTCATCGGCATTCATGGAAAGAGCCATGTTTATAAAGTAAGAAGATTGGATGGCAACATTGGTCTTAAAATGATTGTCATAGCTGATTCATACATATTATACATATCTATTCGGGGCTGCTCTATATTCTATATAGTCATGCAGGCTTTGGCTGTATATTTCTCTTCTTTTGGGTGCCTTAAATGGGGACATCCTACTACTGGCTTACAGTTCTTACCTAATAGGATTGGCATCTTTTGTTCAATGTGACTCTACATAGGGGATTTTGTGGGGGGTTTTTTGTAAGTACCCAGAGTACTGGGGTAAGAAATCCTTTTCATCTTCAATAAGGCTGGTCATCTCACGTTGTCTCCAGTTTCCCAGGCCTGTTCATGAGTCCCTGGTTTGACCTCTGGTCTGTGGTCCATAAGGCTGGTCATCTCACGTTGTCTCCAGTTTCCCAGGCCTGTTCATGAGTCCCTGGTTTGACCTCTGGTCTGTGGTCCATAAGGCTGGTCATCTCACGTTGTCTCCAGTTTCCCAGGCCTGTTCATGAGTCCCTGGTTAAACCTCTGGTCTGTGTTCCATAAGGCCGGCCATCTCACATTGTTTCCAGTTTCCCAGGCCTGTTCATGAGTCCCTGGTTTGACCTCTGGTCTGTGGTCCATAAGGCCGGTCATCTCACGTTGTCTCCAGTTTCCCAGGCCTGTTCATGAGTCCTTCGTTTGACCTCTGGTCTGTGGTCCATAAGGCCGGTCATCTCACGTTGTCTCCAGTTTCCCAGGCCTGTTCATGAGTCCCTGGTTTGACCTCTGGTCTGTGGTCCATAAGGCTGGTCATCTCACGTTGTCTCCAGTTTCCCAGGCCTGTTCATGAGTCCCTGGTTTGACCTCTGGTCTGTGGTCCATAAGGCTGGTCATCTCACGTTGTCTCCAGTTTACCAGGCCTGTTCATGAGTCCCTGGTTTGACCTCTGGTCTGTGGTCATAAGGCTGGTCATCTCACGTTGTCTCCAGTTTCCCAGGCCTGTTCATGAGTCCGTGGTTTGACCTCTGGTCTGTGGTCCATAAGGCTGGTCATCTCACGTTGTCTCCAGTTTCCCAGGCCTATTCATGAGTGCCTGGTTCGACATAGCTCTCAACTCACCCGCTTTTGGCGGGTGTCACCCGCCCTGTAAAGGGCTGACTCACCCGCCAAGCCTCCTGCACGCCCATTCATTCTAATGGGCGTCTCACCCGCCAAAAACAAAATCGGGTGATTTCACCCGCCTTTGCAACACAAATGGTTGAGAGCTATGGGTTCGACCTCTAGTCTGTGGTCCCCAGGCGGTCACCTGGCACCTCTCCTGGTGTCCCATGGCTACTGTATGTCTGTACACCATGCCTGAATACACACACACACAGGCAGAGTCCATGGCGTCTGGTGGTTATCTGCCTGCCATATCATCTGATGTGTTTGGGACTCCTGGGGGGCGGGGCTGTTCGCTCTAAGAAGGGGATTTGGCCGGGCTGCTTTCAAGCCACTATCAATGGCATTCCGCGCATACCGAGGCTTCCCGCTAGAGCCATTCCCACGCATCCCTCCGCCTGCCCTCCGGGCGCACATGATCGGGCTGCATTCCACACCAGCACACAAGGGCGGCATTTGGCTTCAAGCTACAAGGAAGTGCACGGTGGGTTTAAAGAGAGAAAGGGGCAGAAACGGAACAAATGGACGAGGGCGCATCAAAGCGCGCTCAGCCGTGACGCAGGCATGAATGAGACGTTCCCACCATTGAGACGGATCAAGCGCGGCCTGTTCCCAGGGCCTGGTGGCAGCCATCTTGCAGGGGTGGCCTGCTCTCTCTGCGGGAAGGGAGGCGGCTTCCAGGTAGGCCTGGAGAAGTCACCCGCTCGGTGCTCAGTCACCTAAAGGGAAACCTGGCGAGTTCTAGCCGACCCAGTATCTCTAAAAATCACCGTTAAATGTGAAGCATTCCACAATGGCCAGTGCTTCTGAAAGGCCAGTACGGCATGACGGAAAAAGTCAGCAGAGCACATCTCTCAACAAACACAGTTTTGGTGGGTCTCCCACGCCTTGGAATAATTTTGCTCACCCGCCAAGCACCTTAGCCGCCCACTACCTTAATGGGATCTCGCCCGCCCAGAACAAACTGTTCTCTTTTCACCCGGAATGCGGGCTGTAAAGGTTGAGAGCTGTGCCAGAAGGCAGCAGATCGGCCGAAGATAGCATGGACAAATCCATGCAGGTTAAAATATCAGAAACGCCAGCATGGAATGGTGCAGTGATTAACCCCGAGGAACACAACCTGCTAGGAAAAGTACAGCATTTCAGAAAGGCCACTCCCTCTGACAGGCCAGTAGGGCTGTGGAAACGTCAGCCAACGGTAAATGACTGGCCCAGAGAGAAAGCCAAGCCACTCCCCTCTCTTTTCAGATCCACGGAAGCACCTAGATACCAAATGTCAGCGTTGTGTGCTATAAATCTTAATATCATGATATAAACTTCCAAACAGTCTAGCAAATCTGAAAGTCCTTCTTCAGTGTTACTCATTATTACTATGGTATTTATTGAGCGCGGACCTGGCTTCAAGAAGCAACGGAGCACTTTACAGAGGTAAATGTCATCCTTCTCCCCTCCCGCACACCTTGCTTGATATGATTAGTTATTTATAATGCATTTAATACCCAGAGGTTCCTAAGCACGGGCCCGGGGATCGAACCTGTGTTGCACCGTATAGTCTTGCTCCCAAGGCGAGCATGTTGCCCCTGAGCTATCCTCCCGAGACTTGGGGCAACTTTCTGTGTGCAAGTGGATGAGATGTCTTGCACCAACTTCTGGGTGCCAGAATTACGCCATTATGCCAGGCGGTCCTCAAATGCAGCCGCAGTGCATGGAGTACTCCTCACACTGCCCCACCCCCCACATCTTTTTATTTAGAGGGGGCCGAGGACTGTTGCTTAGCGACCCACAACCCTCAGAGTTCACACTTGGTCTTCAGTGGCTGTTCTCTGACTCTACTAGTGTAAGGCTGCGAGCTAACAGTTTTAGTCGCCCTCTGCTGCACGGGTAAATGGAATGCAAATGGTGGGTTAGTCGGCTGTCTCTGAAATGGGGTGACTGGTGCAAACGCGGTGCATTCAATCAGAGAGAAAATGCCAGCTTGGCTGTTCAAGTCGGGGGTGACGGAGGAGTTGTTCTGTAATACCAATGCATTTGAGGGGCAGTAGTGCCCAGATAAATAAACACCCTCTCTATGAAGTCAGTGCAAACAGGTAAACCACAAGCAGTGGCCGCCATTTTGGATCTTGTTCCAATTTGCAATTTTAATAAGTCATTTGCTGCCTACTGGAAGTGCATGTTAGGGTGCAGCATAATTCTTGTATTAGAATCCAGGTTACTCTTTACTGTCTCCAAATTGCGGTGTGTATTATGTGCCCTTCTTTTTTTGGCAATTGCACACCCCTCACCCTTTTGAGTCGCCAGAGGGGGTGAAATCACATGATTTTGCTTTTTCTGGTGTGAGCCCGTTGATGTCTATGGAGGGGAAAGGGGACTGGGGCAAGCGCCCAATGTACTCTAAGGGCTGGTCTGTGGCTTGATACGTGGATGAACGGACTCCTTGGTGGGTGACGGCACAAGGCTCTGCTCCCCCTTCCTGCCACATGCGTACCCAATTGCCCAATGATGAGCCTGGCCCTGCAAATCTGCCATTTCGGTTTCATGTTATGTCATGTTACTATGCTTTTATACTGCGCCAAATCACCACCTTAATAATTTCAGAGGGCATAGGCTTGTCAATGGAGTGCTATTCTGCGGCCCTGCCAGCCAGAAAATGAGAGAGGGGAGGATAAGGGGATGGGAAAGTGGAAAATAGATGCTACAAACACAGGGAGGGATGCAGCGGGGGAAGAATGTTTTGTGATAGCTTGGGTGCATGAAAGTCCTGATAGGTGGGCCATAGTTCTGCAAAAGCGAGGAGGTGAATATGTCCTCCGGTTGTAGCAATTCGTTTGTGTTTCCAAGGTAGATTTGGCGAATGGTACGTTAGTACACAATGTAATGTTGGATGTTTGAGGGGCTAGAGAGTGAGCTTGGGTAATCCTGGCTTATTTGCTAGAGCATCTCTGTACATTGCATGAAATTAGAGGTGTTACTGCATAGTTCTTGGGGGTGGAGGCCGTTCTCGATGGATGTGGACGTGGTGTGCAAGCGTGCTCCTTGTTGACTTATCCGCCCGCGCTGTGGCTTGTCAGCGGCTCGCTTGCCTCGCTGCCCGGTGTTTATAGTTACCATATTGCCTTTGTTTTCTTCTTTCTATGGGCATGGGTGTCAGTGGGGTGATCCTTTCCCTGACCGGCAGCCTCTTGCTGTTTCTCTGCTTTGGCGGGTGAGCTGTTCTTCTGCTGCGCTGTGTGGGGATGCAGATGAGATACAGAGCAGTGAACTGAGGGAACGTTTAACTAGTCTGGGCAGGTGGTATGCCAAATGTTTCATGCACTGTATGTGCTCTGTGAGTGTTTCCTGGGATCCTTCCTGGTCTGCAGGGATCTATGTGATCACTGTGCCGCCCAAAATATCGACTAGGAAAATGCTGACTTCCCTTATGGCGTGGCACAGGGATCACAACAGTCATGTTTGCCCGCTTCCCCTTCCTTCTTACCTTTTCGGCTGCACACTATTACGTGTCCCGCCAACTCCTCTCTGTCCCTTTAGCGTCAGCTCCATTCCACTAACGTGGCTCTGAACTGGCGCTGCAAGGTCCTTTATTTTTTATTTTTTTGGGTAACGTTATCGTCCCCCGCTATCCATTTATTAGACAGCCATGGACACCTACCCTCCACTCACATAACAGTGAACAACGTGAGCGGGGGACAACCCCACAACCCACCACTCCCCTTATTCACTGTAATGTGAGTCGAAATATGTGTTCAAGTGCAAAGGTGCGGCATTAGGTATGAGCAACATTTTTTAGTTGCAGTTTTGGTATGTGTGCAGTTGAGGACACGAATGCCTGCTTCTGCTGGCAGTCAGTGAGAGTATGCTTTTGTGCATAGTGTCTTATTCGACATTTAAGTCTCTCATTTGTTTTAATATCATGTCTATTAAAAGGTCCAGTCATATAAAAGTGTTCTCCAGATCTACATCTGTGCATTTGTTGGCACGAGTTAGTCCTCACAAAATGTCCAAGGAAGTAATATGCTTGGATGTCAAAGTCTCCTCTCTGCCTTGCAGGGAAGCGATCCTCAGAATCATAGATTGGCTAGCATGTTTTTACCTGAGTCTTCTGTCGTTAATAGTCTTGTAATCACCCCCTACTCATCTAGCATAAGGCGGCTCCCTTAGGTCTTGGAGAGGAGTGCGTGAAGAAGGCAGAGGCTAAGAGAGTCGAAAGATGAAGTAATGGGGAAGGCAGAAGCTGGATTGCTTCGAAATTTACCAGCGGTCTCAGAAATCTGCTGCTGCAAAAAGGAAAGGGCCAGAAAACAAACCTTCTCTGCTTATGCCCCAAGAATATGGAACTTCCTCCCCATCAGCATCAGACCCGTCTCATGCTCCTACAATTCAGAAAAGAACTCAAAACCCACCACTTCAAGGAGTCTCTCTTCCTCAACACACAGGCCATCACGTCGCCTCTTGTGCCACCTGCCTGGCTAGATGTCATCTGCGCCTCTCGTCCCTGGCACCCGGTACAGCTGTACCCCTCCTCTGTGCCCCTCTGTATCCTACGCCCGCTGTATATCTGTTCTGTTGTTACTTTTGAAAAGAGCTCTGTTATGCATCTGTACTGTTGTATACCTCTTTAAAGTGATCCATTATGTTTCTGCAGTGTTGTATACCTCTGTGAAGTGCTCCATTATGCATCTGCTCTTTTGTATACCTCTGTAAAGTGCTCCATTATGCATCTGTACTGTTGTATACCTCTGTAAAGTGCTCAATTATGCATCTGCACTGTATTAATACCTCTGCAAAGTGCTCCATTATGCATCTGTACTTTTGTATACCTCTGTAAAGTGCTCCATTATGTGTCTGCACTGTTGTATACCTCTGTGAAGTGCTCCATTATGCATCTGCTCTGTTGTATACCTCTGCAAAGTGCTCCATCATGCATCTGTACTGTTGTATACCTCTGTAAAGTGCTCAATTATGCATCTGCTCTGTTGTAATACCTCTGTAAAGTGCTCCATTATGCATCTGTACTGTTGTATACCTCTGTAAAGTGCTCCATTATGCATCTACTCCTTTGTATGCCTCTGTGAAGTGCTCCATTATGCATCTGTACTGTTGTATACCTCTGTAAAGTGCTCCATTATGCATCTGCTCCTTTGTATGCCTCTGTTAAGTGCTCCATTATGCATCTGTACTGTTGTATATACCACTGTACAGCGCTCCGTTGCTTCTCGAAGCTAGGTCTGCGCTCAATAAATACCTTAATAATAATAGTAATAATAATAATAATAATAAGAATAATAATAATAATAAACTGTCATGCTTAAAAGCAGCACAGAATTTCATGGTAGATAGTTACTAAAGTAGTAATGATGTCTCAAAGGAAAATAGGTGTATTAAAGAATGGTACTTCTCAATGTTATGTTTTCAGCGGCCAGTCTCAAAAAGAGAAGCTGCATCAGAGACTTTACAACACAGGGGAGACTGGTTACCCCTCCATTATCATCACACCCTTTGTGGATGCACTAATAAATGCTTACCATTTGAGCATATCGACCAACCAAGAAACTATTGTAGCTAAAATATCAAATGTAGTCATTCTTTAAAAAAAGAAATCGTACTAAAAATACATAACAACATTTATATCAAATTTCATACAGACAGACAATTATATTCCAAAACGATTTGTTTTGAGTTAGTAGGTTGTGACTTACTTTGTTTTCAACACATCACAAAATTATGTGCGATTTGACCGCTAGGAAAACAGGTTGAAGATTTCAACCATGGAAATGTCTACACATGTTTCGGCAACTGTGTCACAATACGTTTTTTCCAAACATTCGTAGGCGGTTGTTATTTGGGCCTTCTTCAGGACAAGACTGATTTGACGTTTGAGATAATCAGTAATACCCCCCATACTTTACTCTGAAATACACAAAGTAATAAAAAGAGCATTTTAGGCTCTAGAACAACTTGGTTGGATAACTACCAATGTAGTTATTTGTCTATAGTGCAACACACTGACCTTATTCTTGAGGCGTGTGGTGATTAGCAACGGTGAACCAGAACAAACTCTTACGGTTGAGTGAAGATTGATGATTTGTGTCGAGTTACCGAAGTGTAAACATAAGGACTCACAATTAATGTAATGATTCTGAAAAATAATTCCTACGGTTCATGTGGCTATACGGTATACCAAGCACTATTGCACTGACCTTATAGTTTTAGAAATTTTTCCGCAAGCCTCTCTTAAACGACTTATTAGTGCCCTGCTTTTCTTTTTCATAGGCTTAGCAGTAGAAAGCAAACGTGTTCCCATATTTGTATTTCCTAAAAGGGAAATACGATAATGTGAGCCATGATATTGCAAACTGCATGCTTGTAAATGCACAGTGATGATCAAAGAAATCTGCTTCTTCACTCTATAGAAACTCAAAGAAACGAGCTGGGGGTAGATCTCTGTCTTTGGCCTCTCTCTGGAACAGCCTCCCTGCCACTCTAAAACTTGAGGAGAACCATATCCGGTTCCGGAAGCACCTCAAAACCACCTTCGTCTTTGCTTCTGCCTTCTCCTCTCCTCTCCCCTGTTGATTCTACTCTCCCTCGACACCATGCACCTGGCCACCCTCTGTCCTCCGGGCCCAGATACCTGCTCATTTTGCCACCCTCACACACTGCCTCCGGGCCAGCCCTTGCACTGTGGTCTGTATCTGTACCCATACAGCCCTCCCCTTTTCTTCCTGCACTTTCAGACCTACATGGCCTGCTGCCATAAACCCAGCCCTTGCCGCTTGCTGGCTGCACTCTCATTGTTTGTTGCCTTTTTATTTATTATTATTTTTGTTTTTTTCCTTCTCGCTCTGCACTCTCCTTTTGTTCGCCCTTCCATGCACTTCTCCCCCTTCACCCTCTACCCTGCATTTGTGCGTTCTCAATGTCACTGGGCCTAGTAAGATCGTTGTTTTTGTTCTCCCCTGTTCCCCTTCCCTTGCCTTGGGTACACTTGTGTATGAGCGTGATAGAAATAAAATATCAATATGAATATCAATGTGTTCAATTTTGTGAACAAGAGTATGTTGCAGCCACTTTTTAAATTATTATATGTGTCACTTCATGACAATTTGGTGGTGCAATTTATGACTGTTAGTAGTGCCAAAAAATAAATAGTACAAGGATAAACGCTCTTGTACACCCATGTTTGTGTACGGAGCAGACTTCTATTACTAGAATATGCTAAGTTTATTTTCTTTCGTAATACCAAATCAATGGGAATGCCTATGAGGTGCCGTACTGACATTTATTTTACCAATGTTTGCGCTTATGTGAACATACTGGGGAGCAAAATGATAATTATTAGGGGAAAATTTACTTGGAAAGACCTACTACGAAACGCGATCTGCAGAACGATAAAAAAGCGATTGTGTCCTTGCGCGCAGTAGGTAAGGCTGTTTTACATCTTTGAGCTAGACCGCCGAGTTAGATGGCCGGGATTCATCGTGTAATGGTGGCCACCTTAGGTGGATCAAAAGCTAGTGTGATCTAATGGATATAAGAGACAAGGAACACTTTATCGTTAGCGAAAGGAGTTATTCTGTTATGCTAAACTTTTATGTAAGGTCTTCAATGCAGCGGAAACACTTTTATCGGACATGGTAACATCAACCAACAGCTCCTTGTTACCGACTTCAATGTTGATGACGGAAAATTATTCATCATGCCCTTTTCATCAAGCTGTACCTAGAACCAATGAATGGGGGTCCCCTTCATTGCAGGCATCTGGGGAACCCCTCCCTATTGATATTGAAAAGAACGGACTGAGCGCCTGTTTGCAGACGGGGTTGGACTGGATCAACATTACCCAAAGAGGCGGGGGGTAGGTGAAAATGTACTATTGTCTTACACAAAAAGTGTGCAGTGTAGAAGAAGGACATACAGATATTATAAGTAGTAATATGTAAATATGGAAACCTGAAGCTGGGAAAAGAAAACGACACATTTAATAACCATGTAGAATGAAGTGGATGTACCATAAAAAAGAAAGGATGCCTCCAGCATAATCACTTCACAGAAGCTCAGCAGCCTGGAACGACAGTGGACGGGCGCAGTAGAATGAAGGCTGATTACAGCAAAAGAGTGAGTGCAGGTCATTTTTTTATATGGGTGAGGTTTGTTTTGTGGTATGTGGTGCAGAAATAATAATTTCTTTCTGTTGTTTTGACTCAGAAATGGGTAGTACTTTGGAGTGGCTGGAGGAGTATTTCCCGCATGGGGAAATGTCTGAAGACAGCAACAATAATGGTACACATTGCTCTGCATATGTAAAATAGTGACCAGTATTTTAGAGGCATTCAATTTATGTATTTTTTTGTAACATACCAGGAAAGAAAAGAAGAAAGGGCAACAAACAAGACAGAAGAAGAAAGGATAAAAAGGATAGAGCAGAAAATTGACATATTGAATGCCAATTTTCAAAGTTTACGGGAGTTTGTGGAGGACTGTGTGAGAGGAAAAGTTTGTTATCATTGCCCCACCGGCACCTGCCCTGCTTCTCCATTCCCTAGTGAACCATCCCCAAACCTTGAACCGGAAAATAGTCATTTTGATGAAATATCCATCCCTTCTTCCCCTCACAAATCTTCTCCTCATAACCAGCCCGTGTTGAATCCTAATTCCCCCATATTTGTTTCAGTGTCCACTTCCTCCGCTATTTCTTTAGATTGATGTGTGTGTGTGTGTGTGTGTTTGAAATGTTTTTGTACAGTAGTTTTAGAGAAAGAGTTTGTGTGTAGAATGTGTTTTTAAAAAGACGTAAAATGTTCGCGAACAGCGCACCTGTTCGACCTATCCGCAAGGAATGGAATGTGGGTGCTGTCTAGTGTCAAGTAAGACAGATGTGATGTGTGACTGCACCATCTGTTGAAATTGTGCGTACATAAACAGAAAGGGGTGTCCAAAGGATATACTACCTCAGCATACCGCTTGGAAACGAGATAATGCGAGGTGGTGTTGAGTCGCTGGAGATTTGGAGCGTACAGTTTTGGTACGACAACCATGAAGCGACACCTCACTTCGTTCCACACTGCGGACATTTGCAAGGTGGTGCCATGTGAAGAGCGTAGTCGTTTGAGTGCCTCCACAGCATCCTCGGTATCCGATCCACCCACCACAAGAGACACTCCTGTGGGGGAGCGCCTCCCTCCAGCGTTCGTTGTTGGAAAGATGGTCATGAGTGCTTCAACCAACTGTGCTAAATCTACCAACAAAGTACGTGAAGTCAGGTATCCCAAATGGCAAGCGCCGTAGTGCAAAATTACCACATGAGGAGGGGTCATTCTACGCATGTCTCTACAAACTTGCAGAATTGCCGCAGCATTGGCATCAGTGTCAGTGCTCCACACCACCTCCACTCCTCGCACATCGAAATGGTGTGCCACATGCCTACTCTCGGCATAGTGTTGTAAGCCATGCACAAAAATGTCTCCAAGCATCAAAACATTGACCCTCTCCACCTCTGCCATCTTCAGTGTGCGCACCATCTTTCCACACAAAAGAGTAATGTGAACATCTGATTGGCTGATGCCTACAGTCACCTTTCCAGGCAGGATTTGCTGTAGAAACCCGTATGTGACACGCCCTACCAGCGGACAAGCGTTGCCTACGTGCGGCACGTAACTCTTACCCAGTCCTTCCACCCTTTCTACAGCGGTACCAAAGCGAGTCCCTCATTGGACACAACTAAGTGGTCGCACAATCATCCACCAATCACATAGAACATCAATAATTTTAACTCCGTCATCAACATTGCGCACTTCAAAATTACTGTCGATGATTCTGAATGGAAGTCGCATACCATTGCAAAGCACCTACTTCACAAGCTACTGTTGAAGAATTGCGTATTTCTACATACAGCTCCATGCATGTCCACATGCATCAGTATAGAGCACAGGTATGTACATTTTAATCAGAGAACATGTGGAAGCCTTATGATTTAAAATAGACAAAATAATGCCGCTAAATGTCCATAGGGAACACATAACAACGCTCCCCCTTTAAAGTGCAAGATTGCTGATTTGTCATTCACAAATCGCACGACTGCTTACTGTCTTCCGCATAACCTGTACATACATTGCAAGCATGCCTATTTAGGGCAGACCTCAATTTTGTATGTGAAAATGTCAGAGTTCTGTGCTCTGTACGGCCTACAGTAATGCTACTTGCAATGTGATTGTATGAGAATAGCAAGCGCTCCCGATTGTAGTGCTGACATGTCCTTCGGAGGGTCTCCCGATTTTTTTGACATCGTGCTTTTCATTAACAAGTACCAAATGTTTCCCCATCTAGTACTTTGCCCTATGGCTTACAAACCTCTCTCCTATGCATATTACACTTTGTAAAGAACAAGGCATTTCCATACCCTTAACAGATTTAGTTATTTTGAAGGACTTTCAAGTACCATATTGCAAGTACTATGCCAAGACGGCACATAGGGAAGTGAAATGTGCACGTGGACTGGGTTGAAATATGAAAGTTCAATCCTCTGACGAAAGAAGCACAAGTAAAGTCTGCAGTATCATCACTGCTGCAAACACACAAAGTAATTGATTTGTTTTTTTAATTCGGATTGAAGACTACTCTCCTGAGAATCAACAGCATCTACACTGCAGACGACATATCCAAAGAAACCTGGTCATCTTGAACAAAAAAGTAAGTACAGTACAACCTTTATATTGTAACTACTCCTTAAAGAGGCTGTGTGGGTTAATTGTTTATTTTGGGCTCCAAAGCAAGCATTGATTTGTAAACCATTCTACCTACAAATATCTATTTATTGAACAAAGAATAACAGGCAGAATGGTTGATAAATCCCTGTGTGTTTGGTACTGAAATAACATAGGTAATCCTTAGAAGGTTAGATTGTGAAAAGAAGTTGCTGTAGCAGGTTTTTGGCATTTCAGTTATTAATAATGGTTCTCGTCACAAGTAGGCCACTTTGTACTCTCATCTGAAGCACATTGTAGTAGTATACAAACAGTAAAGTAGCCTTACCAAATGATTGTTAGAGTTCACTGTACGTTGACACACCATGACAAAGAGCTTCCCCATCAGACGTATGTACACATGCACACTGCGCATATGCATTGGACAACAGATCAAAGTATATATTTTTTCTCAATAGACACCAAAGAATGCCTACCAAAAAGCAACTCCGTAGAAAGGAGCGCAGAATTAGAGCAAAGAAAAATAAAGGTGCCCAATGTAAGCATCACCTGTTGTAGAGTTTGTAGAGAATCTTGGTACAGACCAGCTAATGCAATTGGGTAACATAATAAAGGAAGTCTCAACTACCGAAACTGTACCTCCTCCATCAAAAACTGTTACAAAACACAGAAATGTTGTCAAAAAATGGCTGCCAGTACAGCTAACAATGTTCCTAATAATCCTGATAATGTAAGAAGAACCCATAGTAAAAAAAGTATTTTAGCAAAAATGTTTCGTCACGGAGTCCTTCAGAATCTACTAAGAAGAGGACCAAAATCATCCTCACCCCTCAAAACGTACCGTAGAAAGTTAATTCTACAAGCACTCGTGGACAGTGCAATCCTTCTCAAAAGGAAGTTGTTCATAGTAGTGTTAAATAGGATGAACGCACTAACAAAACTAAGTACCAAACTACAAATGAAACTCAGCAATAAATGGAATGTGAACAAAAATAATTTCTTGCATGTTTGTGGTGGTGAATGGAGTCGCACAATAACCACAGAGCCATAATTTAATGAAGAAGCATACAAACAAAATCAAAAAACACAATTTCCATCCATAGCAGTGGACAAGGGTATGAGAAAATCAATACTACCATCATGGAACAAGAAACACTGCTTACAAAACTATCTCCTGAAAACTCAGAATTACCTCTCGATTCAGCAGAACCACACCGTCCAGTATACAAATGGCCGTGCACATCAATGTGTGCCATTCCAAACAAAGCTTTCAAATCTTTACGTCAGTTCCTCAATCAATATGTAAAAGGTAAAGACAAAAGTAAAATGAAAGTGCTGCAAAATATGGATATTTGTGCAGTGCGGAAAGACACAGGACTAAAAGGACATTCATTAGCCTGCATTTCTGGGCCTGTTTGCAAAAGTACCTTCCATGATATCAAAAGAATATCATTCCAATGTAAGAAATTTAGTGTATAAAATATACTATGCAAAAAGTCCAGCTTCAGAATTAGGCAATTTAAATACCACTCTTCTGCATGGTACACCCAAATACTTACAAGAACAAATGGACCGTATTCAGAAAAAGTATTATTTTGGAAGTGAGAACCATGTAGAAGTTTTAGAACATAGTAGGGACAGGGACAATTCTGCACATAACAACCTTCTATTACACACATACAGAAAAGAAATAGTAACATTTAAAAGGTCATCGGCTGAAGTACCAAACCATGTGTGTGTGTGTTGCCGAAGAACATTTTACAAAAGCAACACAAAAAATGTGGGCATAGCATACAAAATAGAAAACAATGAAGACTCTAAATGGTTTGAATTAGCTTTGTACCTTTTAGCTGAAAACAAATATGAAATAACTGAAGGCCTAATATGTTTCAGTTACTGTACTGTAAAATTAGACAACAACCACACTCCTTCACATGCTATTACAAATAATTTGGAATTGTTTCCATTACCAAAATCCTGCAACAGCTCAATTTGTATGAGAGCATAATAATTCAAACAGTGCACCCATTTCAAACAATTATACGCCTTCATCCAAAAACAGCAAAATTACCTTCCTCTGAATTGGTGAAAGGCGTTCGTGAAAAGTAGTTTACCTGCCATTAGATCTAACGGAAAATGTACACACTCTAGGAGTGGAACATTCAAGAGAGCATTCTTTAATAGTCTTGCTAAATGGAGTACCAACAAAGGACAAAAATGTTTTCCAACAATTAGTGGACTTCTACAAAGTTAGACAAGCATTGCAATATCTAAAAGACAATAATGAGTACTAGAAGGAAATAAATATTGATGAAAGCTTAAGGCAAACAACTGAAATAATTCAAGAGCCATCAGAATCTGGACAATTCGAACTTCTGGATCCAGCTACAGTATCCACTCTTTTGGACCATTACACAATTCATCCATTGCATTCCAATGAAAGCATAGATGATGCACTAGAAACTTACCAAATGCGACAAACCAAAGGGTCACCAATGAGTATTTGGGAAAAAAGTATAGAAGCGCGTGCTTTTCTACTGCTATTTCCTACTGGCAAAGGTGGAAGATACGATGATAGACCCACTCAGATTACGGTATCAGAATGCCGCTCATTATGAAAGAATTCTCAAGATCCCAGATTTAGACAAAATGTGGAATACATATTCCACCTACTCTATGGAAGTGAATTAGCAACACTATGTTATGGAGTTGCACACATTCTTAGATCTGGAACGCACTTTCAAAATATGTCAGCTACGCAGTTAATACAAAAAGTACAAGAAAAAGATGAGGTTTTTCAATCAAGTATAACAAATTTGTTTGCAAACATGCGTGGTACAAAGGAATACTGGTTCAGACGGCACAGAGACGTGCGTTGCATGATCAGAAAGCTTGGACCACCAACTTGGTTTGTTACACTAAGTTGTGCAGAATATGCATGGGAAGATTTACATGAGTTCCTACACATAGCAAACAGCAAAAAAACAACATAGATATATAACACCTGGAGAACTTTTCTCTCTAAATCCAGTTAATGGCTCAAGATATTTCCATCATCGTTTCATTGCAATGCTACACTTTATTTGCAATAAAACTGTTCCTCCCCTTGGAGAAGTGCAACACTTCTTTTGGAGAAAAGAATATCAAGCCAGAGGAGCACCACATATTCACATGCTGTTATGGATCAAAGGTGCACCGAAATTTGGGCATGACAGTCTTGCTGAAATCCCTTCACAACAGACACAGAGTGAGCTGCATGGGCAGATTTTACAATTTCAAAGACACAAATACAAAAACAAAGGTAAATACTACACCAAATGCCGCTTTGGTTTCCCTAGACCGGTTACAGAAACAGGTGAAGTGAACAACTTCATGTCTTCATTTCGACATAGTGTTAAAGGTAAATCACCTAAAAACACGTATTACATAAAAAGAAGGGAAGAATCAAAATATATCAATGATTACAATGCAACCATTGCCCTCTTATGGAATGCAAACATAGATGTGCAGTACATTGCAGACAAGTCAACTGCTGTTGCACAATATGTTACAGCCTACTTAACAAAAGCAGAAAAAACAGAGCTTCAAGACCTCTGGGATGACCTAGCATCAGCCAAAACATTATCACAGAAAATATACAGCCTAGGCATAAAAATGCTCTCTCATAGAGAATGTGGGGTCTATGAAGCAGCAGATCGTTTAACCGCCACTGCTTTGTATGGAAAATCAGACAACATAGTATGGCTCAGTCTTGGTCCTGCAAAATCTAGAAAAAGAGTGCTAAAATCATATGCGGACATAGAAACAATTGCCAGAAATGATCCCAACAGCCAAGACATTCTAAAAAACAATTTACTGGACACATACTATCCGAACAGGAGTACCACTCTGGAAAGCATGTGTCTATACCACATAGCTCAAAACTTTGCATACAAAAATAATGTCAAACCCGATGAAAGCAAACATAAATATATAGTGACTGATTATGAAGGGAGCTTAGTGAAACTAAACAAACAAAGCTTAATTAATCATGTGAAATTTTCATTAAAAACTCCTCAACAGAAAGAACTATATTACATGTCTCTGTTACACCTTTTCAAACCATGGAGAAAAGAGGAAGACATACTAGATAACTATGACTGCTATGAAGATGCTTTCAAAGCAAATGAAAGCACTATCACTGATGTGAACTTTACGCAGTACAAAACAATGTTACAAAATGAGCAGCAACAGGAAGAAGAACTTCAGGCCCAACTAGATAAAGACTCTTCCGACAGTAGTCAACCTTCTGTAACAGGAAGTCAAAAACCATTAGGACAAGCACTAATAGCAAATGAGGCTGAAGTAGCTATGGCAGAAGTAGAAAACACCATGTATCAGTATCAAGAAGATACAGAAGACTTAACTGTACAACAAGCAAAACTTAACAACGATCAGCGCACCATTTTTGAAGACGTAAAAAAACAAATTGACATGGTGTACAACACAAAAATAAAGAATGTACCTGCCAAAATTACAAACCTATACTGCTGTACGTCAGTGGTGAAGCTGGATCAGGGAAAACATTCTTAATCAAAATCATCAGCAAGTTTCTTCAACAATTGACAAACAACAAACTGTCGTCTGTTGTAATGGCCCCCACAGGTTTAGCTGCCTGCAACATAGTCGGTGTGACTTTACACCGATTACTATTGCTTCCAGTAGAGCATCAAAATAAATTAGACTACTACAAACTTTCTGCAGAAGCTGCAATGGAATTACGTAGAGTATTGAAACAAATGAAAATGTTACTAATAGATGAAGTGAGCATGGTCTCCAACCTAATGTTGGCTTTGATTCATCTCAGATTGCAAGAAGTACTTAAAAGTAATAATGAAGAACTCTTTGCAGGGAAACACATTATCGTTTTCAGAGATCTTCTACAATTGACACGAGTGAAAGGTGAAACGATTTTTGAAACCTTAGGCCACAAACTCTGCCGGAAAACTGTTGGATAGTATAGGTAATGTTAACCTTTGGCGACATTTCCAATACAGAGAATTAACTGAGAACATGCGGCAATCTGCAGATCTCACTTATGCCAACATCTTAAAAAGTATTAGAGTTGGTGTATTATCGCAAGAAGCACAAGCTGTATTGAAAAAGCGGCATATACATGCACTTTATGGCGATAATGCATGTGCAACTGATGTTATGGAACAAATAGCGCACAAAAATGTCAATTGTATGGCCGTAATGCCAACTCTTGCAAGCTGTTTAAAATTCAATGAAACAATGTTAATGAAAGAAATGCAAGCAATAATAGAAGTAAGCACCACAGACAAACTAGACGTACATGGTTTGACAGTACCCATGTGTGAGCAAGCCACAACAAGACTAAATAGGTTAGAAAATTCAATCTCCAGCACAGCTGGGTTGGAAAAAATATTGAAATGATCATTAAATTGTAGAGTAATGCTTAAACATAACCTTGACGTGGAGCAAGGGCTAGTTAATGGAGCACTGGGCACAGTTGTTGGCTTTCAATCATACCCACGTGATAGCAACATTCAGTTTGTAAATATTCGCTTTGATAAAGTTTCAGAAGTGAAAAGGATAGGGCGCTCAATTGCTTGATTCCTTCTCTTCAAAGACATGTATGTACGTAGAGAGCAATTTTCTCTAACTCTTGCATATGCAGTTGCCATTCATAAATCCCAAGGTCTTACACTAGAGAAAGCATTGATAGATATATGAAACATAGTGTTTAAGGAAGGCATGGGCTACGTAGTATGATCACGCTTACGTACACTTGACGGTCTATTGCTAATAAACTTTGATTCAAGTAAAGTCAAAGCTGATATTGCTTGCATTCTAGAATACAATAGATTGCGTTCACTGGACACCCCTCATCTGAAACAATACCCTGTTCCAGATAAAGTGAAACGTGGTAAAAGGAAAGTAAATGAAACAGAAATGTAACAGAATGCAACAGCAAATTCCGCAAAGAAAAGAAAAGAAGCTAAAGTTTCATCAATTGCCGCAAACATAGAAGAACCTATTAGGGAATGTAAACCAGACACTTCGGCAAAGAAGCAACAGAAAAAACAAAAAATGCACTCAGATACAGAACTTGCTGGCCCATTCAAATTTACAAATGAAAGTGGGGTAAGTTGCTATGCAAATGTAGCAATGAATATTCTATTTCAATTGCCACCAATTGTTAACAATATTTACCTGCACAGTACAGACCAATTGTGTTTGCAAATGTTAGTGTTGCATAGAAATGCAACAAGCAATCCTGACAACACATACAGTGTTCATGGAGTAAGGCAACAATTGAACAAGTGCACTGGAATGGTGAGATTCACTATGAACTCACAAGAAGATCCACAAGTATTTCTAATGTACATACTATTAGTATTGGAAAACAAAAGCATACCTGTAAATGAAATCTTCCAAATTTCATACATGTGGAAACATACATGCACTCTCTGTAGCAAAGTGATACAGGAAGAATCCCAAATGAGTGATTTGTGTATGTTCCCATACCAAATAGTGAGAGCATTCCATTTCAGCAACTTGTACAAAATGCAAACCATGGCAGATTATGTAGTATTTGCAATTCAGACAATCGCTCCACCTTACTGATACAATCACATAGTGCCTACATAATACTTATGCTTCTACGTTATAATGCAGATGGCACCAAAAACAACTGCAAACCGACTGGATTCGCACACAGTCAAGTGTCACTTGGAAAGTAAACCTTTACAACAGTAGGAATAATCTATCATGCAGGAGCTACAACCAATGCAGGTCACTACACTGCATACATTAAAAAGAATTCTGGATGGTTTGAATGTAATGATAGCACCATTACTCTAAAGCAGAGGTTGCCAGCTAACCTAACAAATGCGTATTTAACGTTCTTGAAGCCAAAATTTACGAAATAATGTGTACTTCAAGATTGTCAACAAAGTATGTCAAAGACTACCAACAGTTAGAATACGCCCAGAGGTATCTAACTACCCAACAGGATGGAAGAATGACTCAAATAAATGATTATCACAGATCGTTGGAAACAAATGCACAGGTAGAATAAACCTATAGGTATCTAAGTGTTGTTAAAAATCGGCAGGAAGGCAACAAAGAAAACATTAATGGGAAAGATGAAGGAAACAGGATATAACAACGACACAAATGAATGAGTATCACAAAACTGTAGGAACAAATGCACAGTTAGAATACCTATAGGTATCTAACTGTTGTTAAAAATGGGCAGGAAGGCAACAAACATAACATTGATCAGAAAGATGAAGAAAACAATGAAAGGAAAAAATGAAGTAGTTAGAACCATAGGAAATTAAGTTTTTTTTTAATCCGACAAGGATTCTTTTCCCCAGACCCAAGGATCACAAAAGCAAACACAGAATCTGAGCGCAATGCACAGTACACTGGTTTGTAAACTAAATGTGAGGGTCAAAAAAAAAGTTAACTGTCTGTTATGCAATGTAGTACATTTTACAAAAATTCAAACACTAACACACCTTTTTCTTTCATCACAGAAATGGAAAAAGTGATACTTCCGACAAGTACGATAGCCAATTAAAAAAAAATATGTGGATTCTGAACAAAGTAAGGAGTAAGTATATTGGCAGGCATTTTCTACACATGGGAATCTACACGTCTAATCTATGGTACTAATATGCTGCAATGCCTGTAGGCTGCCCTTCCATCTTCGGTGAGTAGCGTACCACCTACACCTTACAACCAAGGTACAAGGAGTAAAGTTCCTATCCACAACCATCGCTACATATGGAAACCATGGTCCTTGTAGATTAGATGCTTATAAATTTACTTTTCGGACCATCGTCAGCAGCCATGATGTTAAGACACTAGGGCATCATTACAACTAGAGCATTCCACCACACCTATATTGACTTGTAACTCCACTGCTTATGACTTCAGACTTGCGTGCATGGGTTTTAGCCATGCACCCAAGAGTGCAGGGTCTCCCCACAACCACCTCGGTGATGTGTGGTAGTGCGGGTTATTCTATAGGTGTATTATCCTTCACACCTCTGCCCAGAGGCTTCCCTCCTAGCTGTATGTCTGTAGTGCAGAAGGGATGTGACCTAGCAGTTCGGGCTGGACTTCCCCTTTTGGGGTGGGTCCATGCCTAATTTGCATATGGTCTTTCCCCTTCTGTAATGGCTTGGCAGGCAAAGAACGATGGTCTGGAGGGTTGCCCCGAGCAATGCCAGTGGTTAAGATTCAGTCTAAACCTTCCAGCCATCACCTCTTTGTTGTTGCTTTGTCGCCCCGAGTGGGACGGGTATGCCCAGACGTGGGTCCCGTGCCTGCTGGGCCTAGAGACCCAAGCTACTCCTCACTGATGAGCCCCAACAAGGGTGAAACATGTTTGGGGATGCTTGTGGTCTTGTGCAGAAGGGATGTGACCTAGCAGTTTGGGCTGGACTTCCCCTTTTGGGGTGGGGCCAAGCCTGATTTGCATATGGTCTTTCCCCTTCTGTAATGGCTTGGCAGGCAAAGAACGATGGTCTGGAGGGTTGCCCCGAGCAATGCCAGTGGTTAAGGTTCAGTCTAAACTTTCCAGCCATCACCTCTTTGTTGTTGCTTTGTCACCCCGAGTGGGACGGGTATGCCCAGACGTAGGTCCCGTGCCTGCTGGGCCTAGAGACCCAGGCTACTCCTCACTGATGAGCCCCAACAAGGGTGAAACATGTTTGGGGATGCTTGTGGTCTCGTGCAGAAGGGATGTGACCTAGCAGTTCAGGCTGGACTTCCCCTTTTGGGGTGGGGCCAAGCCGGATTTGCATATGGTCTTTCCCCTTCTGTAATGGCTTGGCAGGCAAAGAACGATGGTCTGGAGGGTTGCCCTGAGCAATGCCAGTGGTTAAGATTCAGTCTAAACCTTCCAGCCATCACCTCTTTGTTGTTGCTTTGTCACCCCGAATGGGACGGGTATGCCCAGACGTGGGTCCCGTACCTGCTGGGCCTAGAGACCCAAGCTACTCCTCACTGATGAGCCCCAACAAGGGTGAAACATGTTTGGGGATGCTTGTGGTCTCGTGCAGAAGGGATGGGACCTAGCAGTTCGGGCTGGACTTCCCCTTTTGGGGTGGGGCCAAGCCTGATTTGCATATGGTCTTTCCCCTTCTGTAATGGCTTGGCAGGCAAAGAACGATGGTCTGGAGGGTTTCCCCGAGCAATGCCAGTGGTTAAGATTCAGTCTAAACCTTCCAGCCATCACCTCTTTGTTGTTGCTTTGTCACCCCGAGTGGGACGGGTATGCCCAGACGTGGGTCCCGTGCCTGCTGGGCCTAGAAACCCAAGCTACTCCTCACTGATGAGCCCCAACAAGGGTGAAACATGTTTGGGGATGCTTGTGATCTCGTGCAGAAGGGATGTGACCTAGCAGTTCGGGCTGGACTTCCCCTTTTGGGTGGGGCCAAGCCTGATTTGCATATGGTCTTTCCCCTTCTGTAATGGCTTGGCAGGCAAAGAACGATGGTCTGGAGGGTTGCCCCGAGCTAAGATTCAGTCTAAACCTTCCAGCCACCACCTCTTTGTTGTTGCTTTGTCTGTAGATCTTACATGGGATTGGTGTGCAGTGTCTTCCAAGTCTAGTACTTACCACTTTGTTCTTGGTTGCATGGCCTTCGGCCATGCACCCAAGACTGCACGCACTCCCCACAACTTGCCAATCAAAACTCAACACTACAGGTGTATGCATGGGTGACACATGCAGCGGTGGTTGTGGCCAGGGCCTACAGTCTTGGAAGTAAGGCCTTCGGCCTTCGGCCGACAGCCATGCATCCAAGACTCTAGGCCCTGGCCACAACCACCATAGCATGTGCCACCCATGGCGGCGTACTAATGAATATAATAATAGCCATTGGAAAAAATCATGCATTCACAGCATGTTGTCAATTTCAATGTTCCTTAACACCACACGTGTCCTTACAAATGTAACAACTCCCCCGTGCACTGCACGGGCTGAAATACTGGCCTTATTGGACCCCTCATTTTCTTTGCGTACAAGGAGGCCATAGAACATACGTCATTAAGTAGGTATAAGTGTACTGTGCGTACAAGATGTCCATAGAAATTATATCATGATGACCGACCCCCAGAACAAATGCATTCATCACCCATATGTTAAGACTCTAGCCCCTGGCCACAACCACCGTAGCATGTGCCACCCATGGCGGCGTACTAATGAATATAATAATAGCCAGTGGAAAAAATAATGCATTCACGGCATATTGTCAATTTCAATGTTGCCTACCAATACGCGTGTGCTTTCAACAGTTACAAATTCCCTGTCCACTACATGGACTGAAGTGTTACACATTTCCTGCCCACTACATGGAATGAAGTGCGATCGTTATTACAGCCCACATTTACTGTGCGTACAAGGTGTCCATAGAAATTACATCATGACGACTGAAGAACAAATGCATTGATCACCCATGTCTTACTGTCTGAACCTTTCCCAATGCTCTGTGACACAGCAAAATAGTTTCATGAAAAAAGCATGTGTACGCTGGTTGTTGCTCTGCTTTCCACGGATCCAAGATGTCGGGCGCATCCAAACCATCTGACGCAGAACACGTCTCGCAGCAGCCAATGGGCAGAGACGCTGCGTGTCTGCGGTGATGTTGCCAGCCCCTTAGCCAATCGGTATCTTGTTCGTCGACCGAACAGGGAAGTGTGACCACGGAGCGAACATAGAGATCACTAATTATTTCAGACCTACTTGTTGATAATTATAAAGAAACATACTGCATGGATGGTGACCAAATTTACAAAAGCACACTTTCTGGACCAAGCCCCTGTACCTTCCGCAGATTTTGTCAAAATCCGTCCAGCGGTTTTACCTGTAGCCGTGCGCAAAGTTTTTCTCCCATTCAGTGTATGGGAAAAAAGACGTTTTGGGACCCCTCCTATAACTTTGGCCCCTCGGCCCAAACATCTCCAAACTTTGCATTCAGAGTGGGCCATATACTTCTTTTGCAAAGTTTGGTGAGGATTCGTCCAGGGGGAGTGGAGTTAAAAGTCGGTCAAGTGGCACAGCGAGTAGAGCGCTCACTTTTACATCTGTGCAGAGCCTGCTAATGCAGGTTCGAATCCCAGCGGGGCCAAACTCAGCCTTTCATCCTTCTGAGGTCGATAAATAAGCACCACACACTGTGGGTAATAATAAGCAGCGCTCAGATACCTGAGCGTTTGTAGCGCTATATAAATGCCAAATTATTATTATTATTATAAGCCGCCCAAAAAGTGCTCTTCCTATGGAAACAGCAACTTAACCATAACTACATGGCCACGGTATATACTTCTTGTAGCTTCCACTGTTCGTTAAAAATGTGTTAAAATTACACCAAGAACATATTCAAGTCTGTTAGGATAGGCTGACTTTTTGATTAGCAATAAAATGGTATTGGTATTCAATTTATGAAAGAAAAGGGAGGCCTTTTATTCAGACCCCCTGACATAAATATCCATGCCAAAAACATAATGCCCCCATCTACCTTTGCTTTGAGCATATACTGACATCCAGAGTGCTGACCCTGCAGTGGCAGCAGGGTATTCGTAAGGGTAATATGTATTTTCCTGAACATCTGCCAGAACACAATTTACCAAAAGGCAGAGGTGGCTTTTGAATCATCTGACTTATATTTATATAATTAGTAGTCTAAATATAGGACATGTCCTGTTATGAGATGGTGGCTACTGCGTTTGCACAATTATAAAGCAACGAGAATTTAGATGTCATATTGCCATCTTAGTGAGGTGACTCATTCATTATAGGGGTGGGTGTGTATTAGCCATCTTGACTGGGTTTACCCACATCAACCATGTGGGTCCCTGCCCAGGAATCTTTACTTTTGACCCCCCTGACGAAGGTCAGCACCTTCCTCCAGGAGAAAGGGACGCTACTTGAAAGGTCCCTGGGAACCGGTGTTTAAAGGCAATCCTGACATGACAATGGCCCTCTCACACCAGGGTGCTGACTACTGGCTGCCTTTTGAAGTAGGGTGACAGTGGGTGTGGTTAGTTAAAGTAGCCCAGAGGAGAGTTGTAGCCCAGGGAGAGGTTCCAACATCTTGGATACTGCTGGTGCTCCCTAAACCTCCTGCCACCTCCCCGCGTCTTTCAGACAAGCTCTGGGTATGACATCAGGAAAATAATACTTGCTACATCATCCTCGGTTGGATCCCTGACAACATGCTTTCGGTGGCCCATTCCATGGTAGAGGTTTGCCCTTATAAAGGTGAAAAACCCTCCCTTTAGTTGTTTCTGACAGCTACCTTGCCAAACCTTTTCAACATCTCCTAAGCCCTCTATAACACACTGCTACTACCGCCACTCGCCCCCTTTTGCTGGTTACTGTAAGCTCTCTGGTCACTTAAGCTGTCGACATAGCCAAACTCATATCCTACAACAAAATGAACGCCCTTTCTATCACTGAGAACTGATTTGTACCCACCTCCTCCAACATCATAGACGTCTTTCTACCTCACGGTTACTGTATCCAACTTATTGACCGCACAGCAAAATCCAGATGTGGGATGGCAGTCATCCACAAGATCAACTGGCCCTGTACCAGAATCCTAACACCCACAACCAGCTCTTGATTCCCTCTCATGCGATTCCACTTAACACACAACGATTCAGTCACCTTCCACCTCATCTACAGATCACATCAGGGGAGCGAGGACTTCATCGACAAATGCCCCAACCATTTCTTCTTGGTAACAAACTTTCAAACGTGTTTGTCTGAGACTTCAATATCCCTGAGTCTCATCCAGCAAAACACCTGTACATGGACCTCAAACAAATCGTATTCCCTCCGCCACACATGTCAAAGGCCACACCTATAACCTCGTCTTTGCCTTCTTGCCACTCATTTCATGCATGGACGTACTCCCTCTCACCAGGACTGACTACGCCACTATCTCTCTACTCTTTTCACACGTATCATTGAAAGCGAGGTGAAAGGCCAAATGATTGAATGCTGCTCTTTCTAGAACTTCCCACTAGACCCTCCAGAGGCAACATCCCTGAAATTCCCCATCACAGGGGATGGCTCAGCCTTTCTGGAATCATTTAACCACTCCGACAAGGAGGAAGTTGATGTCCATGCACCCTCTAAAGTGTAGCCACACAAAAGCCAAACCATCTGCTCCACATTACATGCCTGAGCACCACTTCAATAAACTCCCGATCAGATCCTTGGAAACACAGCTCAGAGTATCACACATCCCTCAAATCCCTCCACTCCCAATGCAGACACATGATCTCCAAGTCTAAAACTGCTTACAACACCTCCACCTTTGAAGCTTCCTTTAACAGAAGTACAGCCTTATTCTAAGTAGTCAAGCACTGAGCCAAGCCCACACCCCAACCCAAGGTGCAGACTTCACAAGTGAAATGTGA